>NC_045749.1:12761843-12781577 GCF_008692095.1 Etheostoma spectabile | reverse complement strand
GGGCTGTGGTTTTTTTGCATTAAAAACAAACCTCACTTGTCCTATTACTGTAATGTATGTGAGGTGATCTTTTTTTAGGTTGTACACACAGTAGTGTTCATCAACAAACTATGGTGAAGTCAAATGCACAAAGCACATGGAACCCTTCATTTTCTATTCAACACTACATACATCATTATTTTCACGATCCCATGTGTTTCTTACAACTTTTCAGGAAATTAATAAATATTTTGACAAAAAAGTTGACCAAAAAGTGAAAACAAGATACTGACACAGATTTTGGCCAACACATTATTCTGCAGGGAAGAATCAGCTCTTCTCAGCAATCCCACAACAGAAACTGCACAACACAATCATCTTATCCAGAGTTAGACCGCAATCACTCTCATATCGGAGGATAGATTCATCAAGTTTTGGCAAGTAAAGTTATCCAGAGTAGTGACTCTGTGTGTGTGTGTGTGTAAACGTGTGATTTAAAGATTTCTCCATATTCCCTCACCCAAATCACAGATGGCACCTGTAAATATCAAGCATTTCAGCTGAGACTTAGAGACTGAACTCTATTCTCTCAGAGACATCTGTAATGAAAACTACTAGGCAACGGAGCATGAAAAACTAATGAACTAACACTAATGGATGTGTTGAAGCAATTAAAATGACTCACTATGGATCTGTGTTGGATTCACGTCGACAATGTTGTCATGCTCTCTATCTAAGCCAAAGACTCTGTGGAGGAGAGAGACCAAGGGTTTAGCAACATCACGTCCACTCAAGTCAAATATTTGAATGTTTGCTCAGAAATGTTCACTAACAGATATGTCAAAGAGGTTCAACTGAGGTTACTGTAATGATATGATTGTAAGGACAGAATTCAAACTTTTTTGTAGTTTGAATCACATTTTTGGGTCAGACATGAACTGATATTTAAGCTCACAGTTTGCATGAACAATGAAATCCACAGGTGTTTATCAAAATTGCACGCGTTTAAAAGGATATACCGGTGTTTTTGACCCTTTTGCTCACATTCTTGTACTCCTCAATTCATAAAACAATGTAGTTATCTGTTGTCAAAGACATGGCTGTGTAAATCCAGTTTGTAATTATAATGTTTGTAAACAAAGAAAGGATACCACTGAAGATCGTTGGCTATTTGACAGCCCTTAACTATATGTACATGCAATATGCAACCAAACATACCATTTACAGTGTTTACTGTATCTAATTTGGCGACTTAACTCAAGATAAGCTTTTCTATGTCAGGTGGAACATCAATAAATGAGGCATTGTTGAAGAAAATAAATGAAACCCAATATCCACAGTGATGGATTACAACGCTCAACCACTTTAGACATACCTAAAAATAGAGTTACATATTTTTGATATGGACTGGAAGTTCATGGCTACAAAAAGGTAGTGAAATGACACATTCATCCGTAACTACAATAACAGAATAGACTCCACTGAGAGCAAGGTCTGGGATTCTCAAACTGTGTAATGTACCTTAACAGTGTCATTGAAAGATGTCCAACAACATGCAGGATGGATGCAGTGTGTGTGTGTGTGTGTGTGTGTGTGTGTGTGTGTGTGTGTGTGTGTGTGTGTGTGTGTGTGTGTGTGTGTCATGGTCACTGCCACGGCATTGCTTTGCGCCCCAGAGGCTCCAGATGTGTTTCTTTCTGCTGAAATGAACTGCAATTGGAGATGTCCCTGTACAAAATAAAATCTGGAACACAATGCTCTATGTGTATGTTTCAGGGGAGTTTGGGCCATTGTGTTTGTGTGTGGACCATGTGGCAAAATAACCCAAATACCTTTTTTGCATGCTTTAGACTACTAATCACAGAATGCCCCACAAACAGCAATTGCACAATATATACATACAACAAAAATGACCGAAGATCAGATATACAGTAGACGGATGTGTTAAGAAAAAAAGTCTGTTAAATGTGAATGTATATGTTGTAGTTGCATTTTATTTTTAGCCGCAGCCAGACGGTAAGCATGTTTATTTCTCTTTAGTTTTGTGAAAACAAGCTTGTCCCTGATGCTAACAACTGAGCAGGCTTTTCAGAGCTTTATAAGTGGAGAGTGGTGCTGTGTGCAAACTCTTGTCTCCTGTGTTTTCAGGCCAGTAAAGACCTAATTCTAGAAATGAATTTGGTGTTTGTTGCAGCCTGCGATGAAATTAATTCTCCATCACCCATGCCTAAAAACATCTCAAGTCATTTGATTTAAATTTATTTGACTAATTTCACCGTGCCCAAACACTGAAACAAGTCAACGACATTACAGATTAAGCTACTTTGACAACCACTTGAGCATGAATAGCATCCCACAGATGGCTGTTAACTAGGTTTTAGGTTATTGTAATTGCTAATTTCAAGCCATTTTTCCTAAACATCAAAGACACAGTAATTAAATAAGTGATGACACATTTCTTTCCCTACATACATGGTCTGGAACAAATCTCAGTATTGAAAGGGCATACATGTACAGTTTAAAGAAAATTCGGTTCCATTTGTCAACTTATATTTGTAGTCAGCCTTTATCCCTGTTTCATCCCTGCTCTCTTCAGAATCTCCTGTTCCACATTTAAAAAGCCGTTAAGAGTACAGTGACTGACACAGCACCATTTATTTGCCCCAAGCAACAGATCTTAGATGAACTACACACAATAACCTTTGTTTCACAACTAACCAAGGTAATCAGAAGTGACATTTTAACTTGAACCACATGTTTAACATTGTTTTTATGTAGCATTCTGGGCTGCACTTGGGGGAGGTCCAGTCAGTGGCAAACACAACACAAGGGCTGTCACTCACGCTGAGGTTAAATAAACTGAGCAGATAGTCATGCCAAAGCCAACAGGCAGGGCAGCGGTAAGCTATAGCTATAGAAAAATAGATTTAAAGAAGAGTCTCCAAAATGGACCAAAACACAGAGAGAAATCCTGCAGTTTCCACCATGTTTTCCTTCTTCATAGAGCAACTCAGCACACGTTGAAAGGGTCCGTGTGGGGGTGGGATTTTGTGTACATAATGTCTGCGTCTGAATCCCTCTGTTTGTTGCCTCACCTCCACTTTCTTTGTATTGTAATTTTAAACTCTGGCGGATTTATGAGGACTATGGAAAACTGATCCTCAGATTTCTCCAGGGTAAATTGAGACAGCTAGCTAGACTATCTAGCCAATCTGAGTTTTCTGTTGCATGACTAAAACAACCTATGAACAAGTTCCTTCCTAAAGGCCATTTTTGCAGCAGCTCCATGCAGAGCTTAGTGCCGCCAATGACGGTTGTGATTGGTTTAAGGAAATGCCAATAAACCAGAGCATGGTTTTCTCCCATCCAGGAATGCTGTGTGGATTAGCCAGACCCTCCTCCACAGCGCTTATGGAGGAAGGTCTGGCAAAGCAAGACTACTACAGACCTTACTTTTCTCTTATTCCAAGTGCTTCTTAGAGGGGCTTCATGTTTGCTGCATTACATGCAAGCACACAATTGTAAACTTCACTATACTGACTGCTCTGCTTTTGCCAGGCACCGCTGCCAGTCAAAATATTTCTAGAACACAGAGGCAGTGGTGGGATACTGATTTTCTGTCATTTGCAGGAATAAACATTTTAGTTTTAGTTTACATTTAAGTCAATAGCAGAAAGTGGCTTTTTCGCTTCTGGGAGGCCGTGACTCAGACTGAAAAGAAATTGTGGAAAAGGTAAAGCAGGCCAATTTTTTCCATGTTTTGAGAACAAGGAATAAAAGAGCAGGAAGGGCGTGGAGGAAGCAGAACGGACAGAGAAAGTTTCTTGCAGCCAAAGAACGAGGAATTTTAAAACTTGGAAACTCAAAACAATTGCAGCAACAACCTGTAGCAGAAGGTATGGGGAAAAGATTTTAAGCAACAAAGGAGGTCTGTATAAGAGAAGAGAGTAGCTTGTTAGCGTGAGAGTGACCTTTCCCCACAGGTGTTGAGATGTTTCCTCAGTCCTCTCCTGTCTTTGAGAAAATATCAGTTCACTCTCACCGCTTCTCCTCTGTCTCAGCTCGTGTGATCAACACTAAGCCTCAATATCTGCCAGAAAGTTATCATGCATATTTTGGCCTTATGAGCAGGCTATGATGGATCTACTGTACACCTCTTTTACTCACACAGACACACACACACACACACACACACACATGTACAAAAAGCAGTTTGGGTGGTCACCACTGCAAAACCTAAACCTACATTAAATTAGTTGTTGGCCACTGGGCCAGAGCAACGAGCTGCAGACAAAACATTGACATATTTTCACCTTATAAAGTCGATACGGCAATTAGTGTTAGCAAACAGTTGCCCATTTACACATCTAACAAACATGAAACAGCATTACTATTATTCATTTGGAGTTGTTTCTGTCCACTGGTGAATTTAAGACAGCACTCTCTCTCTGTTAACTCTGTTTTTGTCAGCATCAACTCCTCTGGGAAATATCTGGCTCTTAAGCTGCTAAATGCTTCACAAGATAGTTTTTAACCCCGTTTCTCTTAAGCAGAGGTTTTCCAACTGTGAAGTGGCTCAGAGGGAGCATAAAGATTATACTCTTGTAAGTCATCAAATCTGAATACTGACATTCTACAGTTAAATTTAAATTGACTTACACTTTCTGAGGCTATGTATCCTGCGATGGAATGTCTAAAAATGCACTTAGAAATCACTGAGTTTGGCACTAGTAAAGGATATTCTTTAGATACTGCTGGTGGCATAAAACCACAATACAACATACTGTAATTTATTAGTTGATTTATGTTTTGTATTAATAATCTGAATTTGCAAAGTAACTAATGTTATCAAATAAATGGAAAAGGTACATTATTTGGTTTCCAAAGTAGAAGGATAAAGTAGTATAAACTGGAAATTCTGAAGTAAAGTAGAAGTATCTCGAAATTACACTTAATTACTTGAGTAAATGTACTTAGACCATACCGACCACCTGGAGATCCTGCTGGCCTCAGGTGACATGCCTTGGTCTCTTGGTAGTTTCCTGTTGTGGACATCCTGAGAAATGTATGTAATACGGAGGGATCCAGTATCTAAACACTGACTTGATCTGTTAGAGACCAAAAGCAGCCTGAAGTTACAATGATTCTCTTTCCATCAACTTCATCAGACACTTTATTCATGTCTTGAAGACAGCTGAAACTCTTTTCTACCGGCTTTGAATAATAATAAACTTTTAGAGGAAAATACACAAATTCACTTTAATAAATATGCAAATAATTAGATGTTAACACATAAATAGCATCAAGATAAAATATAAATTTCTCTCTCTTAGCAGCATAACCAAGGGAATTTGTTGATCAGGGATTTCACTTCCTGTTATCTGGTACTTTGTTTGTTCGCATGCACGCACGCACGCACACACACACACACACACCTTGCAGCATTAAACATCAATGAAGTTTTAGTCTCCTCAAGGACTAAATTAACTCAACTTAAAAGGCTGTCGCCAAGACTCCACACGTCATCTTCTACAGTTTTAGAAAGACATGAATATTCTCTCATTTGTAACAGCATAACACACATACGATGCTGATGACTCCACATGTCTGAACAAACTTGCTGCATTCTCAAATACAGTACAAGATAAATACAGTATGACGTGGGAATTTACATACAGAAATGGACTATACATAATTTCCGCTTCTCCTTCAAAGACAAGTGTTGACACAGAGGTTATCTTGATAGTCAGCATGATAGAGGCCCAAGTATCCAAAGTGTAATCTGATCCGTTATAGTGTACTTGTATATCAATGCACATCTTGTTTGTGATAATCTTCACTCCCTTGGTCTTCATTAGTCATTCTTGAAAGAACAAGCTACATAACGCCTTATGATATGGCACACAGTGCTTCTTTTTCACCTCACCCTTAAAGGATAGGTTCAGATTTTTTACCATATATTTATCGAAAGAGTTACTGGCTACTGTAAACATTCCTCCTTTAATTGTTAATGCTCTTTCAATGTATATATGGCAAAGGGATCCTTATTGCAGGACTTAGAGTCAGAAAAATTCATTCTCTAGGCTCCAAATTTTCATGTCTATCCCTCCAATATTTGTGGAGATATTTTATTTTTATTCTAGAAAGTTGTGGACCAACTGACAGACCAACAAAGCCATCCCTAGAGAGGTTAGCATGGTTGAAAATGTGAACTAATCCTTTAGGAACTTTATACTTCCCTGAAGGTCATTATCATCATTACCCCTCTATTTACCTCCACAATAATACTGACATTGTTAATATTACTAACAATATCATGAGCTACATTATCAACACAATTGTTGAAAAAATGAAATCCTCATTTTACACAAGATACTACAAAGCAGCTCTAAGCTGTACAGATTATGTGCTTTTATAGCTGCTCTATCACTTGATGCCCAAATTAAAGATATACCAAAATATAAAAACGTATTTAGGGACTAGTACTGGGCAACAGTGGTGTTTTGGAATTATATAGCATAATGACATTCCCATCCACTTCTTTACACTTTATAAACTCAGTGGTCATTGACAAGCATGTACAGTGCAATTCTTAACCTTTACAGTTTATACACACTAATTTTTTTGTTCTTTATACATTGTCCAATGAGCTCCTTTATTCACTTATTGACAGTGTTAAGTCTGAGAGCTGAGTTTTTAATTGGTCAGTCCATCAGCCCCAGGCTGGGTATCCATTCCACTGGGATGAAACATGAAGGCATCAAAAAGAACAGGAGGCTGAACACAAGCACAACTGAACTCAACTGCTCTGGTAAAATGTCTTTGTAGGTTCATCTCACTCATCTAGGCAGTAAAATATTGAGTTGAAATTAAACTTAAAATCAAAAATTAAAATCTACTGAGGATGAAGCAAAACAACTTTCCAGCAAGTGGTTTAACTACAACTTGACACTGCTCTGGTAAATGTACACAAGGCTAGTTGCAAGGCAGGGGCTCTGCTGAGGGTTTTGCTCAAAACTAACTATGTGACTAAAGAAGAGGAAAAGGGCTACATTCTCATAGCTGATTTAGAGATCATGTTATGAGGTGAGTTTAAAGACAACAAAACTGAATATGGTAAAAGAAAGAAGAAGACAGAAACTGTGGGAACAGAAAAAAAAGATGCAGACATCCAAACATTGCTTAAGTTTTTTTCCAGTTTTGTTTGACGCTGTGTGGGTGTGCTGTCTACTGGCATCAACAATGTTGCTACAAAATGCCTCCACACACAATTAACCAAGACAGGATGCACTATTTCCCACAAGATAGACAGATTGTATGCTGCTCAGGTACTGAAGATAATGTACAAGAAAGGAAGCTGCAGGGCAGTGCGTTAGTGTAAGTAAGTAAGTAGTACTAGAAGTTATGTGAATCAGACTATAAATTGGACTTTGTCTTTACACTCAAATTCCTGAGGTATTTTTTAAAATTCGGAAATCCAGAACATCCTCAGTCTGTCACTAGAGGGAGCTAAAACTATGTTTTACGGCAAAATGATACAAATGCCCCTTACATTTCTGATAATAAATAACTAACAGTTGACACCAATGAACTTAAAGACTTTGATGTCAGAGACATTTTTAATCTAAAATCTTTATCTGCATCAACGTTACTCTGTATTTCTTAATGTCTTTGTGTGCATGTCAAATACATTCTAGACATTCTTTTTTGATTTATGCTGTCTTGCATTTTGTATAATTAGAAATAATCTGCATCTACATGAGCAGCAGAGACCGACTAGAATAGAATATCAGGTATTGAACTCTGTACATGCTGATTCTTCTACACACACACCTATATTCGCATCCAAACACACACCTGTTATTAACACCCTATTGGTTACCATACATTGTGTGTTCAGTTCTCATTTGGGAAACTGATCATTCCTCTTGACATCTCCTTAATGATCAGCAAGCTTTCATCTCAACGTAGGTGAGGCTGGCACTAATGGAACACAGACCTACACAACACACCAGAGACAATACATGTACACACTACCAGGGAAACTAGCGCAGGCTCACAGGGCCTGGGATTGTTTGGGTTCTCAATGAGCAAAGACCACAGCGAATATTGTCTGGCTAGGTTGACTCTAACTCTATGTCTGTCATAAACTGTGTGCAGGAACGCTTGGTCACTAGCCACAGGTGTCTGTATATATATGTTCTATGTGCTTATATGTCCCCTTGCTAATGTCTGGATGAGTACTTGGGCACGGTTGTGTACATTTGTATGCATATGTGTGTAGGAGTGTGACCTACAGCTGTGATGTGGATCACTAGTATCCACTACTGTGAATAAGGATAAATAATCCAAGGTGCTCTCTGTTATCCATTTGATAGTGAAGCCAACGCATATGAACAGAGCATATAACCGAGCAGTCCCACAGCAGTCCCAATTTGCCAGCATTCAAAGTGGCTTGACCCCAACCAGCTGAAGTAAATGCAATCATTCAGCTAGACCGGGGAACATTGGGTCTCCCAGGAGCCCAGAAGTTTTCCTACTTCCAGATTTCAGAGCTGAAGCACAGACCCAAGACTACACTGTCAATGCGTCAGCAGATAGACATAGTGACTGTGACCCCCCTGAAAACAATCAAGCACTGACATTGAGTCTAATCAAGGGTAAGCATGCTGAATCAGCCATACAACAGAGATGCTGTGACTCATGGAAACAGACGTGATGGAATGAGAGAAAAGGTGAATGAAAAAATTGAAACAAAAGAAATCATTATTAGTTTGGTTTGGATAGCTGTTGGAGAGTTGGAGATATTCCCTCACAGACACTCTGGATGTTGGCTCGTATATGTGTCTACTGCCTGTGTGTCGGTTCTGTTGCACTTGTGTTTGTTCTGCTATCCAGTGTGTTTGTGTAAGCCAGTTACTATTCTTGAGGAGGTACGTTGTAGGCCCCAGCAGGGAGAGTGTGAGTGCTGTGGATCACCTCCTTGCTTTTTTGCTCTCCATTCTTAGTCTTAGAACCTGGTGCTCTCATGTTTCAGTATGCGGATGTTGGTAAGTGTCCCGCTGCCCCTGTGGTGGTACCCGTAAGCCTGGCACTGCCCCTCCAGTCACCGGGCGCTGCTGCCTGCCGACGACATGCCGCTGCTGGGACTGGAGCTGCCCGAGCCCCGGTCTTCAAACACACTGATCTCTAGCTGAGGAAATAAAGAATGTCAAGGATCATCAGGTATTAAAATACAGAGTTGAGAAAGTGCTGGTGGATACACTTCTACAATCCCAGACAGCCCTGGTTCCTTTCATATCCAAACCCTCTTCTCGCTTATTCTAGATGTGTAAAGCTAGACCAGGCTGCAATACTTCTGAAATCTATATGTTTCTGTACTGCTTTCACTGTTCATCCCAGTGTTGTCTTGTGAATGTGGGGGTGCACAACTTAAACAACTGATCTCAGTTGAGGTGTACTCATGAGATGTTTCTACTTTGAGAGATCAGTGACTGGCGTGAATTATTGCAAAATTTAACAATAGCACACAATAAGTTACATTGTTTGCTCTTCTCCTGGAGACTAGTCTCCAAAGTGCTCCAAGAAATTTAAATTGTGATCTCAAAGTAATACAAGTGAGATAAATGCTATGCAGTTTGTTGAGAGAATGGGGTCTTTAACTAGACAAACAGAGACCACATTGTATAGGAATGCATTGACTAATAAGTTGGTAATCGATTGGCCCATTGACTTGGAGCCTGTTCTTTGAGCCAGGTCTGTGTGATGGTCTACTGGACACATTCTCTCGAATGAGGACAAGAGGAACTGACATGAGGAACTGTGAAGGAACACGCCGATTGACAAAGAAAGACACACATCTGGCCACTTAAAACAAAAACAAAAAAACATACAATGGGTGTGAAGAGAAAAAATTGTGATAGAACACCTTATTTTGGAATGACTAAAGAGAACAAGATGGCCTGAGCAAACAAAACACAACATCACAAGTGCATACACACCTTAGGCTGCTGATTCATCACATCCCCCTTTTCCTTTTTCACATTTTCTTATGAAAGGTCATTTGCATGTAACATGCATGCTTTTTTCAACCCCGTCCTACTTGTCCTGGGAATGACAGTTGGCCACTGAACAGCTCCTCTGCAGCAGCTGGAGTTTAAGTGCCTTGTTCAAGGGCACCTTGATTGTAATTTATGAGGAAGAGAAGGTACTTATTATTTATTTATCCAACCCAGATGTTTCTAGCAGTCCCAGTATTTCTAAGTGGAGACCTTCCACTCCTAGACACTGGTTACTTCAACCTCTAAACTACTGCCAGCTCCTCTGAGTCTTTTATATGTCTCACTGTCCTGTTTGCCTTTATTTTCTTAAGATAAAGCAGATGAGCAAAGGATACAACCCTCATTCCTCTCTCTACAGGGTCTGTTAGCAGCAGACCTCTGGGAGCGTAGATCTTTTCATTCTGCTCTTGGACGTAGCCTGATATCTTCTTCAGCACCTGGAGTGAAACAGAGGGGTGGAGAGCAGTTAAAAAAGGACAGAGGTACATTTGGAGATAATCCAGATTTGTTTAGAACCATTGGAGGCATAATGAAAGCCTTCAAAACGTTAGCAGAAAATTATATTCCAACTGTGGACCCATTACCCGCATATTACTTTTCAAGTGCACTCTGTGTTACATGTAATAACCATGTACCTAAAAGCAGCTAAACAAGGGCAGAACTGCTGCCTCTGTGCCGTCTTGGGTGAAAAAAAATGGAAAAATGGAAGAAATGAGTTTGCCGTCCTTCTGCGTATAGTTAGCATATGGCATACGATACTAACTCTCTTGAGTCATTGCCCGTCTTTATTTTTCCTGAACATTATAATCTAAACCCAAAGTAATTCCATTATGCTCTAAGTAAGGCAGTTATTTTTATACATAGTTCCAAGCCACTCATGTTAAGCAAGGCTGTATGAATTGAATTACTAAAATTGACGAGCATGAGCTTTTCTCTTTTTGAAGTTTTCCATTTGGAAGCTTTAGTTCCTAATTCCAAAGATGGCCCTCTCAGGCTAAATGTCATGCCTTGGTTAACTGTCGGGGCAATTTGGAAACACTCTCAAATGTGAGGTGGACAGTTTATTTGGATTGCATTGGCACTGGACTTATTTCTCAGTTTTGCAAGTGAGTATTGCATCAAATGTGCAAAAACCACAGAGCAGCAGTGGAATGAACCTGAGCACTAAGTTCAGACCATGTCTTGGCAAACAAATTCAAACAAGCATGCCTGTATAAACTCTCCTACGCATTACAACTACACACACAGTTTGCCCTGGAGACTAGGAGAGTGCACTGTGATGTAGTCCCATATTGCTGCTGATAGCAACCAAATGACTGCTGACTGATGCCCGGTAATGCTAAATGACCAATGGCAGATATTAGCTAAAGTGGCATCATTAGAGCAGCTTATTCAGCCTTAGCTATGCCTCTGTGGACATCAACAATGCTGATGTGTCATGCCTCTCCTACACTCTGTCTAACCACGTCAATCAGCTAAACCACGCTTCACTGGGCCTCATGTACACTGAGAGAGCTGTCACCACTACTAAAAAGAAGGTGCAAGCTTTAGCACGTCTATGTGTCTGTACTAGAACAACACACATTTGTATCACTTAAATAAAAAATTACAGTTTTACATAGTGTATATTCTACTGTATAGCAAAAGGAAAACAAATGTTTATTACAATTTGGTCTGATTTGTGTAGCTTTGGAATTTGTTTCTAGTCACCAAGATAATTGTTGAGATCTGGGAACACAGCTAAAATGAAGTCCAATTGGGTGAGAAACATAAGTGGTCAGACAATCAGTTTGTTGTACAGTTGTAAACAAGCAATATTATTTGTAACTTTATAAGGATGTAAAACCGAAACTGACAGCAACTGGAAGTCTGGCTAACCTTGGGGTTGGTTTAAAACCTGTAGGATTGTCTGACAACTTGTTTATCTTTCCCAGTCAGTCGTTTTAGCAATTAACTACAAAACTACAAAACAAGGATCCATGTTACAAGCTACAATTATCCTTAGAAGCATGCTGTATTAGGATGGACACTTTTGTGTCTGATTTGTTGAACATGACACATTCACTTCCTTTTTTGTAAGTTAACTTAAGGTCAGTGCAGCACTCGGCCCTAAGAGATTAAAACAATAGAAACTGAGAAACACACTGAGCAGCGCTCCTCTGGGATGTCAAAGGACTGTTACAGCTGCAGGCACAGCTGCTAATAGAGTAACCCCTGCTAGTGGAGACTAAACCACAGGAAAATACATCTTTCTGTCTCCCTCTGGAAGAAGACAAAGAAAAAAAAATTATTTGGAAAATGTTACAATCTTGGAGCAAACAAGACATGAAATGGTGAAAAGCCATTTAAGAAGCCATCAAAAGGCAGTGGTTTGCTCTATTGCGCTGCTTTAAATCAGTCAGATCTATGTCAAGTACACCTAAGCAGAAAGCAACAAATATTCAGCTTGGAACAATTATTGGAATCTCCACAAACACAAAAAAAACTGTTTCTTTTGTTATAAATGCCATCAAAGAGAATGAAGTCTCACAGAGAAAAAGAAGAGACACCCAGAGCCCTGACTAATAGGTTTATTGTGGTCTAAGGAAAAGGCCAATCCTTTCACTGCAACATAGCCCTCAGGGCAGCTCAATCCTCTTCAGCGTAACAATGTGACAGTCTAGTATACAAGCTGTGGCACAGTTGTACTGGCATGTCTGTGACAGTCCTTCAGCTTTGTGAGTGTGTGCATATTGCCTAAGAAGCAAAGGTGTCGCACTGTTTCAAATGCATGCCAAAAGTGTTTATTCCTCTGCTAGAATAAAAGTTGTTCATGTCACCAGTGCAATATTAAAGGAATAATGTGTGTATACATTTGTCTCAGTAAGTCCCATTTGTGCAGCCACATTCCTGTGAATAACAGAAGAACAAAAAATAGGAGATGGAGGGCACATTGTATGCATGAGGGATGCTTTATGAATGCTTGTGTGCGCATGTATCTGTTCTGACATGCTGGGAGCAATCAGTGTCCTTTGATAGGGTGAGAAGTAAGCATCAAGGGGTCTGAGTGCTCCAATGACTCTGCACACTGATCCACGCTCACTGGTGTGTGGCCTCTTTATCAGCACACACGCATGTGCGCGCACAAACAGCATCAACTTGGGTGGGTATATTTGATCATGTGCAGTCATAATGTCATTCAACCAAGATGATAAAGTTACAAAAGTAAATAAACAACTCTCCTGTGGGGCTGATAGCATCTCAGCGTCTCAATGAAGCAGCTCCCAGCTGACAGGGAGATGAAAGGAGGCTCAGACCAGGCCGTTTGTGCATGGCTTCAACACAGCAACAAGTCCTTTTGTGCTTCTCGGTCAAGCTCCCAGTACCTCTGTACTGCTTTGATAAAGAAATGTTTACAAATGCAACAAGACTAGGGAGATTAATGTTGACACAGGGGCATGCTGGGACTTCACGCCACTCCAGTTTCATCTAAACACCGGCAGGTAGCCACACAGACACAAAAGGATTAATCAAACTCACTTGGTTGGTCACTTGATTGTGTTGTATGCGTGTGCTCTTGTTTAATCTCATGTAGCAACAAGCTGCAACACAGCCGCGCAGACGTTTAAACACCTGCCCTTTTTCATGATGGACATCTTGGTTCTGCTGAAGGTGAATGTTATTTTATATTTGGCGTGCCTTGCTGTGCCCACCGGCACACAGCTGTGGAGGTAAACACCGGTTCTAAAAGCTAGTGGATGAACAGCTGAAGGGAATATTGTGCAAGTGAGAATCATCTCGTACCTACTGTTTTTGGCTGTGCTGCCCTGTGTCAGTGGGTGTAACGCTGTATTCTGACCTCAGAAAGCCATAGTGCATTAGGACAGACAATGGAATGTTTTTGTGTGAGATAGAACTGGCTTTCATAAAAAGGAATAAATATGGCAGTAAATAAGAGCTGAAATATTCCTACAACAACACATGCTAAAAGGATCCAGATGCATTCAATTACTTTGATATTTTTAATACGAAAATTATTTAATGTTTGAATATGTATCATGGCAGCACAGTGAGGCCTTTCTCTGTGGAGATAGCAGGGCCTTTCTACCAAGCACGCTCACATGCATATTTGCAAGGTTTGTAAATTGCCTATGGGTGTGAATGCTTGTTTATCTATGTAATGTAATGTAATGGTTGTGTGAAAGACTGCCGACCTGTCCAGAGTGTACTCTGCCTCTCCCCCAATAAAATCAAAAAAACACTCTATAGCCCCCTTCCAACCTCATCAGGACAGTAATAGTAACAGAAATAGGATGTGTATTTTCTATATTTACAGCAACAGTCCACTGTTTTTTGGTTTCCTCTGCAATCCATAACTTTTCTTAACAGACTGTTATGAGACTGTGGCCTCTGGAATTATGATTGAGTTTTCTATAGAGCTATTTTAGCTGGAGAAAAAACTGAGTATTCATACCAAAACAAGCTGTAATAATACAAATAAAAAAACAATTCCCTTTTTTTGTTTAGTGGTATAATCTCATCTACTTCTTAGAGAGAAAGAAAATTTGCATATTTCCCAAACCTTTGTTTGTTTTTTTGTTTTGCATTGATAAAACCTCTTTGTTTAATTCTCCTTCTAGTCCACAAATGCTATTTGGCCATTTTGTGTGCTGGTATTTAGGTTTGCACAGGTTTGTTACCTTCTCATAGCGTGTCTCCATGCAGAGGAAGACGATATAAGCTGTTGCACAAGCCAGACATCCTTCCAGGTACGACTGACCTCCGATTTTTTCGGCCTCCACATAATAAGAGTTCAGGGTCTTCACTGTCTCCTCAAGCAAAGTTCGCTCAATCTACTTACAAACACAAACAAATGTCCAGGTAGAGATATGGAGGCATGCACACAGCATAAGGACTGCAAAAATAAAAAGTGTTCTGGCATAACCGTGGGAGCAAGCTGGGAGCAGCCTGCCAAACATACCAACTGCATTCTGCTCAACCCAAAGTACTCCTACTTTGCCGATTTATCAACACACCTCACTTGAAGAAGAAGAAGAAACATGAGCCTAACATTAAAAATTCATCATAAGTGTTACAGCATTGGGTAGTGGTTTGAGCATCTGACAGAGAAAATTTACATTTGAAATGTTTACTAATGGTCCCTTTGCACTGACTCCCTGTGTTTCTCTCTCTGTTTATGTTTCTTTCTTGCTGTGTGTGTGGACTGTCTGCTTCCGATGCTAATTGCTAGACACATCTAAAATAATGCTCCAACATAACATTATTCACAGATGCTAATGCAGCAAGGTAAAAAGAGCAATTAAACAGCACATTCTCTCCTAGAGAGAAATGTTTCAACATAACAGCATGAGGCTTTTTTAAGGGCTTCTCAGCACAAACAAATGTTTTAACATAGTTGTAAAATTTACTTGTTCTACTTGTGTCTGTTCATTTACTGACAAGTTTAAGTTAATGCACAAGCAAATGTCAAATCATTCACATGTGCTCTGTCATCCAGTGTGCACCGCTGTAGTAATCTTATTAAGATATATTGAGCAATCACTTGTTATGTGCTAAGAGTGGGTGTTGTTTTAGGTAAATTGGGATTTTGCCAGCATATCACATTAGCCTGGGTGTGTGAGTGTGTGTATGTGCTCACCCTGTTGTCGAGCTCTGAGGGGAATTTGGTCTGGAAACGGCACACGGTTCCTTCGCTGTAGTCTCTCTGTACAAACACCTTTGTTACCAGCGATGCACTGTGCCTTAGCTCCTGAAGATTGTGAAACTAAACAGAGGAAATGCACACATGTTAAATTTGTGCTGCATAAACACATTTATATTCATGCAGGTGCAAGAGTAGCATGTGATTTTCTTGTGTGTAGTGTTTTTGATTCAGTAATTTACTATAACTCCAGACCAGATACAGAAAACTTTTGTGATTCTCAGAAATTCCAGTCTGACCAAAAACCATCTCAATACAAGTTATCCAAATTTCCTGATAGTTCCCAGTTGTATTTTTTTACCTGGCAAAAGAGGTGCAACAGGGCTACACAGTGAGAAAATGGTACTATGCTTCAACATAAACAGCAGTGCAGGCACAGTGAGCCTTCTCACTGCAATCCTTCTGCATCAACAGGCCCAATAGCAGTAATAACAAACACATTGAAAGACACCCCCTTTACAACAATTTGGTGCTGAGTGGTGTATTTTACACACAGTCGTTCTCAAGGGAGAATACAGCAGCAAGCACATGGGCCAGTGTAGCTTGCCCCCTGCTGATCTAAATGACTACGCAGAAGAGGATGGTAATAAGAAATACAGTAGGAGTGTAACAGTAGAGAGAGAGGGATGAACAAAACGGGGTGAGAAAATAGAGTGAGAAACAGTACAAGAGTCATGTATTCATTTCAGAGCCTCAAATAATTTTAGAAAAACTACATGTTTCACAGAATGTATTTTAACATATGTGCAGTTGTTCCCTTTTAATATTCACTTCATTTTTTTCCAAGGATAGTTTGGCTAGCTACTGCAGTGTTCCTATAATTGAAAGCCAGAAGAGCCTGTTTATGAGGTTACCTGCATGTACTGTGAGCGCCAAGTAAGGAGACATAGTACAGTGTCAGCCTTTCATCTCTATCTCTCACAACCTAGAATAGCATCGAAGCTGCTATTTTCGTCAGCCAAGAGCCAAAATCATCTCACAGCCACTAGATCTTTCTGTCTGCCAAATCTTTTAATATCCTTCTTTTTGCCTCCTCCATCTCCCTAACACACTGCCGCCCCACCCTCCCTCCTGCGCTATCTTCAGACCATCATGATGAACAACAAGTCACTCTATTAATACCACTAATTATCAGCACAATAATAGGGGCAGGATTCCAGATTGGTCCATCTAAGCTTTCAGTTTCTCAAAGGCAGAGCAAGATACCCAGGGCTTGGTTTACACCTATTGCCATTTCTAACCACTGGGGGACCATAGGCAGATTGGGGGAGCTTATATTATTGTTAAAAAACCTCATAAAGTGAAATTGTCATGCCATGGGACCTTGAACTTGGAAACTTGTGTTTCAGAGTTTTAATCTAATTGGTCTAATGGGGACGTTGTGGTTAAAGGTCAAAACTGAAAAATGTTGTTCCAGCCAGTGTATTCTGTATCATTTCATGTAATGTTCTGATTGGGTGGTTTGGAGACGCAGGTTGTAATGGCAATTTGATCCTCAATTTGGTCTGTCTTCTCAATCAAATGTGTACTTCTCTGCAGCTCAATGTTAAGTGACCTCACCCTAAATAACCAGGAAGCTTGAACCCTTTAACAATTTACTTACAAATACCAAAGTTCACCAACAATTATTCTGCTTTGATACAAGAGGATTCCATCAAATATTTATTTAGTCACATGGTGTTCATGTTATTGGCATTGCAGTCTTGTCTGTGTCCATTTAAGCCTTTAAGATAAATGTTTTATGTTGGCAGAGTGCTCATGTTTGCGTGGGAGATATTGGTTCAAATCCAGCCTATTACTGTGTCTAAATATAGTACACAAGCAGGCAGCAATGTTAAAATGTCATACTGATCACACATGACTCTAATAAGAAGCTCTTCTCCATGCGGCACCGTCTGACTACTCCTTCCACCCACACATCTATCTCTTTTAGAGTGGTTTACATTGATTCAATGCAGAAGTGAAATAAGCACAGGCAAGATAAGTTACAGAAGAAGGATGTGGCACCAGTTAAGAGGCTCACAAAAACACATTTCACTAAGCAAACAAAAAATAATGACTAATGAACTAAACAGCAAAGTACAAACAAATGATGAATTTCATATTTTATTAGCAGAAATAGCCACTGGTTGACCAAACAAATAAAAGGTGCAGAACTAAACTACTCTATGTCAATTTAAACCAGAAGTAAAAGATGACATAGGACACATCAATGAACTCTAATGACCAAGGATGTAGCTAAAATGAAAAAAAGAATAGAACTTTTAACATATTTTCTTTGTCATTCCAACTCTGTTAGCCTCCCCCTATCTATTTCCTCCAGCTTGGATCTAAGGGTCTGTGTTACTGGCAATGTCTTGACATGCTTTGTAGTCTAGTCACTTTGACTTAAGGAACACATAGTGACAGAAAGGATGAGTGCTGCCAGTGGGCAGACATCGCAAAAATGCGCACACACACACACACACACACACACACACACACAGTATTACATTCAGAGTTAGATGTTTCAGTCTTGCTCCAAAGCTTTTTCAGGATTTTTTTTTCTTTCAACTCTTCATAATATAACTGGTTTTCTGCCATTGAGAGCAGCATTTTTTAATGTTTGCTGCCAAGCTAGGCTAGCCAGAGGGATATGAATCATACAAAGTTTACACAGTGTTGACAAACAGTCAAATTTCCATGAGATCTAGTTGGAAGATCAGTGACTGTGGCTAAAGCTGGAAGGGGACTTCTCTTGTGGATAAAGGTGTAGTATTTGTTTCTGTAGAGAGCTGACCCAGTGCAAACCTCTGAGATAATTCCTGTGCTTTGACACATTATTTGTCAACATTGTGTAGTACTCGAGCCAGGGCTAGCCTATAGACTGAGAGTAGTGGACTTTATGGATTCAGAGACCGTCCATGCAGCACTAGCAGGCTGTTAGTCACTTAACATAGTCATTTGCTGACTTGGAATACAATAAATATCAATGAGTTCTATTCTAATACAATTTGAGACAGTGAGACAGAGACAGAGAGAGAGAGAGAGAGAGAGAGAGAGGGACAGAGAGAGACAGAGAGAGAGAGAGGGAGAGAGAGAGAGAAGCATGGATGGGAAGCAAACTGTGCTGGTCATCTCAAACACCAATCACCGATGGTTAAAAACTGCAGCAGTCTGTTCACATTAAATATGCCATGGATAATTGATGGGTCTTGGAAATAAAATTGGTTCTCGTTGTATAGACGGTATGTGTTTGTGTGCACGCACGTGTACTGTATGTGTGTGTGTGTGTGTGTGTGTGTGTGTGTGTGTGTGTGTGTGTAATTGATGGGGCTTGGACAGGGATATTGGCTGTCCGCCAAAGGAAATCAGGGCCACTTTGCCAATGTCTTGCAGGCTCAGAAAAAAGAAAGAAAAAACACAATCATGAATCCTGCCCAGCTTACTGTCCATTGCACTTTACCTGCAGCACCATTAAGCTTGAATTACAACTTCACTCACTCATAAAGTGGATGCTTATAGCTGTATCCAAAATACATGAACACACACACAAACACACACACTTACACTCATGCATGCACATATTGCTTGCACAAGTGTAAGCTAGCTCAAACTTGTCTCCTCTAGTGAGATCATTATTATGATAACTAAAGCAGCCATGTCTTCAGCATTATGGTGACATACACCGAGGACACAACGGGGGAGAGAGGAAGATGTGCTGCTGGCCTGACAGCTATCGGGCATTACTGCGGTTATAAATACATAAGAAACCCCTATTTGGAGAAATGATTTGTACTATGTGACTGCCTGAAAAACAATTTCTGTCATTTTCTGGCTCTGTGCATCTTTTGCTTGGTGCTGTATTAAGTTGTCAATCATGTTGACTACTTTTATTACAGGTATGAGTTCAATAAATTATTACATCTGATTCACTATGTGGCCAAGGACAAAGTCATGTCAAGCTAATGTAAAAGTATGACAGAGAGAGAGAGAAAGAGAGAGAGAGAGAGA
>NC_045749.1:12742168-12761833 GCF_008692095.1 Etheostoma spectabile | reverse complement strand
GAGAGAGAGAGAGAGAGAGAGAGAGAGAGACTGTCCCTGTCCATGGTGCTGAGTGCTCCATCATCATTACTCCCATCAGGCTCCTCAGCTTTGGGGTACAGGATATTTCTACCTGAATGCCATTGGTTTCTCTTTCTTATAAGACAGTGCATATAAAAACATTATGTATGGTAATAAAGTATAAAGTGTGATGAAAGTAAATGAAATTGAAGATCCTGGAACAATATTTTCTTGCATGAAGATAACGTGACATGACTCTGTACTCTTCTTCAAATTCACAATAAGCCAGGTCCAGTCGGCTGATTGGATTGAATTAAGGCAACATTCACGAGAAACCACAGAAATCGGAGGCAGAAGAAACAGTCAGTTTAAAAGACTGCATTTCTTAGGGAAAAAAAGAACAAACGGAGGTAGCCTACATAATCATTCCGGATTTTGTTCAAAAGGTGGCGGAAGAGCTGAAATCCTTACCTCTGTCGCCATATTGCAGTAAGAGGGTGCAGGTTCTGTCCCGTGCTGAAAACGACAACCGTATGCTGGGGCTGTGCGGGACAACGCGAGTACATCGCTTTGGCAGGAAGACTGGAGGTACGAGAGCGCGTGCATCTGCGTGACTGAGCGCGCACCCTGCGAGTGTTATCGCGGATGGGGAAGGGGGGTTATGTTGGAATAATTTCCGCTCAGAGTTAGTCCTTTAAAGTCAGGCTTTCAAAAGGCAAGTAGTAATAGTAGTCATTTCCCATTAGCGGTTTATTAAGGTTTGAGTTTCTTTTTGTGGGCTATTAATAACTTCATTGATTATCAATAATTCAAATAAAGTGCCATGGTTTCCGTGAACACTCCAAGCAAAATAACAACGGCCATGTCTTCACTAAAAGCCAAGAGATGAATGGAATGTCCGAATAGGCATAAAAATATGTAATACATATTTAGACCATTATTAAATCAAAAGTAAATGACAATGTGAGCCCCAAGGGAAATATTAATTTATTCTAAAGCGTGAATCACTTGTTACTGCCAGCATGCAGTGAAGTCAAATTAAAGCCTGTTTTCATATAGCCTAACACTGTGCAGTCCTCCTGTTTACTGTTGCCAACACTGCTACCCTTTGGTTCTGGTGCAACGTGGTCATCCTGCAGTGACTCATACTGTAGCCCATATGTTTATTGCCCCCTTAGAAAAAGTGCTCATATTAAACATTCATCAGAGCCCACTTGGATGTTCTATATTCCCACTTTTCCATTTTAAGAATAGAACATTCTTCCAGTTATCCACAAGATCAAGGACTAACTCGGTTTAAATTGTTTACAAGGTTGACTTAAAACTCACAAATATGGTTTAAAAGAATGTGAGAGCCCAGATATAAGCTCTTGACGTTCCCAAGAACAGAACAGTGTTTTTGATTAGATACGGGAAATCACTTTCATGGGGCTATTTTTGGGGTAAAACTCTTTTTTCTATTACTTGTTTGACATCAGGAGTCATGACGTGCTGAAATTAGCCGCTTTTCTCTCTCACTACAATACACATTTGCTGAGGTATGCTTAGATCACATTTCTGGAAGAGACGCTTGAATGCACACACAAACATATCCACATAGACACGGCCGCATCCAACTCTTATGAATGGAAGCAGAATCCAAAAATAAGATGGAAGAGCTTTAACAAAATGAGAATTATGCAGAACTGATATCATTTGCCAGGATCCTGCTGCTTGCTCCAGATCGCTTGAAAAGATGCATATCTAATCACTTATTTTCGTACGCATTTGTGTTTATTCCCCAGTCAACATTCTCCTGTGTATTTTCTCTTCAAGGCTTTGAGTCATACACCCACACCACATCACATAAACCTAAGCCTAAGGAACCTTGAGTCTTCAGCAGATTTTGTGCATTATATATAGGAAGTGGAACTAAAAATCAAATGAAAATGAAAATGTTTAATATGAAAGTTTACTGATCTGTCACCATAGGTTAAGGTTTGGTTAGGTTTAGGCACAAAAACTATTTGGTTAAGGGTTAGGCTGTCATGGTCGTCACAGAAGATTTACTTGGTTTGTGTTTGGGGTAAAAGAAACCCATGTTGACTGTTGGTAGGAAACAGGATGCACGGTGTCCCGTGTCAAAGCAACACACTTCCTCCCTAACTAAGTTTTCTGCAGCAGTAGGATGTCATTCTACATCTGCCATTAGTCCTGTCAGAGAAACTAATTATTCACACGACAAAGAGAGGTCCTTGTGAGGTAAATGTAAACGTAATATTTTGCCATGCTAGGTTTGTGGTAATCTCAATGCAGCTGAATCAGACAAGAATGCAATTATTCATTTTAGAGGTATCCTGTCATCTACGGAAGTCACTAAAGTCATTAGGATTTTACCACTATGTACCATGTACTTCTGTACCCAATTTCATCCACTCCATCCAATAGTTGATGAGAGATAATTCATTCATTTGAACAGACTGACATTGCCATCACCCAAGCCACGCTGCTAGCATTGCTAAGAAGGAAGGTTTTTTTAGGGCAGTGGTATGAAAAAGGAGCAGCTGGAATCTGCAGGAAATGTTTCAGCTAGTTACTGTAGTCTGTGTGTGTGTGTGTGTGTGTGTGTGTGTGTGTGTGTGTGTGTGTGTGTGTGTGTGTGTGTGTGTGTGTGTGTAGGGTTGTCACAGATGTTTATATTTGGTCACAAGATTGACACAGAAATGTATATACTGTATGGTTATTCAAGTGAAATAGGAAAGATATTGGGTCTTGGTTTTGAGTTGATTGTTTTTTGGGTTTCCAGCAGAAGCAAGCAGACAGAAGTAAATTACTGGGTTGTTACATTCAAACTTCCATCATGGCTGAACATATGCATTCCTATTCATATTGAGAATGTAATGAAAGAAGATGCCTTCATTTTACATCTCATTCTGGTCTTACAGTGTGTCTGAATCCGCACTTCAGCAGAAAATAATAACTTAGCCCCAGCCTTAAATTATCATAATGATCCATAGTAACACACACACACACACACACACACACACACACACACACAGAGCCTTTTTTCACATTTCATACTTCATGAAAATATTTATTTCAGAAAAAACATTCTTGGTTTCCACTTCACTCCCAAAGCTGCCAGTTTCTATTTGAAGCTTGTGCTGTGAAAGATGGTGATACTGAACCCGCAATGAAAAAGTAAAAAAAGAACAAAAGAAAACACCAACCAAATTACTGAGGTTTCCTCATTCTCATGTTCTTAGACTTGCAGTGTTAAGGTAGCATTAACCAGAGTTTCTAGGTTAACGGAGTTTGGATGGGGGGTATGTTTTATATGTTATTAAAAAATGAATCATAAAAAAGAATATTTTCATCGCTTCACCTTGCCATTGTATACATTAATTCACTTGTCAAAGGCATAACAAAAGTAAATTTACCTCCCAGAACACTGGAGTTGATGGTCTGGATTGGTTAGTTGGTTTTTGTTATTGTTTGACTTGACAAACTAACTGAGCGAGGCAGCGGTAGACTGTGAGGTAAGCTGTGTTTTTATCGAAGGAGTCTGGTGGCTTTGACGAGAGAAATATATCGGCTTCAGTTCCCTGTCATAAAGGACTGGTTGATAGCAGGGTAAAGCGGCACTTGAACTGATATAGATTTCTTTTGGGTGCTCCCAAAAAATCTAAATGCATTTTGCTGCTGCTCCCGTCCAGAGCGGAACATTGCTTAGCCTCCATGTTGTACTTCTTTCTGCTTCTCCAAAATGGGGACATGTGGACTGCCATCTACTATAGGTAATACACTGACTATGGATAAGAACCTCATACAACGCCACTTCATAAGATCCGAACTATCCCTTTCATGTATCCGTTTGTGTGTTTGTTTACATTGGCGCATTGGGTAGTTGGAAATGAATGTACTGACATAGTTGACATTCCCCCATAATAACACAAATATGTTTGTCTGAGTGTTTGGTTGTCATCATGAAAACTGTTGTCTTTGTGTGTGACTGTGCCGTCCTGGAATGTTGTCTTGTCCCTCTTCTTGGCAATCAAATCAAAGCTGAAAAAGTTTAGAGTGGATTGTATTTCCTGGGAGGTTTGCAGACTAAATGATCTCAGTTGGCGAGATATGAACACTGGAGCAGACCTGTTTATGTAGTACAGCTTGTATGTGTCTTATAGTGTCAGCTTTGCTTTTGCATGCACACACTACTTGTACAAGGCAGTGATGCATAAGATTTGTGTTCATGCGTTTTCTATCTCCAAATCATCTGGGCATTGTGCCACAGAAAACACCCTTCTCCTATTGACTTAACCACAAGTTGAGAATCTCTCACAAACACAAATACACAGATACTGTCAGAGGAGCACACTGAAAGAGATCTTGTTCTCTTCCAACATGACTGGAAATGAGAACTCTCTGACCAAAAAATATATTAACTTGGAATCTTTAAAAGCAAATAAACATCCCCTCAAAAGCCTTCTAACATTTTGGATACCAAAGTCAAACTAAAAACTCCACAAGTTAGTCTGCATTTTGGATCTGTCGGCAACACATCCTCCATCTTTCATAACTACAGGATGGATTATTTGGTGTCTGTTTGGCCTGTAAACAGTTGGTCTTGTCATGCAGGAATGTTGATATGCCCCACTTGCTGGCAATCAAATCTGAGTACGGATGTTCTTGTCATCTCATCTGATTTTCTGATACATCTGCTGGCTGGTTACATTTTGCCTACCAGCTGGGATATTGGTTTGCTCCAGACACAAAGCAACTTTGTCATTGTGATTCAAATATTATTACAGGAAGAAAACCTCTGGAAAGAACTGAAAAGACATTTGGAAGAGAATAATCTGCTCATACTGAATTCCCAGTTAAATAAAGGGGTTGATGAAAAGGATGAATAGATGGCAAGAAAGTAATACGCTAGTTATGAGATATATTAGAAAGAGAAAGGAGTGTGGGACGTCTGCATAGACGAGGAAAACCTGTGTTTTAGGAGTGACATAAAAGCTGTTTGAGGAAATACGAGGGAAGAGCTGGCTGCAGCTACGGCAGACAGATAAACCAAAGAGGCCAACATTTCTGTTCCCTATTATGCCAAACACAATCAGAAACTTCCTCTTTGCAAACGTGGAAATTAGACCAAAAAACTATGTATTAATTCCAAGCCAAGCTCAAAATATTACAGTGCAAATGAATAGGACAGCTGGAATGGCAGAGTGACACGCTGGAGGCAAAACAGATCTTCCTCTGATAAATTTCAGATCAAGGGAGAGACATCAGCAGGATTTAGTTCCTCTGGGCTATTAGGCAGGGTTTGCAACAGAAAAAAAAATATGGTAAGGGTAAAAAGTGAGATAAAAACACAAACATAGAAAGATAGAGAGGATGTGATTTGTGGTCAAGTAATCCCTTGTGACCGACAATATTGTTAATTTAGCAGTGAGGAAGATAATAACATGCAAGAAATGAAATTGCCCTGCCAGTTCGAGGTAGTTTACGGCTCCAGGAGGAACTGACATTATGCAAATTAAGGAGGAATAAATAAAGTAGATTAGACTTGTCACAAACTGACTTCAGTTATAGGCAAATAAATATTAGTGTAGCGCTTGTTGCACATTGCACTGTGAAGGCATGGTTTATATGCTCGGCATTCTCCCTTTAATAATGACACATGACAAGCAATGGTTATGACTCCATATTATGATAGAGACTGACACAAACACTTTTTATTGTTCCCACTTTAATATGCAATCCCATTGAAGTGAGGGGTTCACAGGCTTTTCCCTGTTTTTCTTAATAATTATATTCTCATTGTATGCTGCGGTGACAACTGTGGTTCTTCAGTATACTCACTGCCAGAGGGAAAGGGATGACAGAAAATGAGATGAGCCAACAGATTCCTGCCTAGATGGTTCTCATGTACACGGCCGAACTGCCATATAAAGTCCCATTCCTTTTTGTTTAAAGAGAATAGCTGACCCTCTCAGCTGAAACACACGCACACACACAAGTCTTGGCTCATCATTATTCAGTGCCTATTTTTTATCCAGCTTTAATCTGGAGCTTTGCAAAATCATAAAGCTAGATTTGTAAACAAGCTTAGAGTTGAGTAAAACCCCAAATCCACAAGGCTTATTGTCTCACTATAGGCAGGGGCGTAGCATAAAATTCTGGGCCTAGCATCTTTTTGGGCCCTCCTCACATCAGGGCCTTGGGTACTCAGTCCCCTTTTTTCCTCAGTTGGACTCCAATTAAATGATGAGCTCACTATAGCTGCAGAGATGATAAGATTTTATTATCTATTTATTTGTTCAGAAAACAGCTCTTTAAAATGGTCGACAGGTCTCTCAGCTCCTGCAGGTCTAAGATGGATACATGTGGAAAGGCTTTAATAGCAGAGAAAACATCCCGGTCTGCTGCTAGTGGAACTCACAGCACACTTACATACGTATAAGTCTGGTTAGTTGCCATGGTTTCACTCACCTTAGCGCCTGCTACTGTGTCTTGTAAAAAAAATAGTCCTGAAACTAGAAGTTATAACTGAGGCATGAGGGGATTTTTCCTTTTAAAAATAGTTGCAGTGGAAATATATTTATGAATAATCAATGAGTTCACTTTCTCAGAAAAACATTCACTCTGGTCTTTTTGTCTATCGTGTTATACTATTTTCAGCACCGTTTTATTTAAGCCATAAAAGACTAACATAAAAGCTTTGTGTCTGCTGTCTTTGCTCGTATAGTGCCGTTTGATCAGATGCTCCCTCAGAGCCAACATCAAAGCTACCGTGCATGATTATTAAACAGCAGCTATGGGCTCACAAAAAGCCATATTAATGGCTTTAATGCAATAATGTGATTTCATGCTCTGGCTGGGAGATTCTTAAGCTTGTAAGTGCTAATTGAGGATTCCGCTAAATTTGCTTTTTTTTTTTTTTACATGGTGATGTCGGCTAACTCTGCTTTTTATTTATAAAGTCGTGCAATCTGAAGAAGCTTTTTAGAATTTCCGTGCCATTTGTTCTGGATCAGATACATAGGCCAACAAAATATAACTGGAAACACTGTTACTTTATCAATATTAACAGTTTTCTTCATAACTTAGTTTGTATACAATGACCAAAAACAAATATGAATAATTTTAATAGAACTGAGTTTCCATGAACACTAGATCTACCATTTTCAGTCTGCTATTAAACCAAAATATGTATACAGTATTGATTAGAGGAAGTGAGTCAACTACAGACACACACACACACACACACACACACACACACACACACACACACACACACACACACACATACATATACACGTGAAAACATGACAGGAAAAAGGGCCTTATTCCTATAATGAAGAGAGAGGGTCCTGCCAGGAGGCAGATGACACTGCATTAGTCTTCACTGCAATGAAGGAGAGATGGTGAAGAAAGAGAGAGAGGGAGAGAAGAAAATAGAGAGGACTCTGTTCCTCTTACATAATAGGTGATTTTAAGAGGTTTGAGACTCCCAAGTCCAGTCCATTTTAAATGGATGCTGGGGTGAGCAGAGGACACAAAAACTGAAATAAAAGAGTTCTCACTCGGTTGATGACAGTCATAGCTTTAAAACATTTTGTGTACATAGACCTTCTGTCCTGGTATGGTGCAATGAAAATATTGGCAGCGCACAGAGCACACAGTGAAACACCAGACACAAAAGGTTGACTTGTTAAACATACAGAATTTATGAGCTTTCGGGACTTTGCACAGTAAAGCCCTGCCATTGATACTGACAGCAACGAGTGTGAAAGCTGTTGGACTGAGCCCCAAGATAGAGTGCTCTGTAATGTAGTGGAGTGTAATGATACCACCACCAGCAGTCGTCCCACTGAGAGAAGAAAAATGAGCCTGTCAGGAGAAAGAAAAGAAAAAAACAAAAAATCCCCCCTCAAAGTTCTGATGTGCTGTTTGGCTGTAGATCTGCTTTTCACAGCCAAGTCTCTGCACAGATTAAAATGAACTTATTCCATCAAACATCCAACAAACCAGCCTGGCAGTTATCTGGCTGCTGTTTGTTTACAAGGTGGAAGGATCCACTTCTGAATGAGGACTAAGAGCATACAACAAGAAACACCAGATCTAGAACTGGAGGACTAGAATTTAGTACTATCACGGTAATGTTAATTTTACTAAATGAGCCTCAAAAGACTAATGCACATCTCTTACATCAAATCAGACAGTAACACCGCTCTCACGCTTGCCATATGAAAATGACTGTAATCATAAATGAAAGTGAGGGTTTGGGTCATATACCAAGTGTGCCTTGTTGGAGCCCACAGTGAGAGCAGAATTTCAGGCTGTTGGGAAGCTTTTTCTTGCTGTGGCTGAAGTACAGAACAGGCTGGTGGAGTTTATAGTAGAAGGTAAGATGAAGCCAGCCAGTTTCCTGCCTTCAGAGGGTAGAGCAGATGGCAAGGGCCGATGAAACAGCCTGTCATCCAACTCTACATCAAAAGCACTCACTTCCTCGTCATTTAGTGGTGGCAGGTATACCACTTCTTACTTACAGTGTAAGGTGTTTAAAAATGCACAGAAAAACATATGATACCAGTCAAGGTCTGTTCGCTTCATAAAGCACCAGGTATGAACATTTAATTCTGGCAGGAATAAGAGTAAAGAGTAAAGAGTAAGCACCTCAGATCCAGGGTCCAGGTCAGCCAAGGAGGCCAAAGATCAACTGTGTCCACTGCCCCCTCTAGTGGACATCCTCAGTTAGAGCAATGAAAAGTTGATGCCTTTTCCTTAGAGCAACCCTAACATTTAGAGCTGGCTTAAAAGAGAAACTTTATCAGTGATTGATTATCTCATACAGAATATCTGTAATTGATTTCAATACATTAGCATTTGGGAAATGAGCAACATAAGAAGAGCGGACTTGAGACTAATAACGGAAAGAACAGAAAGGCTCATTTTATTCTATCATCCAGGCAGAAATGCAGAAGGACCTTAATATATCCAACAGGATTGTTTTTGTCTGACAGAAGAACAGGAGATGGACGTTTATTAAAACAACAAGCCATCTTCTCTTTCAGAGCCACAAATTATTGTTTTAATGATGTAATCAAAACACACATTTTGAACAATAAAAGGGAAACAGTGCCTCAGTTCTGAGGGGAAATGGTAGAGCATACTACCATAGGGATACTGAATACTTTGACAAGTGAGCAAATTTTGCTATCAAACTTGTTCTGAAAGGAACCTGGGCGTGGTAGATGTTTTACCTTTGTTCTGTTGTACAGCAGTACGGAGAGATACTACTCCGCCTTGAGAAGGTGCTTATCAAATCAGTCAGAAAAAGGGAAGGAGAAAACAACACACAAATCATCGTCTACCTCTAATCTACGTTAAGATAATGGGGAAAAAAGTATGAACCAAAGATGACAAGCACAAAACCAGCAGCTTCCGACAGCTTGCAGGCTTTTTAAAATGAAATAATGAATACTGAATGTCAAGCCTTAGTACTAACACACACACACACACACAGGAATGATTGAATAAGTGCACACAATAATACACACATAAACACCCGAAAAGACTCCCACACACAGGGTTTCTACAGCTACTTGGAATCAGCCACCCAGAGCAGAACACTGCCCACTTCTTCCCAGAACTGCTGGCTACTTTATTTGAGCTTAATCAGAGAAGCTGAAGTGTGTGTGTGTGAGAGAAAAAGAGGCAGACATGCATTAAAATTAACGGTAATTTCAGTCATTTTGTATCATTAAAAACTTCTTCAAGACACAATAATAATTTACCAGAAAGCTTCCCCTAATTATATGAAATCAATTCTCACAGAGCACAAATGTAAAGAAACATGATAAGACGTGCATTCAGTTTTTTCCTCTGCTGTCTTTCCTTTTTTCTCTCCCTTGAGTGCAATTTAGAGATATTCTTCTTCCCTTGTTTCTCTTCATGAGCTGCCTGTCCCACTCTATCTTCCCAGTCATCTTGCTGTCTCTGCCAATCTTATGTTGCTTTGAAGTGCTTTGTGCTTTCCAGACTCAGACAGCCTTCCTGCCCTGTGCCGAGCTCTGGCCCATACAAGGAAGGGCCATATGCAAAAAAATGCTTCTAATTACAGCAGTGTGTATGTATAGCTACACATGTGTATTGTGTATGTTCATCAATTCCCAAGTCTCACTAAGTTTAATTACACAGCCATGTCTTCTTTTGTCACTTCTTGTGTTTCCTGGATCATCATAGAACTGTATTTTAACATTGTTAGTATGCCATATTTGTCTTTCTTTTCTGAGGTGGCTCTAGTATAATTCTCCATAACCTTGTCTGTCTTACTGCCACAGTCTACCCAATGAGCTACACTAGGCTCAAGTACCTTTAATCAATCAGTCATTTTTCAAACTGTAAGAGCGCCAATCCCAGATTATTTTTAGAGCCCACCTGGGTCTTGGATTTAGGAAATTACTCCTTCTTCTGTTCTCTGACTCAAAGGAATATGAGCTCTAACTGTCCTCCAAATGTCTCATCACTTCCTAGCAGTGATGGAGACAAACTAGCGATCTCATCAGCAATCAGCAGAAATCTATCTAATGTTTTCAGGGGAGTTGGGGCGGGAAGCTGAGAACATAGAGGGAGTGAGAGGGTGAGAGTAGAAAGAAAGGGAACTATTGTGAGGAAGAGAGCGATTTACGTTTTGGCAGCAAAGTGTCAGCATCCACGAGTCACAAAAGATGGTTTGACTGCTAGATCCAACACTAAGACCATTTCATGTGTAAGCACAGACACATGCAGTCCTTAACAAATGTGTCTTGGATCTTGCAGAATATGAAAAGTGGTTATTGAATGTGGTTCTGTAGCTGTGGAGGGGATCACATTTGCCAAGACTCCAATTCAAAGTGAAAGAATGAGTTTTTATAGAAGCCAATGCTCTGTTTCCAACAGTGGTGATCAATCTAATCAGTGAATTTTTCCAGACAGTTGTCAGAATCTGCTTTTTTGAGATTGAGCAAATGCAAAACAAGCAAATGTATTTCTGGTTTATTTCCAGGTAGACAAATGCTTGCCTTGATTTATTAATGGTTATATTTGGTTCTGAACATATGAAATTCTGTAAAGACAGGACAAAGTTGTTATTGTATGTTCATAGCTCCACAGTACCATGGCTAATGTATAATATACCGCATCCAATGGAACAATTATGCAATAAAATACCATACATACAGCATTACAGCCGTCTGGTACAGGAAGGGAGGAGTCTGTTTGGAAATTAAAGCTGTCAGATGGCACAAAGTGTAACCAGACTGAAGCAATAACCAGAACGGTGACCCAGGGAACAAACTTGGAGACAGAGACAATCACAGAAAGATGAGGTCAGGAATGATGGTGAAGAGAAAGATCAAGTGAGCGATTCAGCTCTTGACAAAAGAAAAGGACAGAGAGTATCTGTCAGCACCCAGAGTGGACCTGAATAAATGGAGGAAAGAGAACAGTGGTCTTGTAACTCAAAGCCTGTCCTCAAAACTGCTGCCATGAGAAGGACAATTGTCCTGTCACTAAAAAGAAAGAGAGAATGAAGAAATAGACCCGAAGGATACAGAGTCTAATAGCTATTTCTTGCAGTAGATGAAACTGAAACCATTCCCCATCTGGATGGATTTAGATTAATTACAGAAAGTACAGAATTTAGCCTGCTAATCTAAAATGACACAGCACAGAGAGAGAGAAAGGAATTCTTAAACTTTTGTCTGGGAAATGCCAACATTGCCACAATAAAAGCTACATTGTAATTCCATCCAAAAACAGCTCTTTTTGTATGATCGCTGGCACTTTGAAGGATCTGTTTCTACTGTAGAAGAAACCACAGCTGCTCAGGTTGTTTTCTCACCTCGCTGAGACAGGTCTGTTTACAACCAGGACTTCTGGCTCACACACATTACAGCAGGCAGATCTTTCTCTACATCTACACACATTGTTCTCTAAGGGCACACTGTGGTAACTTTCGTGACTATAGGGACATCATTCTATGTTAAATCAAAGCACATCCAAGACATGCATACAGAAATATTTTCATGCAATCAAAAACACAGACTTTCTTGCCAAGATAAATTGGTTTCATTATTTTTTAGGTGGTTATTCTTTGTGTTCCTGACTTATTCAGGTCACCCATGATGTAGATTCAAAATGAACGGGGGAAAGGAAAAAGTTACTGTGTCTGTCAGTATCTGTGCTTGCCCACAAAAAAGGCAATCATATCCTGACAGTGGGCAGTGTGAATCACAGGGAACAGTACGGTATCAAATCCTTGTTACCAACATATACAATAAAAATAAATAAATAAATATGTGAATGCAATATGTTAAGAAAGTTGGGTGTAGCAATAATTCTTTAACTGGGTGAAGACCTGTAATAGACAGACCACTGATCAGCCACACAGAAGGTATCATAACATTAATATCTTAATATCTATTTACTGAAATAAACTCTAATATGAAATGTAGATTTTTGTTGGGTTATGTTTAAATTTAGGAAATTTTGACCCGCTTGGGGGCAGTGAAACTCACTTGTGAAAACACCACTGACATATCACCGTTGAAGTTGCTATGTTAGCAAAAAGTTACTTATTTACATATCCAGCAGTATTTGGAGTCCAAAACTCACTCTCTCTTAGCTCTGTTTTTGGTCTCCAGCAACTCTTGCGGTGGATGTATGGCTGTTTAGCTGCCAAACTCTCCACTGTGTTTACCGGCTAGTTGCTAACTGTGTTTGTCCGCCTGCTGCGGACGAAAACGAGCAAAGACAGTAAAGTTGTGGGTCGGGCAGCTAAACTATGTTCCTAAACTCGCTAAGCTCTGTAAAGCCACAGGGGAGCTGCACATGCAGATGATATTTCTTGGTTCATCACAATGAAGAACCCCTTTCACATTGACAATTTTAGATTGCATACATTGTTGTTATTGCCAAAATGTTAACATAAAGTGGCTATCAATATTATTATAATAATTTGGTTGTGGTTTGGGAAATTTAAAAAAAAAAGAAAAAAGAAAATAGTGCTTGTCATCTTTGGTTCATAGTTTTTTCCCCATTATCTTAACGTAGATTAGAGGTGGACGAGGATTTGTGTGTTGTTATCTCCTTCCCTTTTTCTGACTGATTTGATAAGCGCCTTCTCAGGGCGGAGTAGTATCTCTCCGTACTGGTGTACTACAGAAAAAAGGTAAAACATCTACCACACCCAGGTTCCTTTCAGAACAACAAAAAAAGCAAAATAAACTTAATTTGTAGTTTTTATTTTATATGTAGTTTCTTGTAGGGGCCTATGTGACAAACGTATATCTGAATGAGGCGGGGTGTCAGATGGAAAAGAACCCTCGATGAACTTTATTGCTTTTTCACACTTGATACAAATAGACCTTTCCGCACTGCTGAATTTACCCAAAGATCATCTGAACAGTGCAATAATGTTTCAGGTTCTCCTTATTACAGATTTTTGCACCTGTGAAATTGGTTGGGTTGGTGTAGATTACCTTGAATGGGACTTCAGTGAGCAGAGCAGCAGGCAGTGCCCTGGAGCCAGCCCAACACATGCCTGTCTAATGGCTGTGATATGTGAGTGGGACAGAGCACGCTCTGCACACTGCGCCTCATTGATGAAGACGGGAAGATTTTCCTCTGACCAGGCATGCAATAGCCAGGTGGTCTACCCTTGACATTTTTCATCTGTGCAAATTGTATGTGTGGGGTAAATGTGCATGAGAGAGAGACTCAGAGACACAGTGAGTAAGTGAGAGAGAGAAAGGAGAGAATTATGTTTTTCCTATTCCAAAGTTTGTGTTGTCCAAAACTAGCATAGGTGTATGGTAACCAGACTGGAAGAGGACAGATGAAGTGGTTTGGAACAGCGGCCTCGCTGCCAATATGAGACTGCTGTCCTTCCATTAACACAGTACAGTAGCATGTCTGCCCACTGGATTACTGAAAAGCACCATTGTACTTAACAATTAACTAGTTTGTTCTTACCTTCATTTATCTGGGCTGAGTTTGTTCAGGACACATGGTCTTACGCAATATGTCACATTCTTTCGGTTATGCCCAGTTCACTTCAGTACTTCAGTCATCTACTGCTGCTGGCCTCTAACTGCTCCAATTATGTGCTTTACTCAAGGACAGCTAAAATATACAGTAGTTGCTATGGAAAAACATTAGTAATGGATTAATCCCAGTCTACGTTGCCCACTGTCTAAATAATGTGCAAATTATTTTTACTGCCCACCTATTAGACTTCTGTAATATTAAAAAGTTGGTAACATAGGTATTAACTGTACAAATCATTCACAGGTTGATTTAAAACATTGATAAATGTATCCAAAAATACTGAAGACATACATTATGACTATATATGTACAACTATATTATCGTGTGAGTGTGTTTTGAAACATTCCTTAACTTATAAGGAATTTGTAGGTTTGTAGGAAAACTTATAAATGCTTTGTAGGTTATAGTTGTTAAACACAATAGACACTGCATTTACAAAGAAGATGACATCCAGACACGTCTCTGCTGATTAAGGATCACCTGTGACCTGAGCCAAGACACACCCACCAAACGAGAGAAGAAATCTCTCAAATATAGACCCAATATTTGCAGTAGCAAACCGTTTCACACCGTTCTGACATTGAACCATACACTGTATATTATCATTATAATTATTATTATTATATTACTAACAGTATATTAATATTAATTAATAATATACAGTCTATGGATTGAACGTGCCCCAGCTCTCTCTCTCTCTCTCTCTCTCTCTCCCCCCCATGGGGTCAAAGATCAAGCTGTTTCAGCGCTCCCTCTAGAGGCCTGGAGAACTTCTGTTGTGTAATCTGGATGCAGCGTTTTTTGTTGTTGCATCTGCTTTTCTTTTTGCATCGCTTCTATATTTGCAGCGTGTTTGTGTATTTGGTTGTGTTGTATGTATTTGCAGCGCATTTGTGTGTTTGGTTGTGGTATGTGTATTTGCGGCGCATTTGTGTATTTGGTTGTGTTGTGTGTATTTGCAGCGCGTTTGTGTATTTGGTTGTGTTGTGTGTATTTGCAGCGCGTTTGTGTATTTGGTTGTGTTGTGTGTATTTGCAGCACATTTGCTAAATGCTGCGCATACGTTTTGCCAAACTAATGAAGTTGTTTTCTTAATTTGCTTGTGTTTTCTTAAATTGCAGGGCGTTTGGCCCCGTCGGCCATCACAAAAACACAACAATGCAAACACAATATTCACAAACAGCCACAAACAACACGATGGGACACATCCCAGGGCCACAAAAACATTTATTAATGGTTTATATGCTGCTTGTAAATGCTGAACAAGAGGGGGTTAAAATAAAGTATTTCACTCCACCTACACTTGCGGTTTTGTCTGCCTGAGATACAACTGACTCGGTTTTTAATGAGATTCATTTCATTGTCATCTTAAACTAGAATGACCCTGAGTGCTGTCACCGTGTCCATAAAATTGATTACTGGAGAAGGTCCAGAATGTTTTATTGCAATGGTACCATAAAAGGAGCCCTTACACACTTGTTTTGATATTTGTGTCAGAATTCACATTGATAAATGTGGAAGGTTTGTGAAAATAGCCTTGTGAGTGGCTCTTCTGCAGATGACAATATAACTAACAAATTACTCATAAAACAGCAAAGGAGAAAATAGGAATATGTCGTTACACAATGTTGCTGGCCCGAGCAATGTATCAAACAACTTCCAAGATGTCACAAATCTATTACAATAAATACTTGGTTAAGTGATGCTATAATTTGAGCCAAGTTTGTTAAACCTCATGAAACGTATTATATCAGTTGCATTTAAATGTTAGGTGTATCTTGTTACAGCTCATTTCAGAGAGGGACCATTATGAACTTTCTTGCCATGGAATGTCAGGTTCCAGGTGCACAGATGACTACACATCTCTGGACAATCAACAAATATATTACACAAAACAAAATATCTCTCTCTCTCTAAACTGTGATGCGTGTTTGACTTTTAGTAGGCCAGTGAGTTAGATGAAGAGCTTTTTAAAAGTTTTGTAATAATGACTGCTGAAGGCTAACATTAATGCCAAGACATTTTCTCTTATCAGCCAAAAATGTTATCATGCGATCTTTCACTAAGATATGTGAAAATCCTTCCCTGTTTGTTTAAACTCCTATCTCTCTATTTCTCAACAGAGGTGAGGTCCGAACCTTAACTGATGACCCCAGCCATTACAGAGATGAGCAGAGAGGGCATGTGGAGACACACACACACACACACACACACACACACACACACAAACAAAGAAAAAGATGAAGAGATAGTGTGAAGAGGAGAAATGGGTTCCCACTGTCCTCGTTGACATATTTGGGATTATATGTTGAAAGACAAGCAGATGGGGCGATAAACACGCACATACACACAAACAGATCAAGTGACAGGAAAGTGTTTAACAAGGAAGTCCACAGCTCATAAATCACAGCAGATTGTGCAGTAACGGCCAAAACGCACAACTCACACACACCTGGGTTCACATTACGAACAGTAACACTTGGAACAGAACCAACGACTAAGAGCTGTGCTAAAACACTCAGCCATACAGTAGCTCACATAAAGGTTGTGAGTCAAATGGATAGGGTCGAAGTGGAACCTGGAGAGCTTCAAAATAGTCAACATCCTTTATTTAAATAAATCAGCATTTCAAAAAGCCCCACATTTATTTATTCTACATATCCAATTATGTGAATGTAGCTGGAATTGTTGGGGCTCAGCCTGACCTGTGGTTGCTTTAAGCATTTAACTTTAGGTTCGCTCCCCTCCTACAGTGAGGTTTCACTGCCTGGCACTCACCAAGCCTGTGTTGAATCTTGAAAACTAAATTAAACCTCTACTTTGAACTGATCCCTTCCCATTTTCTTAAAAATACACAGATCAAGTAGTGAAAAAAACGTCCCAGGGGGATGTTTACTATCAACGTTGTCCAACTTGTAATGAAGTTAGTGAAATAAGTCAATAAAACAATAAGAGTTTCCGCTATTTGACGGGTAAAGTGGACTAAATGTGCAACGGCTGTGCTTTGTCTGTGAAAATTAATTTTCTTTAGGGGGATGTACTTTCGTTGCCATTGTTCTTTTAACCATTTTTACCTTTTCTCCTCACTTATCTCATTTCCTGTCACAAACGTGGATGTAATCGAGATCCCAGGATAAAACATTCATCTATGTGCTGCATGATATGTGCTGACTGACAAGACTGAAGCTGACACTTACACACCTCAGTTGGAGGAAACACATTTCTTCCATGTAGAGATATTCAACTGGATATGCTAGCATGCGCACGCTTAAACGCATGCACCAATTGTGTGAATTCTAGCACCGTGGTAACAACTTTTACCCAAAATGCTGACGAGAGCCACCATACCTGGTCTGTTGGAAGTACAGTCTGCTCTGCTTATGTTTATAAGTGCATGTATGTGTATATCACAAGATTAAAAGAGGGTCTTCCATCACTCAGTTTTTTTTTTTACTGGAAGCAGATTAGATTTGGCCACACACATACACACACTGGAAAAAAAAGCTCCCACAGTTTGGGTATCCCTTTCTCCTCTCTGTCTCTTTACATTGGGTTCCATGACTGTGATCTGGTCAAAGCGCCTTTACAAAGACGGGGGGAAGCGACTGGGGGAAGCTGAAGCTAGTCATAAGGGTTTAAGTTGACATTGAAAGGAGGTGTGTGTGTGTGTGTGTGTGTGTGTGTGTGTGTGTGTGTGTGTGTGTGTGTGTCTTTGGGCCTGAGTGTGTGTGGTGGGAAGGGGAGGAGAAATTGTCACATTATCTGATTGTGTGACAGAATGTACTTTCTGACCCCGTGTGTTAGCCTTGACGTCAAATAGAGAAGCATACCGGGCTGGAACGAGAACAACAGAAGCAGGAGTGAAGATGGAAACCGAACACAAGCAAAGTATCAAGCAAAAAAATACTTGAGGTGATAGTGAGGGTCAAAGCCAGGAGAGAGCAAACACTTGTCAGCATATCTCTTCACCACTGCCCGCTGTGACAGGCATCTACGGGTTTAACATGTTTAACATGTTTATGTGACTGTGGTGCTAAAGTCATCACATTTCAGCAACTACGTGCAATAGTCCCCACTGACAAAGTCATTCCTGGCCCATGGCTCAGTGAACAAGCTGAGCTGAGGCAGAACTCCGTCATAGCGTGTAATTCTGATATTTCCTGGTGGCACTCTAGCCGCCAGGTTTTGTGCAAGTCTGTGAAATTCTTGGAGAACTACTGTTAAGCTGTCTGCTGATTTATTTTGTTTGTTTGTGTGTCTACTTGTGTAGGATCTTTATCCACTCTGGTCTGTGCATCGACTGACCCTGCTAACATTGTTCGAAAACAACCAGGATAAGGTGGCAGATTACCTAACAAGCCTTAATCACTCATGGATTGCATGCTAAATTTCAGATCACAGATATTGCAGATTATACAGCTCATTTTGAAAACTAGAACTATTAATGAAACTGAAATGTTTTTACCAAAAGCAGTTTTTAATAAAGGATTATCGTTACTGTAAAAGGAAAGAATCAAACAGTGGAAGCTACTTTAGGTTTCTCACCTTGTATTCATCCTGCCTTAATGATCATCTAATAGAGCACTGTAACAAGTCAAACCTTCATGGTACACTGAGAATGCAGATAAAAATGTGTTACTAACTGCACTTTGCAGATTATATAACTATAAAACAAACATAAAAAGATCAGACTTATTAAATTCCAAATTTCCAAATTCCTGTTGTGGCATTAATGCAGTGTCTTCTTCAGGGATTCTGTCTCTACCACAAATCCCAGTCAATGGTCTCATGGCGCGCGCATGCGAGAGAGATAGATGAATAGGAAAAGAAAGAAAAAGTATTTGTGGGAGACACTGTTCTGTGTGTTTCACACATGTTTTGACAAGTCTGCAAACTAATCCCTATTGTTGCTTTGCGAGTCTGGGAGGAAGGTGTGTGTGTGTTTGTGTGGTGAGGAGGTACGGGTTTCCTCTAGGAGAAAACCTATTACCTCCAACACAACTAATCCATTTCCTTGTTGTACACTATAGTTGTATAAATTTGCATAGTTGCGTCTACTTGACTTTTAAATCTGTCTACTTTCTGCTCATTGCAATGAATAAAATAAATGTATTTAAAAAGCAGCTTGATATCACTGCATCTAAGAAACATTTCAGTAATCTGTTAAGCTTTATTTACTCAAACTTGAAAGAAATACTGAGCTGCTGAAATTACACAATAGGTCATATGTATATTGTACTAGTACAATAAAGTAAATTTTTCTGCACTTAGCTGCAGTTTGTGTACGAGTTCAGATAGAGGAAGCATGCAACATGGGGATGTTTCTGTTGTCGTTCACATCATCCCCTCTATCTTCTTGTGTGGTTTGGAATTGGAATTCAGACTCTGCTTGCAGGGCATTTCTGGGCATCTGGCCACCTCACCCACACCCTCCAGCCTTTCCTCTTTAGAATCTCCCTGACACACACACAATTGCCCGCACCCACTACCACCATCTCCAAACACACACACTCTCTCGCTCTCTCACACTGTCTCACACACTCTCTCTCTCTCACACACACACACACACACACACACACACACACACAC
>NC_045749.1:12740246-12742145 GCF_008692095.1 Etheostoma spectabile | reverse complement strand
ACACACACACACACACACACACACACACACACACACACACAAACACACACTTGCTCAGACACTTCCTCAGACACCCTTTTCAAACCATGCTAAACCTTTAGGCCCAACAATACAGACTGGTCATAATCTTATCGCCCTTGCCCAATCAGAGGGCTGGAAACCGAAGAGTGGAATTGATTGGCTGGTGGCCACAGGGGCCAGTTAGGGGAAGGAGAACAAGAGGAGACAGCCATTGTTGATTGATTACCATGAAAGACACTTTTGTAATCGACTTAAAGGCAGTACATTGTGCCTGTATCAAGAGGAAACGCTAGCAGTCTTAAAATAGGTCAGCATTGAACAAACGTGTATACAAAATACGTCACAGAGATAGTAAGGTGTGCACAAGACAATCTCAACACCCGTTCATGAAAGAGTAAGGTTCACACAGATTATTAGCTGTGAGTAAAATTGATTAGCTGTAGTGCAAAGGTTAGAAGTGTAGTTTCTATCCATGACCAAACGCAGGAGCAGAGTGATGGAAGAGAAGAGGGTGAGGAAATGTAGTCAATAAGCCTTGGCTATTTACTTATCAAACTACAACAGCTCTTTATATCCATTCAACAATGCTTTTAGTAATGATGACGACATTTTAGGGGTGATTTCAGCTCACTGCATCATCTTTCCACATTGCCGGTTATGAGAAGTGCTCCAAGAGAAGATGGAGCTTGTTTTTCCTGCTGGCAGCTTTTCGATTCCCAGAAAAATCACTCCACAATGTCTGCAACCCACCATTAAGAGTCAACAGACACGGATTTGAAATGTAGCTTGGGAAGATAAGGTTAAAACATGTTCAACTCCATTTTCAAATAAAAAAAAAATGATTAGATGGTGCAATAATCTTATTCACAATCCCTTGGCTTTGGAAACAAATGTGGTCACGATTCTGTAAAACTATATGGGTGCTTGGACAATGTGTAGGGTTTTACTGATGTGCCTGGTGGCCAGATATTGAGCCATGCTTTTAAGGTTCAAACCGCAAAGCGGTAGAACCCTTTTATGTTTGTCTGTTTTAGCAATTATTATTTGTTGTCTGTCGTGCTGGCTCAAATTCCAGTGAGCTAGAATGAGCTAGAAACATGAAACTTGGGGGTATAACTGAAAATGGTGTGCATGTGCTTCTGTGGAAAAATGAACCCAATTATTCACATGGTGGCGCTGTAATTAAGTCTTCAAAATGCAAACTTTGAAAAGCCACGCCCCCCCCACACCGTTAGTCCGATTGACATCTTACTGTGCATTACAAAAAAGCCTCAAGGATCATTAAGGTCCACCAAGAAAATGTTCCCGCCATTTTGAATTTTTTGAAAAACACATTTTTGAGATCTCCTCCTACACCGTAGTTCCAATTGCCACCACATTTTCTGTGAATTAATGGATTAAGCCTATTATAAGTTGTATAAAGCATGTCCATATCTTAATTACTTTTCAAGTTATTGACCAATGAACTTCAAAACGGACACAAATCAGCAACCATAAGGCCAATCATCACAAAACTCCCAGGGTATGTTCAGAGAAGGGCCCCAGATATACCCAGACAGCTTTATTTACATATATCACTAGGGGGCACTACAAGTGCAAGATAGGTGAGTGGCATTACACACATTTTACTACTACTACTACATTTGTCCAATAATCACAAATCTCTCAGGATATGTCCTCATAGGTACCTGAACCATGTCCTGAAAGTTTCATTCAAATCAAACACCAGGAGGCGCTATAACTGCAAACAAACTGCAGGTGATATAGTGCAAATCAGGCAATAAATAACTAAATGTTTGTCCAATCAATACAAAACTTCCAGGAAATGTCTACATAATGACCTCACACAGACACTGCAAGTCTAATTCAAACTGACAA
>NC_045749.1:12739209-12740236 GCF_008692095.1 Etheostoma spectabile | reverse complement strand
CTTTAAATGCGCAATAACTGGACGTGGAATGACGCAAATCAAGGTTTGAGTTTGGAATTGCAGCTTGCGGCTTTATTAGCAGTTCTTTCTGTGTTGGTCATCTGCTTTTTGCAAATTGCCGTGAGCTGGACTGAGCTACATATCACAGTGAATTGAAAATAAATGTTTTTGACAAATCAGTTGTAGGCATTGTCCAATTGTTACAAAGCTTGCAGGATATGTTTTATAACAACGTTGGACCACATGTGCGAAATTACTTCGAAGTCGCTATTGAGAAAAAAGGTTTGAACCCCTGAATTGCCGCTTGCGGCTGTATTTATCTATTTAAATTCATCTCATTGAATCAGATTTTATGGACTGACTGCTGTTTCAGGAATTTTATCTTCTACGCTACAGGCGAAGAACAATACTGTCCCTGATTCTCATCCAAGTACACCTCTGAATGTTTGCAAAACACACTCACACATGCATTCCTATTGTCCTTGTTTGTACTGCCACATACAGATAATAATAATATTCCAAAATCTCATGTGCTATTACTTCATCTCAATGTCAGCAGTATTTAGCTGTAGTATGATCCAAATTTTGTCCTGACAGTCATTCTTTATCATGATAAAATGTTTGCTTGCACCAACAAACAAACTCTTTCCAATCATTTGCATGAACCTGCATATAAAGCCCAATGAGGAGAAGCTTTAATGCGGGTTTTAGATCAAATGCAAGATGCAAGAACACCCTCCATATGAGCCACCAATCCCACATCCTGCTCACACAGCTACAGCCCTTTGAATCCGAATTTTTGAATTTGCAGCCAAGGCAAAGACCCTCATTGTGTCAGTGGCACTGATCGAAAGAGACAGAGGGGCAGCGAGCCTCTATTCACAGCCAACATACACATTAGCATAACTCCCATAGCACGGGTACACCACCTAGCCACCTGTAGCTGCACAACTCACACTCAGTAACCTCATTGCAGCTCCTTCCCACCCAGTGTGTGTGTGTGTGTGTGTGTGTGTGTGTGTGTGTG
>NC_045749.1:12736036-12739199 GCF_008692095.1 Etheostoma spectabile | reverse complement strand
TGTGTGTGTGTGTGTGTGTGTGTGTGTGTGTGTGTGTGAAAATACGTTTTCTCACCGTTAATGCCAGCAGAATCCCGCTACGCCAGGCTATTTTGAGGTAATGAAGTGAGTAGGCCTGAACGGCAAGCTTGTTGTCCTTTGATGAGTAAATGTGATAGGGATAGAAAGTTTATTAATGAATGACAAAAACAGCATGAAGAAGAGGGTGACAATGTCTGTTATGTCTGAATTTTTGTGGCTGTTTCTGACAAAAGAATCTTGTGCATATTAGAGTGATGATTAATGACTTAGTTTTCTCTCTATGTCTCTCATGTTAATTTGTTGTAGAGGAGGAGTTTTGTTGAGGACAAGGGGTTGTAGGAGTGTCCTGAAGGCCAGTGGGAGCCTCCCCCAGGGTTGTGATTGGCTTAGGCTGTTGTGAGTGAGTGCAGGGGAGGCCAGTAGGAAGGTGAGTGGTCTGGCAGCCTGCTAGGGGGCAGGCAGCTGCAGAGAGCAGCCACCACTGCCTCATAAAACCTAAGGTACTCCTCATTACAGCTGCAGACTAATAGACAGAGAGCAGGGGAGTGCTGGAGACACTTCTAAGAGAGGGAGAGGGAAGGAGAGTGAGACATTGTTAACAGGGAAAGTTAGTTAAATAAGCAGTCCTACTTGTGTGCTCACCCTTCTTTGACTGCTGCCTCCCCACTCCACTACCTGAGGCACACACACACACACACACACACACACACAAACACACACTCACACACACACACACACAGGGAGGTGTTTCAGGGAGGCTTAGAGGGCCAACTCTCCAGGGAAGAAGGGAATTAAATACTTCATTCTCAATCCACGGCGTCCATACTCAGGACAAAAAAGGGATTACAGCTTGTACGCCTGCCCCACTTGTTCCTCTCTTCTCTCTGCATTTTGTCTTAACTTTGGAGACTTTGGATACAACATTCTTGAATTGTTGGTTTGGGCTCAGAGAGGCATGGCACACGGACAAAAGAGCCCCAGGTGGGCATTAACCCAGGGCTCCTTCAGCTTGGCACTGGGCCTGACGCTCTTCTCCCTCCTCCTCCTCCTCCTCACCGTCTCAGCTGCAGATGAGTACGACTACTACAGCTGGCAGTCGGACAACTTCCACAATGGCCGCTTCTACACAAAGCAGCCCCAGTGTGTGGACATACCAGCTGACCTGCGCCTGTGCCACAATGTGGGCTACAAGAAGATGAGGCTGCCCAACCTCCTGGACCACGAGACCATGCCAGAAGTAAAGCAGCAGGCGGGCAGCTGGGTACCCCTCCTGGCCAAACGCTGCCATGCTGATACCCAGGTCTTCCTGTGCTCGCTGTTTGCACCAGTGTGCCTGGACAGGCCCATCTATCCCTGCCGCTCGCTGTGTGAAGCTGTGAGGGACAGCTGTGCTCCGGTTATGGAGACCTACGGCTTCCCTTGGCCAGAGATGCTGACCTGTGATAAGTTTCCCATTGATAACGACCTCTGCATCCCCATGCAGTTCACTGGGAACCACGCGACCCAGCCACCAGGTAGGGCAGCTATATGCACATACACCTTCTCTAACGCACTCATTCAAGCATACTCACACACACAAAATCCTCTACGCACGCATACAAGTCCACAATAGTGTAAATAGTACTAAAGAAGTTGAATTAATGCTTATGCAGCAGGTAAAATGTTAGCTCGACATTTTGCACACATTTTTATTTGAATGTCCTCTAAAAATACAAAATTGACAAGCTCAGTACCACATTACAATCAATTCAAGTTGAATTAATCAATAAATACAAATTCAAAATAGAATTCTTTTCCAACATAAAACTTATGCTACAGCTTATTAATCTGTCCAAAACATAGTTTGTATTGTACAAACCAGTTTTTAATGATAAGGTATAGCATGTGCATTTCAGTAATATCACAAATGTATATAATTTATAATAAGCAAGTCTTTAAAATTATACATGGGTTAAAAATGCAACAATTGTCATAAAAATACTAAATCATTGCTATACTTTGAATTGTGTTTCCAAATGAAAAAATAACACAAAATAACACAAAACAAAATAGTTTGTTTATGTCATGACTCCCCCCAATACCATTACTAAGTAAGATAAGTGTCCCGAGAGCCTGCAGAGTCAGAACCAGTGAGAGCCTAATGGCTGTATGGTTTCCCATCACTGCAATGATGACAGATGAGAGTTTAAGTGAGAGACTATCCAGAGTCAGGCGGAGAGACAGGAGCAGGAAGAGGCTACAGGGGAAAGTTCTTGAGTAAGTGGACGGTTCAGGAGGGCTCCCTGCCATCAACATATGCCTCAGGGAGGAACAGAGACGGACAGACAGAGAGAGAGAGACAGGAGACCGAGTGACTCCGATGGCCAGATCGCTCAACGAGTTTAGATTAATGGACTGTGATGTTAAACACATCTCAACTGAAAAGGTGACACACATGCACGCACGCACGGACACACAAAAACACACACACAAACCTGTATCAGCAGACATCTATCAACAGTTAATCTATCAATCTCAAAACTGAGTTAATGGAGAATGTCTTATTTCAAAGTTGCCATGCATGTTTCTCAAAAGATGGTCTGCAGAGTGTCACTATATGAACAAATAAACTCAAGATGGATGAAATAAGAAGGGGAATTACTACACTGGGGTTTTTGAGAGGGATTTGATTCACAAAAAATGGAAAGTATTATATAATTGTTCACAGGAAACGAATAAGAGAACAGACAGATGGACCAATAGTGAACTGTGAGAGGGTGAGTGGGAACTAAATAGAGAGAAAAAGGTGTGTGCGTGTGTTTGTGTATGCGCCAGGACTACTTATAAAGCCTCTTTACAAAAGCAGTCAGTGCTAAGAGTGGGATAGAGGGAGTTAATGAGAGTCTTTATACAGTGGGGACAGTCCCCATTGTGTCCCAGCCTGCTAGGCCTTTGTTGGGTCCGGCAACCAGCAGGCCAATTAGCTAGAAGGCCAATTACAGAGCTCCCACTAATTAGTCGACTAACAGGACAAGGGAGGCAGGGAGAGAATGGGAATGCTGAAAGTCTGATTGTCCCTGAGAGCCCAATGGAGAGGAGTGAAAGGAGAGGGAAGCGGGAGAGTAAAGAGTGGCAGACAGAGTGTAGAATAGAAGAAAATCTG
>NC_045749.1:12732964-12736026 GCF_008692095.1 Etheostoma spectabile | reverse complement strand
CACAAAAAAGTGTCTGCCTCTCTGCTTTCAATAAGGACTCAAAGAAAAACGTTTTGTTTCATTATTCTAACTTTATTTTTTTTACGGTTTATCGCCATTTCTTATGTAGTATTGTTGATATGTTTCTGCGTGTTATGTTTCATTTGATAAATGTCTTTTCCTTGAATTGAGCTGTTCTTTGATATATTACAATGCACTTTACTAAAGAGCTAAAAATGAAAGCCAATAATGCCAAAACATCATTTGTCAATCATAACAAGTTGTGTGACATATCTTTGCTTTTTATCAATAATTTTCGCACTATACTGATATCTCAGTATCTAGCCTGCTCGTTTCAGGATTCTCTGGTGGATTCATGCAGAGCTTGTTCATTCCATTTGGAAAAGTGGCTGTTCTATTTTTGTAGGACGAGTTTCAACTATGTGACACTTTGGCTTTGCAGAGCCATAACTCATTCTTTTACTTGCTGCCTGAGACGGAGGCAGCTTAAACCTTTTCTGTCATCTCCTCAAACAGGAAATAAAAAAAAGGATCAGAGGCGGCTAGATTACAGAGAGTGGTACAAGATCAGTGCAAATTTGTTGAGGGTTTTCTGCTGTTAAGCAATTTTACTAAGAGAGAAAGTAAGAGGAAATATGTTGAATCAAATTTGTAAAATATAACTCAAAAATGTAATATTGGTTAACTTTAACAATTACATTTGAGTGTGTACTTATGTGTTTGAAACTGAGAGTGAACCCATATCGCTTCTAGCCTGAGGGCTCAGTCACTGACATTTTGTTAAGAACCAGAGATTCTCAGATGTGCCGATGAGGCCATCCTGAGGACAAACTTTTGGCTTAAACCCCCCCCCCCCACTCACCACACACACACACACACACACACACACACACACAGATAATAGAAAGGAATTTCAGCTAAGAATTGTTAGAAGTGAGTTTCCTGAGAACCGTGTCAAAAAACAAGGATGATACTCTTCAGACAGGATCATATGAGGGCCATACAGCTGAATCTTGGAGAGTGGGATCAATCACAGGTATTAGGTGCTGTTCTATCTGCTGCTCTCCCTGTCCGGGAGGCCCTGATGCTATCTGAGCTACTCTGCAATTACATGATATAGCACGGTCGAGGGCTCCTGTGGAAAATACAGTACAGAGTCAGATTCACTTTCCACCTCTCTGTCATAGCCAAAACTGAGAAAAAAACAGGTTGTGTGTGTGGGATGATGTTTGATGTGTTGTGTGTGTGTGTGTGTGTGTGTGTGGTGTGTGTTGTGTGTGTGTGTGTGTGTGTGTGTGTGTGTGTGTGTGTGTGTGTGTGTGTGTGCATGTGTGCGTGTGTAAGTAACAGGGGGTCATGGGGTGTGATTATGTGAAACACAAGTCTGTAGATATTATACCAGGGAAGACAAGCAGACTGCTGACAAAAGAGGGCCCAGGGAGTGAAGGAGGCCAGCTGAGCTCAGCCTGGCAAATGCCACCCATCAACTACTCCACCTTATTTAATGATGCTACCTTTAGCTGCTGTCAGCATCTGCAAATCAACAGGTATGGTAGGGGTCGGTTGGATTCTGCACCGTCTGTTAAAGTGCACAGGGTAAACTCCATAACTCAAATTGCATGTTTCTGCAGAAAATGCTCTTCAAGACAATATACACGTTGTCCAGTAAAAGTCGTTGAAATTGCATGGTGTGAAAGATATTGTCTGTCCTCGCCGTACTCATTGATGCGGCTAGTGTAAGTTACAACCGTGCTAAAGGAGACAGGCAGCACTGTCAGGTCCCAAGCAGCACAATGGGCGCTACTCATGTGGCCCTGGCTGCTATATGAAAAGGAAAATGTGATCCAATGCTCTGTGCATGGAAGACTGCCTCTGCCTTTTGAGAATGTATTTTCTCTTCTGTATAGGATTCCTACAGATGCAAGGAGCATGCTGTGTTTTAGGGGCCCCGGGGGCTGCCTGTGGGCCATATTTAAGTCCTCCTCTGTCCGTCTGCATGCTGCATTTAAACAGATGTTAGGCCCTCCGACATAAATCACACGCTGCATTTCATCTCCGGCATAGTACCGTTTTATGTCATAAGTGTTGCTGCTCGTAACTTAAAGGGCCCAAATGAGGCATGAGATAGTGACCTGCACATACTTTAAATGGAACGTTCTTCCCATAAAAGTCGGTGATGCTCAGGCTGCAGGGGACAAGGCAAAAGACACAGCAGGGGATCGGATGACGATATTGTTAGATCTGGTTATCTTTGGTGTGAAGATATGTGCGTGTGAGTGTGTGGAAGACAAAGAGACAGACACACGTAACTTTGCAACTGTCACTAAGATACGGGCTGTAAAATTAATTTTAAGCAACTTGTTCTAAACCTAAAATGTGATTTGATGTTTGAGGCAAATGAAAAGGATTCTTGAATGTTATGTAATGACAAATGCTTGGACAAGGCGTTTTTTTACTTTCCACTACACCAACAACAAAATTACGATCATCATTGCGTTGTCATGTTTGTGGAAGTCACAGTGGACACATTTTAGAGATATTTCACATAGTTGCACAATGGCACTTCTAATGGGACCTCAACACCAAAAGTATGCCATTATCTGACAAATTACTTTCCAATTTGCCTTTTATTGTTTACTCAAGCCAGTTTAAGAATTATTTTTATACCAATACTGAGATTTTGTTGCATTTCCTTGTCAATCTGCCTCTGTAATTTGTTACAAATACATTAGCAAGTTATGTAAAAGAGAGAAGAAAAGGGGTGAGGGGTGACAAGAAACAAAAACAAAATATATTGTATCCACTGAAATGGATAATGTGATATTAACCTTAAAGCTTGACTTAGCATGACTAAGCGAAGCTGTGCAATGAAATTACTGGACTCTTGCCCTACGTCATTTCCACTCTGGCTTGCTGTTTGAAGATTAACAGCAGGTCTTTACAACAGACCACCTCCCTACTCACCCTACTCCCATTATCCTTTTCCTCTTATCCCCAATCATCAACTGCCAACTTCCTTATCCTCCAGAACAACAGCTCTGTGATACTATATTCTAACATCC
>NC_045749.1:12723668-12732946 GCF_008692095.1 Etheostoma spectabile | reverse complement strand
TAATGAAGTCTATAACCTTGCACGCAGATGACGAAAAGCAATACACAAGAGGCAGTCAAGTTCAAAGAACATAAAAGGAGCAAAAAAGCAAGACCATTACTTTTTACAAGTCAATCACATGGCATGGTAAAAGAATCCTAAACTGCTTTGAGATGATGGCAAAATACATGACCTAATGTCAAAATATTTGCTGAGTAGAAATGTCTCCAGGAAAAAAAAACACTCTAAGCCACGCAGCAGTAATTCCCATCAGAACATGACGGTGATTCCCCTACGGAGACAAGACCGTGATGAGGAGAGTCGTCGCTTAATTGATTTCTCAACGGCGTCCAAATGGTACATTTCGGTCCAAGCTCAACTTAGTTTCATGGAGGGGCTGCTTTCTTCTGACACATGCTTTGGCATCAACACAACTGGGCCTCATGCCAATATACCACCCCAGTGAAACCAGAATGAATTACCATGGAGTCTGAATAAGAAGTAAAAGCTTCAAGGGAATCATTCAAAACAGACAAATCCAGAGTTTTGGCATCTTTTTATCTGTGCGTGTGCGTGTGTGCGTTTCCATGCTCTTGTCCCAGTCTTTATGTCAGCACCAGACAATTAAGAGGCTTGACCCTAAAGCCTCACAGGTCTCCTGCCTGTAAATGCATGGGAATCCTCAGAGGAGAAAAACTGGCAGTTACTCTACAAGAACATGGTTCAACTCCTTCCGACACACATACGAGGGCATACACACATACATAACACTCAGTGGTGGCTAGGGGGTTCATCCTCCCCACGATCCCGAGCAGCAAAGCATGCTAAACTTTGACCCATCTCATTATCTGCCAAGACTCCGAGGTTTGGGCTGGGGTGATAACCCTTGAACCCTGACTTTTAACCCAGGGGCCTAGGCTGGACTGTGCAAGGATATTCCTGTGTGTGTTTGTAAGTGTGAGACACACAGGAAAACAGAGAGGGGGTAGCAGTCTAAACTTATTTTGGATACTGTGGTAAGTGAATGACATGAATCACCTTGTCCCAAAAAAGCTGCTTATGATATTTAACTGCCCTGTAGGTGCATATACTGTATGTGGTGTGGGGAAGATTTCTATACCAAATCCTTCTCTCCCTGACCATTTTTAATATTATACCTTGTTCTCTCGATCAGCCCAACCTCTGTTTTGTGGATAAGTAGACTGATATTAGATGTCTGGAGCTACAACCAGTTTCTCAGGGCTTACTCAGAGTTTATGTAGGAATGGCCATAATAGTTTTATTTTGAAGAGCTTTTGGAGAAAATTACAAGGCAGTATGTAGCATGTCTTTTTGTGTTTGTGTGTCTGAGAAAGAAGAGATTGAGGGCTTTGAAAGCAAGAATATTTACTATACTATTATGTATATATAAGTCAAAACGTCATAATTATTCTTAGTCCCATATTTGCTCAGTTTCTGCTGCAGACACAAGCAAGAATTTGCAGTAAACAAATAAAAGGTTTAATGTAGGGCCTGTTACTTCTCTCTCATGTTGTATGGGTACACAATAACAACAATCAGAACGTCCTAATCAAAGTTAGTGAGGCTAAACATGCTTTTGAGCAAAGCAGGCACGACCATACATTTTGAGTTAAAAATAAACTGAACTCGTTGCTTCGGTTTCCCCTTGCTGTTTCACAATGTGTGGTTGCTGTGTGGCCTCAGTGCTGGCTGTCTCTGTACTGAATCACTTTTCACCATGTTCAGCTGCTCCTGCTACAACAGCGTTTACCTTTCTGGGCAGCCAAGACCACACCTGCACCACCAAAATATACAAGGGCCAGAATAAAAACATTTTGTCCAGTGTAATTGCAGGGCAAACATCAGTCACCTTTCTGGACTGTGTATTCTCTCAGCAGCAAATAGCCTCTGACAAGCGGAGGGGGGCTGCAAATAAGTGTCTAAAAAGTGCTCAGGCTTAACAATTTCATACCGACACGATTTTGGTTTTGCTGACGGCACTTGACTAACAATGATCTCAACTCACCTCAACTCAGTATTAGCTAATCTGGCCTTAATGGAACCATACGAAATATGATTATAAAAAAAATGATGTGTAGCTGCTAATGACAATTTTTTTTCTGTCCTCTCAGTGTCAAAGGTGTGCCCTCCATGTGACAATGAGCTGAAAGCAGACAACATAATGGAGCATTACTGTGCCAGTGACTTTGGTAAGTACCAACAATTAAAGAGTTAGAGCTGCTTCCTATAAAAGTATATACAGTACAGTAAAGGGGAGGAGGGCAGTAACACTCACTGCCTGCAGGTGGCACAACAGTTAATAGTGCAGCAGCTATTGCTTCTTTGCCTGAAGGTGGCAACAATTCACATTTATGAAATCCTAAGAGCGTGGCCGGGTTAGCTTAGTTGGTATACAGTATATAGACTCAGTGGTCGCGTGTTTGTCTCCGACCTGCGGCCCTTTGCTGCATGTCAGTCCCCCTGAGGAAATAAAGGCCTAAAATGGCCCAAAGAATAATATTTTAAAAAATTATTATCATAATTGCAAGTGCATCTGTGTAGACAAAAGGTTTCAGCACAGCCTTAATTACTGAAGGAGTACAAGCCTGTTTGACATCAGTTGTTAAAATAAAAATAAATAATTTACAAAAGGCTTAGTTTAAAAAGACAAAAAATACTTAAAGGTACTTTGTTGGTTGACATAAAAATAATAAGAATTGGGCTTTATGAGTTATTTCATTACATATTTATGTTTCAGTCTCTTCTATTCCCTCTGCTAGCATTACCCTTTTCTATTCATAAATTGATAAATTAATATAACAGCTTGCAGTCCCTGATGTCCATTCAACGCCATTTCTCTAATACTTATACTTTCCAACATTCCAGTTTCACCACAGTAATGACCTGCACACAAAGCCAGAACATAACTATTCCATTATTTCTGCTCATCAAGGCTTTTGGCCCATCATACTCCACAGCAGCTGAATTTCTGCTTGCATGGACTATTGCCCCAGTCTTTAGAGTTAATGATATACTGCTCCTTATTTTCTCTGGTCAAGATTCTGAGCACTAAACTAGAAACTCATAACCTTGCGAGAGTCATGAAGAACATGGCTTATGTTTCTGAACAGATTAGTGAGAATAATGTAATTGAAAATGAAATGGGGCCAGACTGGTGCTGAAAACCATATTTCTATGCTGTAGTATCCCACAGAGGAAATGTCTGCAGTTTAAAAAAACCTACCAAGTTTTGCAAATTGTCTTCTGCAAAACACCCACACCTACTGGACTGAATATACAGAAAATGACCCATTATAAATCATAAATTAAAAAACGACCAACACATCATATCCAACGACAACAAAATACATATTTGTGCAAATTGTTCACACTCTTGAGCTGCAGAAAAAACGTAGGCTCATCACCACCCATAATTAATCATGACTCAATTCACCGATATTTGTCTGATTAACTTCAGGATTACATATCTCAATCTTCCAACATTTTTTTGGGGGGTGGATCAGATTCTTTTAGTTCATTAGACTGAAACGTGTGAAAGCAGATAGTAACCAAAAACATTTTATTGGCTATTAATGTATATGACTGGATGAGGATGAGTAGAGAAGTCGAGATAACCGTGACGTATGGATCAGGAGATCAAGGCAAAAATGACTAATGTTATTCTATAGGGCGTTAGCTCATTACAGCTTGATCTCATACCTCGTGAATGTTGTTATCTATTCATCTTCGGACCCTGTTCGCCCTCAGAGAATTTTGTGCTTCGTGTTTCATTACAGTCTACTTTTGATGTCTGATCCCTCCACATTCCTTGCTGTACCATCCTGTAGCCTAGTACAAATGACAAGAGTAGGTAAGAGAGGGGGAGGAAAGTGAGTCTGGCAAGGCATGGACATGAAGCCTACACCTGGAGGGCAGGGGAGCTCACTTGCTTAAAGAAAACCTGACAGCACACTTTTCTCTCCTCTTTCTACCTCTACGCCCCCTTCTACACACTTTAAAGAAAGTGAGTTTGTATAAAGACATGTGCACGGCTTGTCACAAGGATACTGGCCAGGCTGCACACAGTGGGCCCCATTGCATCACTTATAACTAAATATGAGTGGACATATATAAGTGAAGCAGAGAGGGACATTATTTGATCCTTCCTATCTTTTTTCCAAACACACACATATTCATGAATGTATTCATTCACAGAAACACACACACACATGCTTGGGCATGCAAAGGCAGCACACAAACACATGCCCTCAGTGAAGGAGCTGGACGTGAATCACGATGAGGATGAGAGTCAACTCAACACACATTTCTTCTTAATCATGCCATCGCTTTGCATGTACTGTGTATGCACAATATTAGAGTGTGTCCCGGGGGATGTTTAAGCAGGCAAGAAGTGAAATGGCGATCATCCAACAGGCTTTGGTACAGCACATAGCGATGTTTCATACCGACCTCGCGCCTTTGCCCAGCCTGTGATTAATTTCACCTGTCAAAATGTTCACGCAGAGAATTTTAATCTCTCTTTAATCTCTCACATGTAAAACTTATAAACACGAGGCTCAACAGGAGATACAAGTCAGCACTTCATTAAGTTATTAAACCCGAGTTTGCTGTAACCAAACTCCACATCTACTAAAAACAGAGGTTATCTGTATTGTATTTTGTGTTGTAAAAATACAGGAATCTAAGCGCAATCTCAATAGAGAAGCATGGGATGAAAAAAATGGATTACATCGGACTACAAAGTGAAGACAACAATGGATGATACTAAAGTGATTCCATACAGATCCAATGTAGAAACATTACTGACAGTAGATCCAGAGCTTTAGACTTAAGACTCTAAGAGAGAGAGAGAGAGAAGGGAGAGAGAGAGAGAGAGAGAGAGAGAGAGAGAGAGAGAGAGAGAGGTCCAAAGATTTGACTTGAGACTTGAAAGCAAAAACATGCAGGTCCCAAGATTTAACATAGTGAAACCCTGTAACAATAAAAGAAGTTATATGTAAAAATAACAAAAATAAAACAGGTTTAAGCCATTTGGAAAAGGAAAATGTTTAATTGCCAGGGATCAGCATTTAGAGACTCGCATCTTGACTTGCAATTTGCAAATGACCTCAAGGAATTATGACTTGAACTTGGTTCAAAAAGAGGTTGTAGCTCCAAAAACATGTCCTCCTTTTCATTTATGGGTATTCCCCAAGTCAGACACACAAACATACACACAGGATGCAGTTTTTATATATGCTGCAGGAGAATTTAAATGATGATACTCAGGAGAGGTGTAAAATAGCTGCTTCTTTGGCACAACACAGAGCTCAGTACAGGTTTGCAGTAGGAACAAATGTCTGCTGAACAAAGTTTAAAAAAAAAAAAAAGAGCAGGGGAATGAGAGTGACACATTAACAGTTTCTGGGTTTAAATATTGTTTTTGCGGAATAGAAGTTGGACTGAGTTAAAATATATCTCCCTCTCTTCTCCCTCAGCCCTCAAGATGAAGATCAAGGAGGTGAAGAAGGAGAAGGGTGACCGGAAGCTGATAGCAGCACAAAAAAAGAAGAAAGTGTTGAAGCAAGGTGTGTTAAGAAAGAAAGACCTGAAGAAACTGACCCTGTACATCAAGAATGGCGCAAACTGCCCATGCTCCCAGCTGGACAGCCTGGGCTCCAACTTCCTCATCATGGGCCGCAAGGTAGACCAGCAACTGCTGCTCATGTCAATTCACAAGTGGGACAAGAAGAGCAAGGAGCTCAAGTTCGCCATCAAGTACATGAAGTCCCATCAGTGTCCCACCTATCACACTGTCTTCCAGTAACGCGTCTCGCTGTACTGTTGGCACAATCCATGATCGCTTTCCACATTCCACCTTGTTTCACATAGATCCTAATTCGGTGTCCCCGAACCCCAGGTCCTTGCAAAATCCAGTCCGCTACATAGCCCTACAAAGGGTCTCAGGGCGGTCAAGCTTTTATTTCCTCAGCTTTAACATGAATCAGGTCGTCAAGGGGTCGTCCTGATCTGCTTAGATGAAACAGACATGTTAATGTTGGAGGGGAAAAGCTGCACACAGCTCCCTCTGAATTATAAAAGCCCCAAAGAAACAACAGCTTTTTTTAAATTGAGGTGATATCATTTTTATTTTTCAATGTTAAACAGATTGACCACCTGCGAACTTAATATCATTTTCCTTATAATTCTACTTTCCTCTTCAGACATAGTAGAACAAATCACTTGTATGATATCTTTATCAAGACAGTGGCATTAAGAAATGGGAAACTAAAGATTTGAGGCAACTATTGGGAGGGAGAACGTGTAATGATGATAGACAGACGGAATGGAAAGGGAGCTGAGTGGGAACGCAGGGTTTGTTTCAGTTTAAAAAAACGGAGAGAAATGATACGCTACAGTAATGTGGGCTGTGTAATGGGGCAGTGCATGAACTGGCACAGAGCTCCCAGGAACAATATCAAAGCAAAGACACGTAGATGATCCATTTAACTGTATGGTTTAATAATGTAAAAAGTAGGCAATCCAGATAATACTAAATGATTTAAAAAATTTCGCCTTTTTGCGTTTATCCCTGCTGGGATGGGAAAGAAGACAGATGGGACAAGACAGCCTGGATGATGCTTCCACTGACTTTGTACAGCAACATTTTTTGGGGCCTGAAAGAGGGAAACTTGAATATGTTTTGCTTTTTCAATTGGAGAGAGAAGGAAGTTAAGGCAGAGAAGACATCTTTCTGAAACCAAGAGGAGAATAAAAGAGAGAGAAAGAGACTCTGGACAGAACCAACAATGTTGGGTTGATAAGTCTCTGGTACTGTTTTTCACTATCACTATTCAAATGTTCATTTGTTTTGTACTTTGCTTCTGTTAAGCCTCTATTGTATGAAAGCAGGAATCATACATACAGATATAGCACCTGAATTCACTGTTGCCATAGCAGTAAAAGATGAGTTTCTAGTCAGTTAACATGTAAGTAGTTATGTTACTGAAATACATCTTTGTTTTACAAAAAAGTAAATAAATAAAATATATTTGAAATTTTTATAAAGAATATTTCTTTGAAACGTGCCATTTCTTTATTATTCTCATTATTATGACTAAACCCAGAGTGCACACTCATCCCTCTTTATCACAAAATATTTGCTTGGTTGAGAAAACGCATGTGCATATCTACACACACACTTACATAAGGCAGTTCTCACTTGATTCCATACAGCGATATGTATTATCGTGGGTCAGTGTAAAACTTAATAGTCTAATTTTCCTTCTTTTTTTTTTTTAATACAAAAGTAATAGAAAGCATTCTGTATTTCCACTTGAGACTGATTAAATTGTTCCCAACTGTCAATCAAAAGCAGTCAAGCCATGGCATGGATGGATAGAAAAAGAAACCACTCCCATTTTCCAGTGTATCATTTTTCATTTATTAATCCAACAGTCCAAACCTAAAACTAAACTAAACAATTTCAATTGTACACTGATCTGATGAACAATAAATACAAGTTTAAACAATTTAATTTACTTTGAAAATGTTCTCATTTATAGTTTTGGGATTGTAAGAGTGCACATGGCCTGTCATGCACCTTCATTTTTCCTTTCACAGTGGAAAAAGAGGTAAAACCTCAGTTACGCCCTCTGCTATGCCAAAATATTCCAGATCCACAATGGCCATAGCTTTACAAAGAGCCTGGGCTACAAAAGCATCAGTATTTAATGAGTAAAAGGGTGATGCAGACAGACAGCAGGCTGCATAGTACCGACCAACTTTATCAAAACCACCCAGACCTTAATCGCCCAACTATACACGCCAGAAAAAGTCTGCAACATTGTTTTAGCCTGTGGGGTTCTGCACAACATCGTGCAGGAAAACAGGGTGCCATGAACGTAGTGATGGAGCCAGCTGACCCGATGCCCAGAGAGCCGTGTCCAGCACAGCCCAAACTGGGGGCTATGCGAAGGAGACAGGATATTACTCCTCGCTTTCAAAAGGTTTAGTGTTATGTTTGGCAATGCTATTCAATACAGGAAACATGACGATGCAAAACCTTTTTATTTATTCTTCAGGTTTTTGTCTGTCTTTTAAAGTGTCGTTATGGCCACAAGTGAACGATTTCTTTCTGCCATCGACCGACATATTTTGGCTTGTTTTTCCAGACCCTCTGCTTTCAGGAGACAGGGCTGGGGGGGGGCCAACGCATGCACTCTCCCTCATAGCTGTTGCCTGACTCATGAAAAAAACACGCGTAAAGTTAAAAAAACAAAACAAAAAAAAAATGCATAAACTCTGCTACCGTGTGTTTATTTAAATATAGCTCCACTTACATTCAGGCCTAAGACACTGCAATGTTGGGGAGAGTTCTCGTTCTTCCCCTTTGTTAACCTTTTAGTTATGCTGTTATAGTTCTAGACTGACACACTGAGCTGCTCTCTCCTCTCCCTTTCCATTTATGTGCATCCCGTCCCAGAAATGGTTGTTACTAACCTAGTTCTGGGGCGTTTACTCCCCAGAGTCCTTTTTTCGCCCAGCATATTGCCTTGGATTAGGATGGCACAAAAAAACTTGATTGCAGCTGTCACTGTGGTGCTGCTGCACTGCATCCTGCTACATTATTATATCTGTAAAGTGTTTTGAGATAACTGTTGTTATGATTTGATACTATAAATATAATTGAATTGAATTGAATTGAAAGGGATAATAGGGTAGACCCATGTTGGACAGGACTGCCTTTATCAGAGACTTCAAAACCTACAATGTCTCTGTGAGCAATCAAACACGATGAACACCGAACTACAAATTCAAATTCCATACAGGTATAGAAAGTGTTAATCAGAGTTAAATCAGTTTGCATGCAATCAAATCCATCTTAGAGAAAACTGATGAGCAGGTTTCATAAAACAAGTTGTGGTGATCAGTAAACTCAAAGTGGAGGAAGACAAAAAGAAGGGAAGGTGAAAAGGAGAGAAACTTGGCTTGATCTCACAGACACCCATCAGCACCTCCTCAAAGATCACTTAGTGGAGTTAATAAGGGCCCGATGAGCGACCAGCCACACACACAGAAACATACACAAAAGACACACGTTGGGAAAAATATGACTACAAGCTCCCATTGTCCGACTTCCCTCACCACACACACACGCACATGCACACACGTACTGTAGAAGAATGATTACAATGTCTGTTTTTATTGCAGTGCGCAGATAAGCAGCACCTTTTTCACAGTTGAATAGTGGTCGCCTGTCCCCCCCCATCCCCCCCGTCCTACACACACACACACAC
>NC_045749.1:12721737-12723658 GCF_008692095.1 Etheostoma spectabile | reverse complement strand
ACACACACACACACCAAGGAGTTGATGTTGCAATTTGATGTTTTCATTTAACATACTTTCCCTCATCCACCCACTCGTTCGACTTGGTGATTTTCAACATTTTCCATAACTTCTACTGATTGAACCCAGAGAGATGGGTGTGAATGACTTAACACCCACTTTTTTTTATATTCGAGAAAATATTTTTCTAGTGTGATGAAGTTCATTTGGGAAATGAGCTTATGAAGCCTGAATGTGTGTACTGTAAAATGACATTTACTGTATTTTTTTAATTTTATTTTTTATAGCCTACATACCAACATTGAAACCAGTGGCTGTGAAATGATGATCTGTTCAGTGAGGTTATATTTGATTTCTTTAGAAGTCATGGGCAATGATAAAACAACAAATATCCAGTGATCCAATTTTCAATATTAGATTTTGTAACTTCACTCCGGGTTTTAAGGATGGGTGGAGAGAGTTTGGAAGAAAGCCCTCGCTCTTTGATTCTGGGCAAAAAGGCCAGACATTTACTGCTGACGTCTTGAATTTCATTGTCTTTGGACAAGGTATCGTGCATTGGCCACAAATTTCATTTTTCTTCAAACAAGTGAAAAGGCATGCGCCTGGGTAGCTCACCTTGTAGCGCGTGTGCCCATACATTCAGGTTTACTGCTCGACGCAGTGGCTGCAGGTTTGACTCTGACCTGCGGCTCTTTGCATGGTGTCGTCCCCCCCCCACACCCCTCCTTCATGTCTTCAGCTGTCCTAATAAAGGCCTACAATGTCCAAAAAATTGATCTTCAAAAAAAAAGTGAAAAAGGCATAAATGACAGAAATTGTAACCAGTTTATTTTTAAGAACAAGGCAGATTCAAAAGATAATTTTGTACTTTCTAAATGGTGTTACTTTATCGGGATCATTTGGAATGATCTTTTAACATAAACATTAAGGCAAACATGAACACTCGCTCACACACTCATACACACGCTAATCAGATTTGACTAGTCTACCTCAACAGAAAAAGACCATTATATAACGTTCTGGAGGGTTAGGAGAATTTCTAGTAGTTGCAGCATGCCTCTCTGTAATCACCACACAAGGTACCATTAAAACAGCATTAGACAGTAAGCCAACATCCTTCTGGTCGGAACCACAAAACCACCTGTCTACAGGAAGAGAGGACAGAGAGTTGTACATTCATTTAGAAGGAGAGTGAGAGAGGGTGAAAACAGCAGCACATGGACACAAGGACTGTACTTGCCCTGAGCCTTGGCCTGCCTTTCTCAGTAAAATGCATTAAAGATGTTGCGTTTCGTGGTGTGCATGTGTTTTTGTGAGCGTGTTTGCTGATGTGCATAAGTGTGTTGTGTAGTTTTTTTAAAAGGCCTAGAGCAAGCCAGGGAATCATTTTCTCCCTATAATAAAGTCAGAGAAACTTTCTACATGTGGTACACACACACACACGCACACGCACAGTGAGAAGGCCGCTCACATTTGCATTCCTACTTGCCCGAGCTAAACCAGCCAGTTTCAGCTAGCATGTGGAATTGGAAATCACTGCTTTTCAGAATCAGAGGGATCATCTGCCGTGCTCTGTGACACACTGACACAAATGTGTCATTTTACATTTTGCTATTTTATACTAGCGACAGAGCGACCTTTTGAGTCAAATTGAAATTTGACTGATTGAACCAACCAAGTTAGTTGGAGCAATCAAATTGCAATCTAAAACCTCTTAGCTGCATTGACACCGTTCTATTCCATCAATTTAAGCATGAAGTCAAATTGTAGCCTTTCCTCTTCTTGCTACTGATCTGTGATCCACACAAACTGACTCGGTGACACAATGACTCTGTGACAATGACATTTAAAGTCCGTCAGCTGGCCTGTTGTACTAGGGCGATAAGACTAGACCCACAAAACACACATACACACATAC
>NC_045749.1:12721140-12721727 GCF_008692095.1 Etheostoma spectabile | reverse complement strand
ACAAAAGCACACCAACACCAACCTGTGGAAAAGAGGGCAGGGGGACAGAAGAGGCTAGATGGGAAGAATGAAGGGGGAAGGAACTGGATAAGAAAACACCCCAGCAGCTCTCAAGGGACGTTGGCTCTCGGAAACAATCACATTGGCCTCAGTGTCTCCTCTGCAGTGGAAAATGAATAAATGAATAGGTGAAGTCGAAGGCCTCCCATGGGCAGGGTCCTAAAGCCATCTGTGAAGGCCATCAGTGTGTCTAAAACCTGCTGTTTCCCTACTGAAGCAACATGTCAGTCTGGAGATTTACATCTGCCCAGAAAAACACACACACACACGCGCACACACACCCACACACACACACACATCAAAGAGGATATACTCATATACTCATAGGTGCAGCAGCCAACCAAGCACCCACATGTATTTATACACAGAGAGTGCCAGGATGCAAAGACACAAAACAAATATTGGCACAAAAACATAAGTGGAAACAAAACTTCATATTCTTCACACACCCACGTGCAAGTACAAACCGTTGACTGGCGCACAGATTTACACCCGTTTGGTGTGTGTGTGTGTGTGTGTGTGTGTGT
>NC_045749.1:12716930-12721130 GCF_008692095.1 Etheostoma spectabile | reverse complement strand
GTGTGTGTGTGTGTGTGTGTGTGTGTGTAAGCAGGCTGATAAATCTGTGCAGAGTCAAAGCCTTCTCTGTTACTGGGGGTTAGCCGCCTCCCCATGTTTTGGCAGTCAGGTCCTCAACTCTGACCCCATCAGAACCAAGAGACGAGGCGGTCTCTTTAGGTGTGACAGTGGCCACTAATTAGACATAATCTCTCATCACCTACTTGTGAGTGTCTTTTCAAACAGACCAGGATAATCAGTGTGGTTCGGAGAGGCTGTGTTTGGGTGGCATTCTGCTATTGTTAGAGGGAAATATTGGCCCTGTGCCCTATCAAGTGTCCTCTGTCTGCCCTAGAGAACTGAACATAATGGGTTCTCAAAAGATATACTAATGTACTGTTTAGGGTCTTAAATGATTTCTATAATAGGTAATCTGTTGATTAGAGTAGAGCCTATGCAATCAGGATCAATGGTGTATGTAGGTTATCCAGAAACAAAAGACAAAAGACTTTGGTCCCCTTTACAATGAAAGGACTATTGGCAAATTGTTCTCATTATGTTGGATTTGGTCAAGCAAACTGTGGGGAGGCTTGTGTAGTGTGTTTACCAAAACTGACATTTGAACTGGCAAAAACAACTGAGTTAATCTTCTTAGCTCAAAGAGAAATGAAGAGGATGAGCCGGAAGAGAAGTTAGTTTAAAAATGCAAAACAAAATGCACAAAATAAAAAGGTTGTACAGCAGTATCTGATTTGTAAAAAGACAATGCACTGGTAAATTGTTGGGAACTTTGCAACTGACTCCTTTAAGTTCGTTTTGTCCGTCAGTAATCAATACATCCAATCGTTGTTTAAGCACTACACACCAATATGACAGAAAAGCTGGATTTACCTACACAAGTGTCCTCATTTTAATCAACCTTGTTGGGCGTTATTTTAGCAGTATTTTAAATCTCTACTCAAGTCTGTGTTTTCCTTTCTGCTCTGTCTTCCTCCTCTGCACCTCTTTCGCCTCAGATGGGTATTTCAGAAAGCAGATTTAACAAACTGAGTTCGAACCTGAACTCTGGATTGATTAACTCTAAACTGTCAAACTCAGAGTTTCCAGTTTCAGAACAGGTGATAAGAATTAGGTTAATCAACTCTGAGTCAAGTTAACCCTGTGTAAAGGGCGGGCACGGGTGTATAAAAAGCCCTCATGGAATGCAGATAACATGATATATCATGGCAAAAGAACAATAAAAAAAAGCTCTAACCTCCTACTTCTCCCCAGTGTAGTTAGATATATTAATGAATGCTTATGAAGAATATGGACATACTGAATATTTAGGAAAAAAAGTAATACAGTTGCAGCAGCAACAAGCCAGCGTGGCAGGAAACTGCTGACTGAATCAATGTGTGAGTATTAATTCAAAAAATAATTTAAGTTTTAGTATATCACTTATTCAACATTTATGTATCTTTGTATTTATTCAGGTCAAACCCAACAGGCACAAAATGCACTTGGCAACAATTGAAGATGAAATATAAAAATATACATCAAACAGGTATAATTTTATTTCAAGCAATTGTGATGTTGTTAAGCCCACCCTATACAGCACTAGTGGAATTTTCTAAGCAAACAGAGTACCTTTCTAAGCCATCCCCAAACCGCCTGCATTTATTATTGTGTTTAAAAGTAACATTAAATGCCCTAACACGTGCAAGTCTCCAAATTTATGCTGAATGGACACACTGGACCTCCATTATAGCCAACACAAAAAAGGCTGAAACCTGAAAAACAAGAGGGGGTCCACTCACGGAGGCTGAAGAGATGGTCCTCAGTCAGACAGTGGGCAACCTTTTGCTGAAGGCATTTCAGATTCTTAGTTGTCCTATATACTTTACAATCTATTTTAAGGTGATTCAATTGAGTTATTTATATGGGAAATTTTGATGTGGCCTGCATTGTTGTAAAAACTACATTTGAATTATGTTAGGGACTTATCTTCCTCATCAGTTACAGCTGGTGTGATCTATCTAGTGGAGCCTGCTAAAATAGACCATGCAGCTGTAGGCACTCTTAAAGATACTTCACAAATGCTTCATGATGGATTAGAGAGTAGCAAACTTTAAATGTTCATTACAGGCGGATGATAAAGAAACATTGTCAGCTGCCACAAGGGGATATGCAGAGAGGCCCTCTGAGGTTTATACCTTAAAAATAAGATCTAATTGCTGGTTTACCGTGAAAAAACTTGCACCTTATTTCTTTAACAGAGCAATGCTGGGTGGGGATTATGAGGAAAAGAGGCCCTCCACTTCCACAGCCCAACTTGGCTCTGTAAGATGTTCAGCATTGGCCCATGACTTACAATGAAATTTAGAAGGCCTGGCACTGTGAAATTCTATGTAGTTTTGTGCTTGTATAGCTCCCTGTGAAACAGCTTTACAAGGTGTTTTTTAAAGATGAAAAAATGGACCACATAAAGTTGCAGATGAAAAAGACAGAATTTGAAATACAACTGCTAGAGCATCAGTTAACAGGTGGATGAGGTGAATGATTTTACTTTTCACCTGATGAACAAAATGAAAAATATTAAGTACTGTACTGCATTTGTTCTTGTAGGAAATAAAGAAGACCATGAAAAGAAAGGCATATTGTAATTTTTATTTATTTTTTTACACATGGGGAGGTAAAGAATAACACAACGGGTTATAATGGGAAAGAAACTCTGCTAGCGAGTAGTCTAGGTTCATAGAGTATGTTGCCATAGTAACTGACTCAGAGTTCAGCTGAACTGGCTTGCTGAAACCAAAAAGATTTTGTCAACTCTGAATCAGTTAACTCTGAGTTTTCACTAAACCTGCTTCCTCCGTGCCCTGATGTCAAGTCCTAGTTGGGGCTTTACTCACACTCGGACAATAAACCTAAACTTGTTTCATTATCACTGACCCCTCTCTGAACCTCAGCACATCTCCTCTGCCCAGCGTCACTTATAATAAATCCCAGGATATCATCACTATGGCCAATAAGATGACAAAACACATTTGTCTTGTAACTAGAGGACTGAATACTCATCACAGTGTGATACATCTACAGCATTCAATTAGCCACCTTGTAGTATCACTTGCAAAATAATGTGTTTTGGCATAGAAGCTAAAATGATGCGATTACTTCTGTCTTTGAGGTTGACAAACCAAGGGAAATGAGGTTTTAATGATTTGGCGCAAGAGATTTCCAAAATGTTTTTGTTTTTTTCCCTAAATGAATTTTACAATATTTCAGAAAGCTTAGAACCTAGAAATTCTATCTTGAATTTGTAGAATAAAGCCAACTGCAATAAATATTCACATACATCTTCAATAAGCAAAGTCCTTAAATGTCCCCTGCTGGTATTTGCCCTTGGTGTGAATACAGACTGCATAGGCTTAATAATCTGATTATTTTCCATGAGCAGAGTCCTCGTCCAAAAAAACGGTCTGTACTTTTCTCCAGTGCCTAAAACAATAACCCCACCAAATGCTGCTCCAACGAGCCAGCTTTAGTGCAATCGTTCTTCAGCGTTTGAAGTGTTTATGGACATTAATGAGCCAACATTTCAAAAGAGCAGCACATGTTTGGCATAGCGTAGCACTTGGACAAGGGGAGAAAGCATGTTTCAATGGAAAATGTTTCATCACAAGTGTGGGATGTGAGGGTTGTGTGGTCTGGGTCGGGTGAGTACCCCAACCCCAGGCTGTCCTACCGCAGAGACATCTAAGACATGCAATGAAAAACAGTTGTTTAGGTAGGAGCATCTAAGCTGTGCATAGAGATGTCAGGTGTACAGATGTCATGCTATGTGCCTGTCAGACCTGCTTGACACACATCTGCTCCGTCAGGTGATAAATAGTAAGGGGCTGCAATCATCTACTAAATCATAACGTCACAGCCTTAGTAGACAGAAATTTACTGACAATTTTAATAATCGAAAGTAACTTGTCAAGCAAAAATGCCCAGAAGTTGCTGCTTTTTTTCTCTGTATCATTGATTTGAATATGTTTGGAACTGCACATTTTGTTGTTATTTTTTGAGATTTTTAGAATCAAACTATTAAAAACATTGTGGCCGGGCCAGCTCAGTTGGTAGAGCAGACACACTTACAGATGTATGCCTCAACTCAGAAGGTCCAGGGTTCGGTTCCGACTTGTGACGATTTCCTGCATGTCTTCCTCTTCTCTCTAGCTGTCCTTTCCATCC
>NC_045749.1:12715058-12716920 GCF_008692095.1 Etheostoma spectabile | reverse complement strand
ATGCCCCCCAACAAAAAACATAACAGGATAATGATAATAATTTTGAGTATTCATAGATAGTAGGACAGAGAGTATGCAGACGGGTAAACAGATACACTCAGCAGGGAAAACACAGCTCTGTATTCCACCACAGAGCTCTTGTGGCCGTCTAGCAGGACTGAACCAGATGTAAATGATTTGCTGCTTTTTTCTTTTTTGTTCTCCGCTCAGCTTACACGATTTTGGAAAATTGTGATCCTCTTGAATATGTAACTGAATGAAGGGAACAAGCCCTGCTCACTATCTGCCATGAACAGAGTGTTTCACACAATTTCTGCATTCTGGTCTCTGGCCAAGACAAGCACAAGGTCAGTCAGTTCAGTGGGCAGATTCTCTGTCCGTTAAACCTTATTGTCCATTTTGGTGGTCTTTGTCCAAGATATTTTATTCATTTTTCACTCACTCTCTTTCCATCTCATCTAAACTTTTAACTGTAACCTGTTCATCTATCCATCACTGTGACTGTATCTTTGTTTTAGATATCGGAGTTTAAGGGATGACAGACACAGAGCAGAGAATATAACCAAAATGGGGCAGAAAGGACAATAAAATAAGCACGGCTGAGAGGGAACACCCTGTGGTGTCTTTTGTCAAAACATGTTTTAGTGATGACACACATTCACAATAGCAGTGATCAAAGTGCCACCTTCACTTCCAAAAAACAATTTATTTATATAAATTTAATTGAGAAATCTGATTTTTTTGTGTGTAAACAACCAAAAACAGACGGCCACTCACGTGTGGTACAAACACACAAGATGAAAATAATATGGTGGATCAGACCCTCAGCATGTCCACACATTACATGTGTGGATACAGTGAAGTCAAGTGCAGCTGAAAGCACTTAAATCAATCATATGCTGATGAAGTCATTGGTCTGTGGATTGCTTTAATAACTTAAATGACAGGAAAAAGCATTGAAGTCAGCGCATGGTGACAGAATTATTTTGGTCTGTATGTCAAGATGAGGAAAAGTTTCTTAAGTCTTCTGAGGTACTTCGCTATGTTGCAATCTCCCATAATAAGTCACGGGACATTTAAATCAACATGCAGCATTTTAAGGAACACTATGCTGCTGAGTATCATATAATAGCACTGGGTCTTTAGGTCTGGATGAAGCTAAATGAGCAGCGAATATTTTGTAGCTCATATACAATGAAAAGATGAAGCCCTGAAGGTAAATGGATGAGTCTTTCCTTGATTACCGTGTCTCCTTTTCCTCCCCTTTAATGCATGTTTCATTATGCTGCATGGTACAGATTTCTCTCCCTCTCACTCACAGTGTCTACACCCGACCCTCCTCCCCCTCGGAGGGATGAAGTATTTGTTTAGACAGACTCAGTGAGATCACGGTCACTGAGAAAAAGTGGGTGCAGCTATCCAAACTGTATAGTGGGACAGACTGCTTTTTAATTACACTAACTGCATCACACAATGTGAATTACAATGGATCCAATCACTTCCAATCGCCTGCTTTACATGTGCTATGACTGCAGAGGTTTTGCAAAACAGGAGGCGCTTCATTTATCATGTAGGGAGACAGTAAGTATGAACATCTTCCTACAGAAAGAATGTGAAACATTCTAATAAGTGGAACCCAAGTGGTGTGTTAGTGAGAATTGTGGATATGTTAAATAAGTAAGATTAACAGCCTTGCTTTGGGTGGATCACCATGCTTCTTTGTGGTTTTCTAAAGATCTTAAAGGATGTTATGAGCCCAAGGGATCAAAGGATCAACATCATCAAGGGATATCTTTAAAAGCCATACAAGACTTTATAATCTCTATACTTACATAATGTATGTATGTATGTATGTATGTATG
>NC_045749.1:12704434-12715048 GCF_008692095.1 Etheostoma spectabile | reverse complement strand
TATATATATATATATATATATATATATATATATATATATATATATAGTTTCTCACAGGACCTCCGGTGAAAAGTTTTAAACTGATCACTTGACAAAAAAAAAGTGTAAATCCAGACTAAGAGCAACGAGTTAGCATTCCAATCTGTATGTTGCCTGCATGCTTGCAGCTACTTCACATTAAAAGCCTCTCAGCAACCAAGAGTCTGAAGAAGCAAAAACACGTAGGAATGCATACACTGGAAAGCATGCATAGACAAAAATTGAGCTTGCTGCTAATTCATGACTTTTGTGTTGTTCCCACTTAATACGTTTTTTTGTCATGTGATTTGCTTATTAGAGAATCTGCATATTTGTTCAGATTGTTAAATGAATGCAAAATATGAGTAATGATGTTGCTTTTGTGTATGCATGTTTCAGAGTGTATATCCCACAGCTACACTGTAAGGAAGAGCACAGTCATCTTGTGGTCAGTGCAGTCGATATATGAGTGAGTGATGATGACACCCTTGGTAGTTTTGACCTTCAGCTATCTGACAGAGCTCCCCTGGCTCCTTCATCACACTCTACACAACCTCTGTCTCTGCCTGTCAACACTAGCTTATAAAGAAAGAGGCATCACTGGCTGACGGCACACACAAACATCCCGTACACACATTTGCAGACACACACAGCAATACCATACTACGCATGAGACATGAGCAGTTAGCTCACCATTTCTCAAGTAGCTCACTTGCTTAATGCAAAGTAGCTGGCAGTAACAAAAGGGAGATTCCAGGGCTATGAATGCGTGCTGCTAGTAAGAGACAACTGAACCCACACTACCACCCCAACACCTCATCCATTCTTGTTCTGTATTGTCACTTAAACCCTTTTTGCTGGAAGCACACCCTACTCTGTACAGACATTCATCAACTATGCCCATCCATCCCCCTATCATTTATTACTCTGACCACTGAGCACTAACCAGTAAGTCCCGGTTTCCTCATCACCCCGTGCCTTTGATAAGCTGTCCTTGCTGCATGTGTCATTGGTGCTACCCAGGGGACCAAGTCTTTGCCTGGAAGGCATGGCGTCAGGTTTTAATCCACGCTAACACTCATTGCCTACATATTCAGATGCTGTGACCTGAGTCTTAGAAAGGTCCCTGCCATGAGAAGTTTCTTTTATGTGTTTTGTCCTCTGTGTGCTACAAGTCTTTTGTGAATCAGACGTTACAGTTGTGGGACCATTGTGCGCATGTATCCTAAGGCCACAGTTTATAGGAGAATTTGATCAGTTAGGAGCCAGTCCAGCCTCAACGCCCCTCACCTTCTCTTCTCCTCTTGAGCTGCCATTTCACAGACTGTGAACCTACTGCTGGCAGCTCTGTTGATGTAGAGGGACGTGTCAACAAATCAACGGCTTCCTATGCCAAACTTATCACACAACGCTCAAACTGTGCTGCACTGGCTCATCCACACATACACAGGAGTTTGCACACATACATGTCAATACCTGCAGCACAAACACATACATGCACTTGTACACGTCTGTGATTAACCTCATGGTTACACTTGAAACACAGGTTTGTCACTGATGTGTGTGTTTGTGTGTTCATTTATGTTTACCAGGCGCTAACATGACACAGTCACTCAGTTCACAGGCAACAGCTTGGCGGCTGCTTGATTTAATTTTTCAAAAGCTAAGAATAGACTTTTGCAGTTTACACAACGCCAAAGCAAACACCAACACATTTTCACAACAACATGGGCTCAGAGAGTCAGTCAGATCAGCCAGAGAAGGCACCCCAGAAGAGGTCAGAGCAAGCTGAATCAGTTTCAAGCAGCAAGCAGGGAGATTCTTAAAGATATATAAAATAAACTTTTCTTCATCGTCTGTTTCTACAACTGTTTTCTGAAATGTAAAATGTTTACAGGGTGACAAAATCTCCAGTCAGTGTAACAGCAGAAGCCTACTCCCACAAAGCAACCCTTCTAAAATGTGGTATGTAAATGTCTGATGTATTTCATCAGAGGGCAGCACATGTAACCACTTGTGTTTTATTAGCCAAGCACAGTTGTTTTAAAAGAGCTCCTGAATAGAAAAAAATTCAGAGGATTAAAAATCCTTACATAAGAGTATTTGAAAAGAAACAGTATGAATGTACCATAATAAAGCCATTAATGATAAAGGCCTGTTACAGCACTTAAGGGTACGGGTATGTCTTTTTCAAAGTACAAGGGAGACTGACGTGTGTATCCAATGAGACAGAGACAGAATGGTTGCAATAGTTAATCATGTCCCTCCAGAAAATGAAGGCTTTATTGGCTTCCTGTCAACAAGCAATGCCTTTGGAGAAGATACCGTATCAGTTTGTGCATGTATATGTTTGTGTGTTATGACCGGTCATGGTCAATGACAAATAACAATCAATTAGGGTGTGTGCTGGGTAAAGGTTCTTTCTCCTAGACAAGGTCAAACACATAAGACAAACATAAGGCAGGTGTCAGAAATCATCAGAGTACAATGAACTTTCCAAAACATTAATGGGTAACGGATGAAATGCCTCTCACTCTCTGAAATTTCTGTCTAAAATACTATCAAAGACTCCCGTGTGGTAGAGCATTTAGGCCTAGTAATAACCTGTGCTGTGTCACCTCAGAATGTGTGTATGTGTGTGTGTTTGCGCATGTGTTTGCGTATGTGTGTGTGCGTGTGTTTGCATACGTGTGTGTGTGTGTGTTTGTGTGTGCGCGTGTGTGTGTGTGTGTGTGTGTGTGAGTGACACAGAGTTAGAGCAGGGGCCTCTCAGAGCGCTAATGACAGCTGATGATAGGCTCAGAAGAACAGCTCTATGACTGATGAAAGCCGCTGAGGCAGAGAGAGGGGTCAGATTGTGGCCGGGTGGACCACAACGCACAAAAGATAACGCTAATGACACAGTTATTTCACCCTCTACCACTTGCTTGGCCAACAAAATGACAATTAGGGTGATATGATCTGATGGGAACCTGATTAGCTGAGTTTTGACTTTTAAAAGCCTAATAAATATAACCTAAATTTACTTATTTCATGTAATTGCAAAATATAAAAATGTGTAAAACCAAATCTTCAGGGGCTTTGAAGGCAGATTTGGCAGCTATATTCTAAAGTAGGGTGCCTTTGTCTGACATGTTTTACACATAAACGTGCTACAGATCATTAGAAATATCTATAATAATACTTGCAAAGCCATTCTGGGTGATCCTGTTCATTGCATGAGTTGACGGGAGTGGTTGTCTGCAGTATGACATTAGCCATTTCCACTGGGCCCTGGTGGTCACTAAAACAGTTTGATCAGAGTAGAAATGATGTGAACCATATGTCATAGCCATGTCAGTCACATCTTAACACTTATTAAATAAGACATTTTGGACTGGTGCATTGAGCAGTGCTTTCCACCTACAGCAATTAAAACCCCAAGCTTTCCTGGAGGAACGCTCCTATATCCTTTAAGGGGAGGGGTAGATACTCACAGAATAAGATGCCAGAGTTCATACTTTTCTGATGGCTCAGGAAACGTTGAACACAGTAATACCCCTTAATAACTCTTGTTGGTTTTTGCTGTATATCATTTGGTTTTAATAGTGTAGCCTATAAAAAACGTATGTGAGGACAAACATTAGTTGGATCTAAAAGCACAAAATACTTTGAAGCGTTTTGTAGGACAGCTGAAGCAAGGTTGTGACCGGTGGTGTCGGACTCCATCAACAAAAGACTTCAAAGGCCAGCCAAGTCTCTACTGTATAGCCTCCGGCAGACTAATCATCAATCTGGAGACAGCACTGAGGTGGCGCTATACATCCAGCAGATAACATCATACATCAAACAAACTCTGGAAATACTACCAAGCTCTTCTGGCTGCGGCAGAAAACTAGTTTTAGCCCACACACGGCCTAAACATACTGTACATGTGGAATGCTTATATACACTAACAATTTCCATTATCAAATTCAGTTCTACAATCTCCTTTCACAATCAACACAATGAACTTGTATTGGTTTTAGAGGGTTATGCTGTAAAATAAGGTTTGACAGTTGATCCGTCTTTACATTTATGGGTCAAATGTGCAACTGGAGTTGCTGGACTGTTAATAATATGTGAAAACATTCAATACTCCGATGATGTGTTTTTATCCACTCATTCCATTGCTGAAATAGTGTGTGTTAGAAGAGAGTAGGTACTACTACCAAAAAGTGGGTGAGAGTCGTGGTGGTCATTCTCTTACTCAATTACACCTAATAAGAGCTGATTGGAGCAGCTTTAACTTATCATCTGATATTTTAAAAATAAACTTTTGTAATGTGTGGTTTTCTGTGTGTGTGTGTGTGTGTGTGTGTGTGTGTGTGTGTGTGTGTGTGTGTGTGTGTGTGTGTTTTTGTGTGAGTGTGTGTTTTTGTGTGAGTGTGTGTGTGTGTGTGTGTGTGTGTGTGTGTAGTGCAGAGACATGTACACACGATCCATTATAGATAGAAGAGACGTGGAGTTGTTTTAAGACAGATCCGTATTCTAACCCCACTAATCTCTTTTCAAACTCATTACTAAGCAAAATGCAGCCTCGCTATTACTGTCCATACAGAGAGCACTGTGTACAGTAGGTGACAGCATACAGATACTCTGTTGATACAGTATCCACGGACAGCAGACAGAGGGGCCCTCATTTATCAAACGTGCTTATACAACCTAAAACAGGCAAAGACTGGCCATACGACGATTCCTATGCAAAGCTCGGAATATATCAATTTAAACCACCAAGGAGACAGGGTATTACTCCTCGCTTTCAGTGGGGGGGTCGGAGGACACGCGCTCTCCCTCACAGCTGTTGCCGGGCTCTGACGAAAAAAACACAAGTAAAATAAAATAAAGACACTGTATAAACTCCGCTACCGTGCGTTTATTTAAATATAGGTACACCCACATGTAGGCCTAAGAGATTGCAATATAAGCCTATATATTACAATTAGGAGTATGCATATGTCAAGGATGTATAAATTAAACAAACTTCAGATGGAGTCCGATTTAATACGGCAACACTGTTGACCGCATCAGTGATCTCTTTCTATTCCGCATTCTTTCTACAGCCTCCAATACAAGATTTAGGCTTCCAAACAGTAGGCTACACACGTTACTGCAAATTAAACAGACATGTCAGGGTTTCAATCTCCACCTCTGAAAAGTGATGTTTCTTAGCCAGATTACGTCTGGCCAACAGAGTATATATTGGGGCGTGATATTTAAATTCCTTTTCATAAGACGTAAGAGGATTTCTGCGCTGATTTCTACGTTAGGTTGATAAATGAGGGCCATCCTGTATTATGGCAGACATGGCACCAGCGAGCCCACACACCGCACAGAGTCTTCAGCCTTCAGGCTAGGAGCAAAAGAAGCTTCCGTGGTGAAACACTGTAATTGCAGTTTAACTCTCTAATACAAACACAAACAATTTGGTCATATCCTGCACAGATTCAAACAAACAAAGGAAGGGGAGGAGGAATACAACAGCAACATAATATAATGTTGTCAAGACAACTACATCTTTTTTAGTGGTATAACACCAGCCCACTAATACTTTTACAGTAGAATAAATGATGAGAGGTGAAAGAACTGCATTCAATAACTTATTTGATTGCTGACAGGACTATTAGCGGAAATATGAAAGGAGCAATAGACTGAAGTAACAAGCAAAGGAATGAGAGTGGGCAAGAAGTGTAGAGAAGTGAGGACGAAAGAGAGAGGGGTGAGAGACCAAACAGAGGAGAAACGGGAGAGAAGGGCAACGTCTGAGTGTAGGAGACCCAGGAATGTTAATCCTCTTTGTATGTCTCCCAGCAATGATTAAACTTTTCTAATATCAGGCATGACAAGAAAAACAGGTCATAAATGGGTCAGCTGTGGGAGAAGAGAAAAGAAAAAGACCAAAGCCAGTGGTTATGCACACAGCAGCACAGCTTTAAAATTACACAATGCAAAGCCACAAACAAGTTGGTGTTGTTGCCAGCAGGCATTCATGCACAGCAACAAAACCAAAGCCAGTTGTTAGTTAGCATGTCTCATGTCTACACTGGGCTGGGGTGTACTTCAGAGTAAAAGTGGACATGCATAAGTAAGTGGTTCTCAAACATTTTACACCACATACGACTTCAGAAAATATTAGGCTATCTTAGTAACATAACCCTAGCCCACATTAAAATAGCATTGCATAGACTTACCCTATTCAGCTACGGACAGTTCATGCAGGAGGTAGGTTTATTCCTGAAAACAATATTTATTGTTGCCACAGCAACACTGTAATTCCTCTATCCCGCTCCAATTGAATCCAAATGTGAGGTGCTGTACCTCAGGTTATATCTCCTTACTGTTTTGCTGCTAGCAGGTGCTGTGGAGACTTCACTGCCGCTGCTTAAGTAGCGACTAGCACTTGTGTTTATCCACACTTTTCTTCCAAATAGTTCCTGTTTGGATTGCAGTGTTTTTGAACTATATTGTACCTCTGCTTGCTATCTTGCTCTCACAGCTTGTAACTAATCATGGATGTATACGCACTCTGTTCAAGTGCGTAACTATGTAGCAAGCTGATATCTAAACAAAAAATATTAAACTTAAAAAAAAACACTTATTTTTTATTACTTTTAACTGATCATAGTTTAAGTATTATTACTGGAAATCTTGTACTATTTGTATAGTATTATGTTTTCAAATGTATTTATTTCATTTATATATATGTATTCATTCCAACCGCGTATCACTAGAGGGAGCTTGTATACCACCAGTGGTACTTGTACCACACTTTGAGAACCACTGTGCCCCTAAATGACATGTAGCTACATTGAACTGTAATTTGCTTGCCTGGTTTTCCATTCACCACAACAACCGGGGGCTGGTAGCAGGTATGAATACGTCATAGCTACTGTGTGAAAAGGGCCCAAGAAGCTGGCGGGCTGAGTGGAGGAGTCGCAGAGAACCACTTAGCGGCTATGCTAGGCTAATCAGAGGTGAGAGGTCAGTGCCAAACTGTGTGTGCTTAACCCCTACGCATCCTGGAAACTGTGCTCTCTGGAGAAGGATGAAAAGACAACAAGCGCACATTTTCCACAGCTCGGGAATCCCTAAGACTCCGGGGACTGGATGTATCCCTCTCTTTATCTTCATTCTTTCTCTCCCAGTCTCTCCTTCCCCTGCTCTCAACACTTTCAATGAGCTGCATCATTACCAGCAGATTTAAAGACAGGGCAGATGAAGAGCAACACAGGGAAAGTGAGGGGGCACGGGTGGGTTAGGGGGGGCATGTTTGTGTCTGTTACGCACTGGTGTCAGCGGGGAGACAGATTGGAGAAGTATTTCCTTGCCTGTCAGAGGGAAGGCCCTCTCACAGGAGGGCTCAGACATCATAAATCCTCTGTGATTCTTTCCATGCCCCTCTCTCTATATGTCTCTCTGTGAGCCCAAATTCTAGTTGTAGTGTCAAAAAGAATCTGATTCATAATTTCCCTTGAGTGGCTCTTTGAATTAGCCCCTCACACAGCTTTGCCGGCCTCACTTTCACACGGTCTCTATTCATCAGTGTCTGCGGTCACACGCTCTAAACCTCCATGCCTGTCCGGCATTCAGAGCAGACACTCTGGACTGTCCCCACTGATACTGTATTAAGCTCTAACAGTGTCATTTATCTCTGTGATTCTGTCATGTATTACTATGTTAAGTATTATGTTCAAGTACGGTTTTATGAGTCCATTATTGTGAAATACCATAGACACCAATTCACCCACTTAAGCTGTTTCACACGCTCTCACTTGGCTATATATACAGTATGTATTCTTTTGTCAAAAGCAGCACTGTCCTGATCATTAACATTCTTACATTGAAGGGCAGTTTTATCACTCCAGCCACACAAAGCAGCTGCTTCCTTTGAAGTCAAGTTCTAGTCACCGGCTCGTGTTAAATATGAGACTATCACAGGATGTCCAACTACTAATCTAATAAAAACTCCTAAGTAGCCACACATGGGTCTCATACTAAGCACCGCAATGGATACTATCCAACAAGGATGAGCAAAAATAGTCAAGAGCAAGCAAGCCCCTGTGCAACTGCTAAGAATCTGACAGAAGGATTTACACCATCATCTCTTGACCAGTTCACTCATCGGGCCAAAGACCTTCTTCAGATTCTTTGCTGGACGGGGAAACCCCACTGCATGAACCTCTCCCACAACAGACATAATGTGCAAGTATTGTTCACACATCAGACACAGAAGAGAAAATAAGACCATAAATATTAAAACTGTATCTGAAGAGATATAAGGGTCATGAATAAAGCTACTAGTAGATAGAAGGGTGTCAGCCAATATTTATTTATCCTGCACATGACTGCCCTCTTCTGGTTTTAGTCATTTTCAGTGAATTCTGAAGTTTATGGTTTAATGTGTTTTCATTTATAAGCATTAAATAGAATATTTTGCATGTTGTTAATAATATTTTTCTTTGTAATGCATGAATCTTTCTGTAATTTTTATATTATAATTCTTTTACAGTGAAAGGTAGTTGCAAATTTTGTTGGTCCAATCATGATCTAGCTTTTTCTTAGTTTGTTTTGGGTTTTATGAGAGGGAAAACATCTTATCTTATCTTGGGTAGGCCTAAAAATGCAGAAAGGCTCTCAGCTCTTTAAACTCAAACAGAGAACAACAGCTACTCTTCTGGATGCAGGAATCAGCCATTAACTGACACACCAGCACATACTGTACAGATACCTACTTTTCACTGTAGACGTTGCATGCAACAGTGCACTGGTGCTCTGCAGATCTGTGTTGTTGCTTCACTCCCATCGGGAAATGTTTTGAATTTTAAAATGTTTTCCCCCTCTCTGCCATCAGAGGGCACAGAACTTATTTAATGATTATTCCCAACAACACAAGAATGTTATTACAATACCACAACTTAGCTGTAGGCTATAGTGCTTTGGAATACTTAAGTAAGAATAAGTCAGTGCAGCTGCTGCATTACACAGAGCACAGATACAATTGGGAATGATGTAGGGCTAAACAGGCTGGTAACCTGCACGTTTGACCTACAGTACCAACATTTCAGGTGTACATAAAAGGTCAGGTGCTATGAAAAGTGGTATTCTGTCCTTGTCCTTTGGTTTTCCCCTCAACCTCCTTTGTTTGACTTCCTCCCCTCTCAGGTGCTTGCAGAAGCAGAGAGAGTCTCATGTGCTCACTCATCTGTCCCCCGACACACATTCCCTAAAAAAGCACTCTCCAAAACACTGCTGGTTGCCATGGCATTGCTAGTGGCCCAAGTAAATAAAGGGGAATAATATCCTTAGATTGGGGGCAGTAGTGTGTGTGTGTGTGTGTGTGTGTGTGTGTGTGTGTGTGTGTGTGTGTGTGTGTGTGTCTTTGCCACTAAACTGGCCCCATGGGAGAGCTGCCTGGCAGAATCATTACAGTCTGTGAAAACACATACTGACGTCTTGACTTAAATCAGCCCTGCCGCACACGAACATGCACACACACACTTACTTACAGATATAAACACATGCATATAAACATACACATTTTTTCATCAAAGCTAATTGGTGTCAGTGTTATGCAGATGCTCACTACTGGCCATTGAAGCTGAGCCACATGTGCTCATTATTCTAATTGCGTATTTCCTCATGTTTGTTTACAGAATGGCTACTTGTAAATCTTAAATAGACCACATCTACTGTCTTACTCTTTATGTTGTTTAGTCTGACACACATACAAACACACAGGTAAAGCACGTTTAGTCTGGTTTCATTATTTTCCCTTTAATTTCCTTCTTAAATGCTACATCACTCAAAATAAAGGGAGCTTGGAGCGTCCACTTGCCCAAAAACAGGTTATGAGTCAGAGTTTGGTAATGACTAATGACAATGCATCTAAACCAAGACACACACAGGCACACATACCCATGGCACACAGTGCTGGTCAGAGGCACTGAGGTCAGCACATTTGTTGTAAAATTATCTTCAGGGGGAAGTAGCACAGCAGTGTGCACATAGAGGCACATGTTTACCCAAGCACGCATTTGTACTTCTATATTTGGGAGGTTCCTATATAAGAAAACACAATTATACAACAATACAATTTTAATCAGGCTTCTTCAGGTAGGGAATGAGTCCTTACCCCAAGTGAAGAAGTTGAAATACCTTGGGGTCTTGTTCACGAGTGAAGGGACAATGGAGCGGGAAATTGGTCGGAGAATTGGCGCAGATGAAAGACGCTGGCGAAAAGTGAGCTGAGCCAGAAGGCAAAGCTCTCGATCTACCGGTCAGTTTTCGTTCCTACCCTCACCTATGGTCATGAAGGCTGGGTCATGACCGAAAGAACGAGATCCAGGGTACAAGCGGCCTAAATGGGTTTCCTCAGGAGGGTGGCTGGCATCTCCCTTAGAGACAGGGTGAGAAGCATCAGTGTTAAGTCATCCGTGGGGAGTAGAGCCACTGCTCCTTTGCGTTGAAAGGAGCCAGTTGAGGTGGTTTGGGTGTCTGGTAAGGATGTCTCCTGGGCGACTACCTAGGGAGCTGTTCCAGGCATGTCCAGCTGGGAGGAGGTCTCGGGGAAGACCCAGG
>NC_045749.1:12684480-12704424 GCF_008692095.1 Etheostoma spectabile | reverse complement strand
GAGATTATATCTCCAACCTGGCCTGGGAACGCCTCCCCCAGTTGGAGATGGTTACTGTGGCTTGGGAACGTGGAGTTTGGGGTCCCCTGCTGGAGCTGGGGCCCCCGCGACCCAATACTGGATAAGTGGACGAAGATGGATGGATGGATGGATGGATGGATGGATGGATGGATGGACAATTTTAATTAGGACTAGCCAGGTCTAAATTAGGACTGGTCTAAAACTCAAATTGGTCCTCACATACACAAAATCACACACACAGATCCCAACGAAAGCAGCTAAATGCCAATTAGACACCTATAGTAGGAGTGACATGAGCGGAGGAATGTAAGACTAAGTGAAAGCTTACTTGTCCAAAGTCCATGGTGGGTTCCATTTTCCAATCTCAGACTATGAGAATATAGTGGAACCTGCGGACCCTCCTGCACTGGTTTAAGGGCACTGCTCTTGTGTGTGTGTGTGTGTGTGTGTGTGTGTCTGTCTCTCTCTCTCTCTCTCTCTATATATATATATATATATACATATGATCATACTTGAATGTGTACTCATGGCTTTGTTGCAGCTTTTATAAAAAAAGTGATTAATGGAATTCAGCACTGCAGTTGAAAATAAAAAACTTTAGTTCATTTGTGATGTTGCAGTAGAAAAGCATTCTGCTAAATACTAAGGTTTCAGCTGAAATAGTCTTTGATTCAGTTTGGCCTACTTTTCAAACACTTTATTTTAGGTCTCTTAACGTTTTAATCCCATCAATTTTCTAAAGTCCCAGTTCTAATGCAAGCTTGTCTTTAAACTTACATGAATGTCATTTAATTTTAAAAAGGTTAGCTTCATCAAAGTACAGAAATGATGATGACACCTTAAAGAGATTTAAGAGATGCAGCACATGCGAGTGGCAATTCACGGCTTCAAAACCCTTTTTTGGCTTCTCAAAGCACTTTCACTTCTTACATGTACCTTTCACTTACATTCATACACTTTGGGATCATACTGCAGGACCGCCAACCCTCAGATTGTTAGGCAAAGACTCTACTGCCTGAGCTACAACAGGCTTGGGAAGCAGCCCAATCGCCAAAAGTCAAAACAGCAAGCAGCACTGAGCAGATGCAAAATCAACAAAAGCAGAGTTGAGTGGGTTTGTAGCTTCACAAAACTGAGCAAAACCAATTCACATGGTTTAATGCTCTATAGAAAAAGTGGTGAAACTAACCACACACCTGTTTCATCCCTACAATAGATGCGGCAAGTCCCGCAATTTTGCCCCCTTTATCGGATTTTAACAAAACTTGGTAAGTACGTTCAAGTTGTGTTGTTAAATGTCTCCATCAGTTTTAGACAGGATTTCTATGGTAGAATTGTGTGAGGGGCGTGGCCTTTACAACTTTTGGCCTCAGTTAAAGAGCCACCACCATCAGACTGAATAGCATTATAGTCTTTGGGGAACATGAGCACATCAGCATCAGTTATGGTGACAATTTTCATGTTTCTAGCTTGTTACAGCCCCCAGTAACTTGATTAATTATTTATAATTTAGCATATAATGCTAAGTAGGCCATGCCCACATGCACCTATCAATATGACACCCCAGATCATGGTTACTACTTGCCCCCAGACCATATTTACCTATTTTGGTGAAATTATGTCTACCAGGTTTTGCGGTACAAACTATTTTTTTGCACCCCTATGGGTTAAACCCTATTCCTCATGACGCACTGAAGATATATTACAAATTGTATGATGATTGGTCAAACTATTAGTGAGTTACGGCCAATTTACTGCTAAGGCCAACCAGTGGCGTAATTCTTACGATGGGATCTTCTAATTGATTTTTTGCTCATTTAATTTATTTATAGTAGGAATATGTATCTCCACAGGTGTGTGGTTGGTTCTTTACCAATTTAAAAATTCCATCACTGTGCACCTCTATGGTCCAGAAGGCTTTTTTGTTGAGCACATTGAGCTGTGTGAGAAAATTCAAGTCAGTCGGACTTACTGCCTGAGTGGCGTTTTCTTTCCAAAACCCCTTTTTTGATTGTTAACTGTAGCGCCACCATGTGGAACTGAATGCACATCAGATGCAGTTGAATGGCCGAGTTTTGTGTTTCTAGCTCATTCCAGCTCATGGAAATTTGAGCCGCGGTGGAAGACGGTATATAAAACTAAACCAGGAGAAAAACAATAGGCTAAAAAGGCTAGAAATTAAGTTAACTAGTTCCTTGGTTACCACTAGGTAGCTTAAAAACAACAAATAAAACACACCTCAGTGTATGTAATGGACACATAAAGCATGTCCGGAACACGCATTGAATAAATTCACTTGCATGGTAGAACTACCCATTGCATCATCAAAAAGCAATGACACCCTGGTCTATTTAAGTTCTATGACCCTGCCCTCACTTTTGTCCCAGTGGGGGCCTGGACAGGCACTAGCCAAGTCCAGTTGGCCCTCCATTACATACTTAATCATCCAGGGTCCAAAGATCACATCTGGAGCCAACCAAGTACTCCAGGCCTGAGGCGAGCCAGAGTGCAGCCCGTCATGGTCAACACATGCTGTGTCAGAACAGCTAAAGCACCTGGGCTCAGAGTTTAAAGCCTGCAGGCGCAAGACACAGTACAGAGTGATGTTTCAATCTGCATCCCCACTGTTCTGGTCAGATTGGTAACAATTGGATTGTCCATCTGCAGCTAATACATTTTTTTTTGTTAATACAAAATATATTTTACCCCTTCCTGTCAGTTCATTTAGAATGTGTTAGTGCTGTGTGGACAGAAGAATGGCAAGGCTGTCTAAGCATTTAGGAAAAACATGTTTCTGTGAGTGTGGTTGTTTTTGAAAGCTGTACTTGCATGCACATGTGCACAGTATGTATGTATTGGCCTGTGTATTGTGTGTGTGTGTGTATTATGTGTGTGTGTGTGTTTTGGGAGGCTCTTGGCTTAAGTGTTTATGATTATTCTTTATCGCCAAGCCTACATGAGCATTAGTAGCATGAGTAAGATGTGTCAGTCTCAGCAGCCCATAAATCTCCTTCCCACCCTGTCCCTAGATGATGACACACGTCTCTGTCTTGCTAAACTTCTTGTTCCAATGTGTTACTTGTTCCAAATGCCACGTCAGTAAGGAACACATTTTCATTAGCAGACCAGAACACACACATAGCACTTTGCTTATATATACACACAGTGTACCCACACACAGAACTGGGCCAAGTTCTGAGAACACACACACTAAAGTACAGGAAACAAAGCATACTAAGCATAATCCGAAAATCTCTTCTTTATGCAATACATTTTTTACAGAAGTTGCTACACAGTAGTCCCACAGTCAGAGGGAACTTCAGAGTCAACAGGCAAATGAGGGTTTCTGCTACTTTATGTAAAACGTATCGAGAACACCCTCAGAGGGGCACATGTGAAGTAACAGGATGCGCAGCAACAACCAAACAGAGAGAGCTCATGAGATAATGTGGTCAGCACTCTGCTGCATGATAGCTTGATAGCAACAGCTCGTTACCAGCAACTACAATGAATGTACAGCACAGTAGCAGGAAAGCAGGCCCTTCCACCTGAGCTAAACAGTTCACATCACCTGCAAAACTCATTCCAAGCAACCAAAGTGCACCAAACATTGTTAACGGTCCTCACTGAGGTAGTAACACACTCAGAACACACACTAGCGTCAAACACCAATACAGAAATTACAAACGATTCATCTCTACAGTTGTAGAGATAGAACAAATTGTACCAATTTTACGTAAGGTAAACAAGAAGGAACGAAAATCAGCAGCTTGCTTCAATTATATATTTTATTTCTAGTAATTTATGGAATTACTGGAAAAAATTTACATAACAGTAACAAAGAATAGTGTGATTAAACCTGCCTCCCTCCAGCATCATGAGGCACGTTTTCCTCATCACATTGGATGTCTGCATCATCTCTAAATACATATAAATGTGGTGTTTCCATTGCTTTCCCAAAAAAAAAAGGGAACACAGTTTTACTGTGGCAAAGGTAGGGTTTTTCACAGTTTTTTATAGCTGTATATGTAACCTTAGACATTTGACCTGCACATATTGGTATCTTTGCTCTTTTACTTGTTTCTCTCAAAGGGTACAGTGTATAATGGTTTGTAATTCTTATTTGGTGTTTGTATACAAAAAAGGCTTTCTGAGCGTTCTCTCTATAAATACCGTGTATGTTCACTAACTAATCTAAAACAAGACACCTGCTTAGGCTTTCAGCTAAAATGTTTGATAGGCACCAGACTGAAATCTATTCTGTTTTTGACAGCAGTGTGTTAGCATTTTAACAAAGTGCTGTAAATCCACAGTGTTGTGCAGGTTGTGGTTAAGCCGTGGGATACGTTTGTAGAGCTTTGGAAACTGTGTTCAAGCAATGAAAAACAAACTAGAGTTTGGTTCATATGAACTGCTGCAGTGCAGACTTTAGTTAGAGTTTTGGACATGTGACTCCAGTTGTGCCCACTGTCGTCTAGCAATCGAAAAAAACTGTAATCCAAACTCACCTGAGAGACAACATTGAAGCATACAACACACACAGAAATTACATAATTGATCTCTGTATCATCTGCATCTGACATTTTCCCCAGGATGCTTAAGTGTGTGTCCACCTGAGAGACATACATTATTGATACCTATTGAGTGATGGCCAAACCCAAAACATACATCAGAGGATCACCTTGGCACAGATGTCAATCAGGTCTTGGCAAAACACACCAGAACTGGAGGAGAAAAGTGTAGGAAATGATGGATATTGAATTACCGGAGTAAGACACACAGACATAGACATACAGTGCATCACACAAAGTACACATACAGTGAGGTTAACTTAGCCCTCACAGGTAATTCTGTTTGATAGCTTTAACAAGCCACCACTTCCCTTTCTCCTAGACTGTCTGTTGAAATACTTGCAGTGTAGTATTAAATGTTCTGTTTGGTCAGGCCAAATTGGCCAATTTGCTAACATATAGGAACAAGGTAAGAAGTATGCGGCGCAGATTCCAATGTGCACAGCGGGGTGGAGTTTCCCCAAGAGATGATATTGTCACATTGACAATATGAAATTTTGAGGATTGATGGAAGAAGAAAGATTGAGTGTTTGTATATATCAAACGTCTCTGCATGGAACTAATTCTAGTGTTGACACAGCAGTTCCTTTAGCACCTCCAAACGCAAATTCACTTCAGTTGGCCCACACATTTCTACATATTAAATTACTTCAATTTTTGAGTTGATCCAGTCATCAATATGAGAAAATAACCACATTAAATGCTTTTTATTTAGCCTGCAGATTGTCCAACATATATTCAGATGTGCAGCTAAATAATTTCTCTGTGACATGCAGCAGCAAAGGGATTAGGAGAAAATTTGCAAAAACAGAACAATTAGCTATTTCTTTGTGCTGCTTTGCCTGGTATTGGGAATGATCAGTGTTTGAGCACAGATTAATTTTCAGCCAATAGCACAACCAGACTATTTTGACACTACTGTGTCTTCATCAGAGTCAAAATTGACAAAGAGATTAGGCAAATGAACACATACAGTATAAAGTCAACCCAAACAGTTGGCAGAGTTTACTATTACTGATACACCTGATTCAGCTGAGCATTGCTGGAAGATGCACAAAAGATTTCCCCAAAATAAATATTGTCCACAATCCTACAAACTCAAACTCATGCACATTTAAATGCTATCATTTGAAAGTTCAAATCACAGTTTTGACTGTTACTCCTGAACCTTTTCACAAAACAATGTTGTTTTCCTTCAGTTTCTCGGGTCAAATGTGTCCAACATTTTGAGTTGATTAAAGAACACATTTATTTTATTTGTGTCCTAAACAATTAATTCAACCTACAACAGATGTGGAAAAAAGCATGGATGCAGCTCATCAACTAAATTCGATACTTTAAACTGACTGTGACGTCCACTTGACTTTAGCAACAAAGACAGAAACAGATTGAGGGCCATTATTGCAAATGTGTAGAAAAGTGATTTTTTATTATTATCCTTGATGCACTTTGCCAAAATCATGCATGCTTTTAGTTGTCAGCATGATATTGTTGTTGGTTGTGTGTGGTTAGTAAGAAGTAAGTAGGTGGGTGGGTGTCTTTGTAACATGAGTTGACTTTTTCCACTGTACTGCAGTTGCCCCCTAACAAACAAACACACACAAACAAACATATACACACACACACACGGAAATGTTAAGGACATTTCAAGACCTCAACAAATAATACTAACACTATCTAACGCACATATGGTCACAGACACACATACACAGTTTGTTTGTTTGTTTGTTTATTTTACACGTCGTCATTGTATATTTAAACACAATTTCATGAGGTACAAAAATGGGGAACCCCAAAATAAGCTGCTAAAAGCATACCAACATACCAACCAAAAACTCAGTTTACCATTGACACAATTAAGACAAAAAAAAAAAAAAAATATATATATATATATATATTATACACAAAACATCAACATACATACATATATACAAAAATAAAATAAAAAACAAACAAAAAACAGATAAACGATTCCAGCACAAATTGTAGCACTTATAGAATAATCAATATGAAAAAAGCAGTTTTGCAACAATTTAAAGTTTTCCTCAAGCTCGTTCCAATTCTGCGGTCCCCTACAAACTACACTCAGGCTCGTACATTTTAACCAACGTTTTTTTTTTACCAGTGATTCGTTGTTTTCCCCTTGTGTCATGGGTGTACAGGGGACGACTGATTGGAACAAGCTCCCACAACCGGTAGTTTATCCTGTAAACAACCTGGAACATCATGCAGGCATTGTGATAGACATTGTTTTCAGTAAGCCTCAATAAACCAAGGCGACAAGTGGGGGTATTGGGCTCAGACCACGTTAATGCCCATATGATTTTTTTCTGTAAATCTGTAGTTTTTCCATGTGGCTAGAAAAAGTGTTACACCAGATAGTATTACAATAGTTTAAATGGGGTCAAACAAAGTTTTATTTAAGGGGAGAAGTGCAGAGTGTGGAAGTAAATGTCTTACTGTAAAAAATAGTCCAACATATTTAGATAGTTTTTTGGTTAGGTGATCAATATGGCATTTGAAATTTAAACATTCATCAATATAGACTCAGAGGAATTTAGTGGCGTTTACTCTTTCAATAATTTGATCATTTATTTTAAGACAGACGTGCTTGTTTACCTTTTGGTTTTTCTTGGAATGAAACACAATGTAATTTGTCTTATTAATGTTAAGAGATTTTAGTACAAGAAGAGAAGTTTATTACACCAAAACCAAATTTCTACATTTCTTAACTCTCTATTTATTATTTCTTGCAGTCCAACTGGACTAGTATGTATGAATAAATTTGTGTCGTCAGCAAATAAAACTTTGTGTTAAACCAGAGTGGAATTTTCAAAGTGATTAATATATAATAAAAACAGGAGAAGGTCCAAAGTGATGGATTCCTGGGGGACTCCAAATTTGATGGGTTTTTTCTTATGGAAATTTGTTCCTTAATATTTACATATTGCTGTCTGCCAAATAAATAACTTCTAAACCAGCTAAGTGCTAGTCCTCTGATTCCATAATGATGTAATTTATTCAATAAAAAAATCAAAATCAATAGTGTCAAATGCCTTGGATAAATCTAAAGGAATTCCAATACCACAGTTGCCCTTGTGACAATGATGAGAGCATACAGCCCATGTAAATGTTTTTGTTCAGTTTTAACCACAAGATCATGAGTTCAGTCTTGTTAGCTGGAAAGCTAAGTCCCCTTTGTTTAGAAGAAAGAGAATTTTTTTTTTTAAAAAGAAGAAAAAAGAGAATAATGGCTTGTTGGAAAGGGTTATCCTGCTTTACTTGCCGGTGGTTGTTAAGGATTTCTAGGGATTTAGAATAAAGCCATTTGAGGATCATGTTATTGTTCGGAGCGGCATGGATACACAGGGAATTGAAAGTCACAGAATTTAGGTAGAGCTCGCAGTTCAAAATGTTTGGAACTGATGATGGAGAGATTAATGTGTAAAGTCAACTGTAGGCATGCCTATGTATACTGTACCATGCAAAGACATTAATGTCACTGAGTGTGCATGCATATTTGCATATTCACAATCTGATGCTTGTGGGAAATGTATAGCATCAATACAGTACTCTAGCCTAAATATACAAAAGAGATTGAGTTAACATCCTCAGGAGCCAAGGGAAAATGTGGGAGGGATTCGGAGGAGTGGATGGCTGGGATGTCAGGATGTAAAAAGTGGGGATAAGAAATTAGGAAATAGGATGACCCTCACCTCCCAGTAAGAGCCTGAGAAGAGCTCAATGATACATATTGTTGGCCAGGGAGCAAAGTACTATACATAGCTGATCGCATCAGTGACTATATTGCAAAAGCATGCTCAGCACAACACAGAGAAAAAGACAAACCACACACAAAATGTAAACGCATGTATGTACTGTGACATAATTAAATTCCTCCAGGCGCGCGCACATGAGCACAGGCAGATGCACAGCAAGTCGACACAAGCGTTTAAATTCCAGGGAGACGTCGGTAATGAGGACTGACTCATTTGAATCTAATTATGGGCAACCAAGTGGAAAAGATGGAGTAAATCAACTCAAAGTGATTCCATTAAAGACAACTCAATTCCAGAGTGTAAACTCAATTCGCCATAAATGTAATTAATGTTGGTTTAAACGGAGGCCCTCAGCTGATAATGCATCATAAAACATTGCTGAGGTTTCGGCTTCACTCTCTCCGTCTCTCTTTGCTCTCTCATTTGACTTTCCTCTTCTCTCAACCCACACAAGAATGGAGTGACAGAGCAGTGCTCTAGTGCCATCTTGTGTCTTCTTAAGCATCCTACAACGGTTAGGACAGTCTCCTACCGTTTGTGTTGAACAGAAAATTAAGATGCAGAGAAAAAGTTTAAAATGTATGTTAAGTATATATATTCTGTTTATCACAGTATTCAACCATGCTGAATAACGTATGGAAAGATGTGCAGTACTTTTCAATTATCCTGATGATTATATTAATCAAATCATATTAATGTGTTGTAAGACCCCCATCTATGTAATATATACTTGCCAGTCAAAGTTCACCAAAGAACTGATGCAAATGTTCTATCCGCCCTTTCGCTCACATAGAAGGGAAGTTAATGTAAGGCAAATATTCGCCAATGTTAATTTCACACGTGTGACAGCGGCCGTGTGACTCCTCCAACGAGTCGTCATGAGATTAATCTAAGGGCTTGTGAGATAATTAACAAGACTGTACTTTCGGCTGAACAGAAAATTGTTTCTTTTTTTCTTTCAAACTTAGTTTGTTTCTAGTAAACTACTGGATAATTTCACCTCTTCAGGTAAAAAGTATTTAATTAAAGCAACCTGAAAGAAAAGTGTCACATATATATCACAACTTGTAGAAACCTGTAGCCTGTAACAAGGGGTTGCAAGTAGCCACGGCTGCCTTTAAGGGGATCACAAGCTAATAACGTTTGGGAACCACTGGTATAAGGCCCACTGATGGAAATTGCACTATGCCATTTTTTCCTCTAGATGGCCATAGTTACCAGCTGCAGACCAGAGGGTCAGCGAGGGGAGGACAGGATTTGCAGCGCAGCAAGATACATTAAATGTGCATAGAGGTCAACAAAAGTCATTGCTTTCCAAAAGCGTTATCCTATTCATTAGACCTTAATGAGGAAAGTACAGCAATGCTAGTAATTATAGATGTGTGCATGCTATTGTGTGAAAGAAAAAAAACTAAACACTCATGTTACAAATGTTGCTATGGCATGCAATTTAAATTATAATCATAGTAATTAAGTTTTGATATAAAATTAACAATTCTCAAAATGTGTTCCTCAAACATGAACCACATGACCGACTCGCTTGCATATTCCAATTCTGCAGGTGTTGTTAGTGTAAAATTACCGCTCCAGAGATCTGATGACAAATATGTTTGTACAGTGGGGCTGCCATATATCTGTCTGCCACCTCACTATGAATCACAGTAAGGCAGTTTGACCGGTGATAAAATGGAAAGGTTAAAAGCTAAAAAGAAATATGTATATAAATAAATTTAAAAAAAACAAAAAAAACTTACTACTGGCAGTGTTAAGCATAAGTGATGTGACATGGCTCGTGAAATGAAATTAAGTTTAAGGAAAGCTGAATAAAAATGTTGAAATAATTTTGCTTATTTAAGTCATTAGCCACATACATTTATTGCAATATTTGTCATAAAAAATAAGAGCAGGGCTTTCTGTATCAGTTGCTATAATACGTTGTGGATAATAAAAGGAAGAAAACATTAAATCAAAGGGTAGATTTGCGTTGGAGTTGACACTGTAGGTATCAATTACTCATCTGTCCTCGCTCTTTCTTCCTCGTCTGGTGTTCAGGGTGGTGACACGATCACATTAAGTCTGATTTAGCTCTTTCTGTACCCTCTCAGTGTCAGCTGTACTCTATATATGGCTGTTGTAAGTGATCTGAGCTGTGAGTAGTTGCTGATGCTCCTGAAATCCAATCTCGATCTCTGGATTACTCCTCACCTGTTACCAATAAACACTTTATTGGAGAGAACATGGGCCCATATTTGTCCGTATCCTCCCGGTTTATGTTCTCATTACAGACACATGCAGTCCACACATTTAGGCTTGGTCTGTGTCTCAGTAATCAATGTCTATTTCTGTGTCTCTGACCTGTGTTGGACAAACAAAGGCATATCAGTTTTGTAAATACTTTTGGGACCATGATTCTCGGAGCTGGCTTGCCATCAACTGGCAGTGCCAGCAGGCTGCCCCCAGACCTTGGAGCCCTATCAAACAGACCGGGCCCGTATCCCAGCAGCCCAAACCTAGCTGATGCACCGCACTGAAGCTGACATCACAAACTCAGGGGACTAAAATTTGAAATGTTCTCGCACACACATGAACACACACTTATTCCCAGCTAAAAATAAACACTCCCTCAGCTAGGGAGTTGGTGGATGACTAGATATAAAACCTGGTTTATCAATTTAACCTCCACTAATTTCTTTTTGGCTTTGTTTCGGTTTCTTTAAGGCTTAACTTTTCTACCAAAGGTTTCATGTGTAGTGGAGCAGATGAGGGTCCTGCCAGTACAGTACAAGTTCTGGAATGTCAAGGTTAATGGTAATATTATTATTAACTTTACTAATAACTGCATTTGCAAAAAGCCTATATTTTATGATGTATGAGAGGCGTTACAGTATGCTTTGTGTATTATTATTAAGTCAGTATATTATCAGTATAATTTTTTTCTTGTCCACATGTGTACGGCAAGATAAGCAGTTCCTCAAGTCATTATGATCCACATCCACTGCACCAATTCTGCAGCACATGGAAATCAATTATAAAAATCAATTATTAATTTACAAGAAAAATTAAATGAAATGTCAAAAGAGAATAAAATGTCATTGTGCACAGTTCTGCTGTAACCCTCATCCAGGAAGAGCCTGCATCATGTCACTATCCAATATTGGCTAATATCAACTATTGGAGCACATCTGTCACGGCCTAATATTGAGCTTTAAATCAAATTCTATTTTCTTCCTCCCTTTGTGTCTGTCTCTGTATCTCCCTGACAGTTTCAAGATACGAGTCCCACAACTGATCAATGCCATGGCATGCAGTGTGTCCTGTTCAGAGAGAATTTATACAGACTGTTTTTGGTGCTGTTCTTTTATTCATTTAAACACAACCTCTTTCCAAGCACTGTTCTGTGCCTTCTCTGCAGCTCTGTCATGCAGCTCTCTAATAGTGGATTAGTTTGGGCTTGTAAATGCTGTAAAGCTCCGAGAATGAACATTGATCCTGTAGTTTAATGAGAAATAACATGGGACAATAGCACCATCTCTCTCTCCCTCTCTTTTGCTCACTGTCTCTTTTTAACACACACACACACACACACACACACACACACACACACACACACACACACACACACACACACACACACACACACACACACACACACACACACACACACACACACACACACACACACACACACACACACACACACACACACACACACACACACACTCCAAAGCACCTGACAATCACAAGAACTATAAATACTCTTGCCATGCAGCCATGTCAGCCGGCATCAGTATTAAAGGTAATGCATTTTACTTGGGAAAACTACCCAAAAGGCAAAAGTGAATGTTATGTTGGGTAGAACGACTTTACTGTCAAGGCAAAAGAAAAAAGAAAAGTTAAACACACAATCACACAGGCACATCCTGCCCTCTTTCTCCAGACCCATGCTGGCACTATATGTCCTCAAGCCTGCCTTGGCTGGTGGTTTGATAAATTGGCCCTTTCATCTCGTCGATGTGCATTGTGTCAGTGGGTTTGTGTGTATTTGGAGCTGTGAGTGCATGCTTGTGTGTGTATGTGAGTGTCCGTCTGCCTGGGTATATTGTCTGAGCTGTGAAGTGTTTGGCTTTTTCACTGAGGGCTGCTGTCACAGCCTCTGAAAGCGTGTAATAGGCGCCCATTCTCCCGGAATGAATGCACATTCATACACTAGTGAGAAAATTTGACATTTCCAAAAGACTCTGGATAATTGAACAGAATATTTTTTTTTTTTAAAGGGGCATAGCAATGTCATTCTTTTCAGCTAAGCTCTAAATTTGGTGCATAGGATTTGGGAAATGTTTGCAATCTACAGTAACTTAATGCCATTTTTGATAATGGGTGGTTATTGTTAGCTGTGCAAATCATTCTGGCACCAAACATGGGGTTTCCGTGGGTTGGACTGTGAATCATGGCTTTGTAATGTTTTGATTTGATTGGGATTCAAACGCAACTGTTTGTTATTTAAATTCCTAAGAAATACTTCCTCCAGAAATATGGGTTCATTTACAGCAATTTGGTTTTTCTGAAGTAATGATTTGTAGAATCTGCCAGTTTTAACCCAAGTGTGTTCTATTTGAGTGGGTTTGCAGAATCAGACCTATACAGCAACAGACCATTTTCATCCTCATATTGTAGCTTACATGTTGACCACTCAGTTCTTGCTTTCAGGTCATCAGCATAACTTTATTTCCACAGAATAATGCTGTATGAAGAAGCAAAATGGAAGCCATGATAAAAGGGGGCAGAGAAAAATATCCATATAGCTTTGGTAGCATTTTGGTATTTGGCATTTGGTATCCATTATTATCCATTTTCTTCCAACTGTGACTAACTAATTGTTGGTCTAAAAAAAGGTGGGTAAATAGAAACAAAGGGCCATCACAAGTTCCCTGAGACCAAAGTGCTGTCTTCAAATTGGTATTTCTTTTTCTGACAAACAAGTGATTTAGCACATTAATAAAGTCCTAATGACAAATTATTGAACTGTCGAATCAAATGTGAAAAGAAGATACCACAGGGTATTTATTCATCTCAATTATTGTAGGAATATCACAGGAATCAGTGGCAACCTGTCCAGGAGGCGTAAATATCTTCAGTCAAACAACAACAGCTGGAACAACAGTGCAGAAACTCACAACACCTACACCACCTCATGTATAATATCTGTAGGCTGCAAGCAATTTGATCAAAGAGTAATTTTCCCTTTGAATGAATATTTTTTAGAGGTTTTAAACTTTTCAGTGTATCACAAGAAAACTAAGATTAGAAAATGGTAGCTGAAAATATCTAGCTTTGTGTAGCAGAAGTATTTTTGTTACTATTTCCTCTTATCTTATTAAACCTCATGCCACCCCTCAGATGCGCAATCCCGACCTCATTTGAAACTATAAAAACATCTTGGTCAGTAATATGTGAGAAGGTGAATGCCACACACCTGAGCAGCATAACACTATAATTGGGAATGTTGCCGCTCTTTCTGTCTCACTGTGCATTTTTATGTAAGATGATATTCATGTGGGTGCACTGTGTGGAAACCTACTCACTCAACCAGTGCTACAACTCACTCCCTCTGCAAATCCAGCATTCAGGATCATACACTGTCACACAGACTGGGAGCCGAGAGCGCTCTCCGTCTTTCATTCATCCCGGTAAACGCTACTCACACTTTCTTCTTTTCCTCCCTCCTCAGCCCTCCCTCCCCTCGCCCCCTTCTCTCCCCACTTTTCACTCCCTCACGCTGGGATAGCTTACTTTGTTTTTGTTTTCCCTCCGCGGTGCCTTTCGGTCGGAGTAGTAGGCTCGTGGAAGATATCAACAGAGCTACGTTTCTTCTTACCTCGGCCATACTACGGAATACAGAGGAGTCGTTGGAGGGCACGCGCATCACTACAGCGAGCAGCGCGAGAAGCTTTTTTTTTTTTTCTTTTTTTTTTTAGAGGGTAGGCTACGGAATGATTTGAAACAAGAAATAAAGAAAATATCTGAATTGAATAACAGCGTTAGGTGACGCTCCACCTGAAAAGACTGACGTTAAGTTTTGACGGATTTTACTGCACAGGTGCGTTAAAGGATTAAATACAGGCATTTGGCGGATGGTTGTCGGTTTCGTGGAGAGGAGTCAGCGCCTCTGCGCAAGGTGAGCGATGGTCTCTGAACTGAATGGAGAATACTGACAGTAGAGTTTGTTCAACAGATGAATTATTGAACTGTATGGACCTCCTTATTTGACGTCTGGATCATTCTTCTGTCTGTTTCGAGCAGAATACTGTTAAGGCTTTGGAACCTTAAATCACTCAATATTGCTATGGACCACCTGCTGGGGTAGCGAGTGTCAGAGTTGGTAGCAACCTCTGCAAACTTTGTGTTATTTAAAAAAATATCTGTAGGTAAATTTAAAGCATAGTTTTGATCTAAGTTTCCAAATGCCTATTGCTGCATGATATTATAGTTTTTCTATCGTGCTATGAAATCCTTCTTGGGGGTTTCATTGAACAATGTCTCTAAAAGCAGAATTATCTAGGTCGATGCATCTGTTTCTGGGTTGTTCACCATGAGGTGCTGGACTAATGTAGTTTAGGGCTGTAGCTAATGATTATATCAGTTCTGGATCTGGGAATCAATTGTTTGTGCAATAAAATGTGAGAAAATCACAGTATGCCAGAATCCAAAGTGAGGTCTCCAAATGTGTTGTTGTGTTTGACCAACAGTCAAAAACCCAAAAATATTCAGTTTCCAGTAACAAAAAAAGGGAGCTCATCCTTACATTGGAAAAGATGAAACCAGAGAATGGGTGGTTTTTCTGCTTGATACAGTAAACTACATAAATGATTAATCAATTATCAATGTAGTAGAGTCATCTTCAATCAATTACTAAAGAAAACTCATTTCATTTCAGCTCTTGTGTAGTTTTAATAAATTTAGAGAAAGTTGGTAGCCCAATATAATTTGAAGTAGATGCAAGGATTTTCCTCCTGATCCAGAAACTCTTCACGGCAGTGCAAATCCAAGCTCTGGCACACCTTCAATAATGACTTTATATGAAATATGAATATGAGACACATGTCAGACATATTATGGATTATGTCGGATACTTGCTGCATCTAGTTTCACTGGCTCCTATTAATCTCATTGAGAGCCTGCACAGTGCAAATATTTGTCACTTTGGGAAGAATGCACAGTCTCATACTTGGCATCTGTGGAAGGATGATACGAGCTTATGGCCTTTACACAGCACTCGCCTGCCTGTCGCCAGGACTCACACAAACGCACACAAACAAACATTAAAAGCTACCCCCAAATATCACTCATTCAGAAACATTGTAATGAGGAGTCATGTTCATATATAAATAAGAAATAATTCAATTTATTTCAGTCATTGCACATGCAGCCATCATTTCAGTCCTCAGAAAAGGACATTTTATTTACCCAAAACTCCCCTCACTGCAGTCCATACTCTGCCTTTTTATTTCCATTGACTTGCACTGGGTCTATTTTTCCACATGTAGCCCAACCAGCTAATCTGAGCAGAGGCCTCATGCTCTGTTTACATACAGTTATTGATCAGGATGTACTGACTTCTGCTGTACTTCAGGTCACTGCAGCAGACAGGGCAACAGAGTCTCTAGACTAGGAGAGAAACGCACCTTATACACCATATCAGAGCTGCAAAATTAACATTTTCACTATTGTGAAACTGCTACATAACAGATTAATTACAGAAATTTGTGAAAAATGCCCATCAGAGGTTCCCAGAGCCCAAGAAGACTTCTTCATAACGTTTGCTTTGTCCAAACAACAACTCTAAACTAGATCTGGAACAATTAGTTGATCAATCAATGGACAGAAAATGTATTAGCAACTATTTTGATAAAAAACTGTTAATTAAAAATACTTTTGAGAAAAGTGCCACGGATGCACCTCTTTTCGGCCGGATGTCCGTTTCTTTCAGCTTTCTTCGTGTTGCCATTGTAAACTCCGGTGAGTTTTTGAGGACTATGGTTAACTGCTCCTTAGAGCTCTGCAGGGTAAATCCAGACATCTAGCTAGACTACCTGTCCAATCTGAGTTTTCTGTTGGACGACTAAAACAACTTCTGAACGTACACACGTTCCACCAAAACAAGTTCCTTTGAGGCTATTTTACAGAGGTACTGTGGCTTCGTGCTGCGTTTAGCACCACCTATAACAATTGTGATTGGTTTGAAGAAATGGCAATAAACCAGAGCAAGTCTTTCTTCCATCCCGGAATTCTGTGTGGATTAGCCAGACCCTCCTCCTCCGTACTATGGAAGAAGGTTTGGCAGAGTACTTTAAAGCTAATACCCTAGGGGAGCATTTTAAGGAAGAGCAAAAGAAAATGTAGTTCATTAGCATGTTTATTATATGGAACATGTGCAGTGTAGCTGTTACAGTACAGACACCTAGTTTATTCTCCCTCTTTCTGTCTCTCATGAGGTGCTAAACTGCATCAAGGGAAGAATCTGATTAACCGAGTGGCATAATTTATCCGGTCCAGAAGGAATAAACAGAAAAGCAATGTTGTTCTTGCAAAGTGCCCACTTTTCTTCTATACATACACAGAGCAATAATTAAGGCAGTGTGCTCCTGAAAAGTATCCACTGCTTCTTTGCCTTTTTGATAGGACATAGATTGATTGAACAAGTGTGTGTGTGTGTGTGTGTGTGTGTGTGTGTGTGTGTGTGTGTGTGGTGTGTTCATAGGTGGTGCATTTCTCTGCTTTCCTTAAGATTGATAGTGCATCATTGTTTGTGTCTGTCTAGTGTGGTGTGGTGTGTGTGTGTGGTGTGTGTGTGGTGTGTGTTGTTTGTGTGTGTGTGTGTGTGTGTATTTGTGTGTGTGTGTGTGTGTGTGTATGTTTTCCACCAGAAGTGCTCCATAGCAACAGGCAGCATCTTCAAAAATCTGTTTCTTACACACCGTATGCTGTGACCTTTCTGCTGACTTTGTGCATGTGAGTCTATGCATGGGTGCATCTGTGTTAATGTGTGGGTCCATGCACATCAGTGTGTGGGCTGTTTGACCTTTCCTAGTGTACATTCATTAATAGCTGCATAATAGCTAATATGGAACAGCCCGCTGTGCCTGTCTGCACGATCAAGATATTGAATCTGTCTGTCTCATAGCAGCATCACTGCAGTGCCAACCTTTTCAAAGCGCCTTTTGTGCCTCTTTTCCTCTCAAACAAAGCAGATATCATCACAATTGTGCAATATTGATAATGATATGGAATGCTTGGTGGCAGTTTGTCATTTTTAGATTATTTCATGTATCTCTCAGCGTTAACAAGAGAGACATCTTTACTATATATCTTGACACAGTTGTCGTGTTATGTTAATATCAGTGTTAGACTAATAACTGGTTGCATATTTCATATCCAGAAATAGCAGACAGAGCTCTTTAGAAATCAATTTTCTTTTGCTCCATCACCATGTTCGGAAATTGGCCTGCTGCCAGATCAGGAGGGGATGAGGAAAGGAGAGGGGGATATTGTGGGTGCATTAGTGAATGAGGAAAGAAAAAAAAATGCTTATCAGATGTAGAATTAATTCTTTTCCGTTTTTTACATTTGTCTTAATAAGTTATTTGCTTTCTCAAAACTTCATAGACACTCTTATTGACACATTGAGGAACAGATGCAATTTGAAGAAGCACAGCAACACATGCACTTGATCATAGAGCATAGCTTCCTATTTATATGGGCTAGGGTGCTGCAAGGTCATGCCCTATTTAATCCGTGTGGTTGGTTAGTAGTGTGTGTGTGTGTGTGTGTGGTGTGTGTGTGTGTGTGGTGTTGTTGTTGTGGTGTGTGTGTGGGGTGTGTGTGTTGGGTTTGTGTGTGTGTTGCACAGCATGCAGTCCAAGCTCATACATATGAATTGTATTTCCCTTGTGTGTTTGGTCATCATTTATACAGTAAATGAGCATAGCACCTTATAATGTTCATATGTATGCAATCTTTGTAGATAGGGCAGTGTGTGTGCGTGTGTAGCAACTATAACTTATAAAAAATAACTCACTGCTCCATCCTCACTACTCACTATCGTAGACTCTGTGTTGTATGTGTAAAGGCTGTTGGCTGTTGGCAAAAACAAAAACGCACCTTTGACGTTCAGTGTGCTTGTGTTGCATTAGGTCATTAGGCAGTTTCCTGCAGCGTCGCTATGACGACCAGCCACGCTTGCCTTACACATGAGGCTGAATCTGCAATAGAAAAAGTAGGACGGGGGACCGCGGGCGAGCTTAGTTGAGCCGAACCGAGTAGAGCTGAAACAATTCCTTGAGTAAGTCGAATAATTTGAGTACTAAAAATCCTTGCTGCAAAATGAGTTTCCTCAAAGCTTCGTTTAAACAATGTAACTCACGTTATACTACTGTGTTTCCTCACAGATGATTATTACTGTCGCACAACGGGCTGATGCTGCTGTTGACACATGCCATGAAGACTGACTGGGCAGATTACAAAATGAAGGAAGAGAGAAAAATAGTGAGGGACTAAGAGAAGAGAAAGGCGGAGAAAATGGCAGAAAATTTGGGATCATTTTAAGATGCAAAAAAATGAGCGGGCAAGTTAAAAAAGGTAACATTAATGTCTGCATGCAGTCTCTTGCCCAGCAGTCTCTTACACAACTAAATCATGCTACTCTGCAAATAGCGATTTATTTTAGAAAACAAGCTAAAAAGAAAGCTGATGGTAAACTTAGCATCTGGTGGAGACAAACCAGCCCCTCTCTCTTTACCAGCGCCTCCTGCACATGGCTACTTAATATGGATGTGAATGACGTCAGCGCTAAGCTAAATGCTAAAGTGTGAAAGTTGCCCATTTTCAACCCATCTGAAGCGAGTCATCCAGTGGAGATTTACCGTCTGGTAAATGCCCTTTGGGTACCGCCAGCAGCAGTAGTACATCAAATCGGCAAACTATCACTTAACTTACCAGCTAACGCTAGCAGTAGCTAGCTAGCTTGGTTGGCATAATGCTGAATAAGACATTTTTAGGCGACCAAATATTTAAATTAACTATTATTACATGAAAACAGTGAGAGGGTCAAATTTTAAGATGAAAACATGGAAAACACCCCAAAACAAGTTCACGGCTATTTGAATGTAGCCTACACAGTGCCATGGAAGCCTCAAGCCACCCTAAAGCATAATAATAATTTACAAAATGAACAACATGCTATATTGAAGAAGACTTGAAAGTAGCGATTGAGGCCATAAACTAAAAAAAAACATTGTTACTAAGATATTAAATTGAGTGAGAAGTAGAGAAATTTCCCCATAGACTTCTTTAGAAACAGACTCATTGTTACAACCAGTGACGTCGCCCCCTGCTGGAAAATAGATAGAATGCAGGTTTAAAGCACCTTGGTGTGAAATGGGTATATAACAAACCCTCAAAGACCAAGAAAGCTCTAACAGTTGAACCCAAATGCTTAAATCAATCCTTTCAATGTAATAACACTCACACTAGGGCTGCACGATTATGGCCAAAATGATAATCACGATTATTTTGAT
>NC_045749.1:12684372-12684470 GCF_008692095.1 Etheostoma spectabile | reverse complement strand
AAAATTTTGATTGCGATTATTCTCACGATTATTTGTTGATTTTGACCAAAACAAATTGTATTGTCACATAGGCCATTTATAACTGCGAGAGGGAGTGT
>NC_045749.1:12684253-12684362 GCF_008692095.1 Etheostoma spectabile | reverse complement strand
ACTCACAGAGAGACGGCTGACTCATCCTGAACGGGTCCCGCACGGGTCGAATGGCGGATACACACGGAGTGTGTATGAAACGTCTGTATCTTCACTGCACTGCATTTTT
>NC_045749.1:12678407-12684243 GCF_008692095.1 Etheostoma spectabile | reverse complement strand
GATATTCTGGCCATGGGTCACACCTCTGGCCCAGGTCCAGCAGCCTCCGTCTCACATGCTGTTACTCTACCAACTGAAGTTAGTTGCATTCAATAACTTCTGTGTTCTTCGCCTTGGCGGCCGCAATAGCAGGGTTACCAGCGGAAACACTGGTACAAATACAGGTTTGCCCCTCATACTTAACAATATACAGCTGTGTTAATAAAAAATTAAAACGGTAGACAAATGTCAGAAATTTGGACCGGCGCTGTGTGGCGGGGCTGCGTGGAGAGTAGACGAGAGAGAGTAGAGGATGGATTCAACACAGGCACGGCTTTACAGACGAAATGGGTCATGTAACACAAAATTAAACCATATCCACATAAACAGCATTGCAGGGGATGCGAGGACATTAGCACGGGTGCGTCCTAGAGGAGCTAACAGTTAACAGACGCTAACTAGCACCGACTAGCACTGGTCACCGCTGTTGTCTGAAAAACAACAAACAGGACAAAATGTTTTGTTTACTGGTAAACTGGTAAACCTAAAGACCGACGTATAACCGACTGCTATCTGTTGAGTTTTCCTCCCGTTACTCTGTCCTCTGGGACTGTCTACATCTAGAAACTAAGCTGCACGGGGTGCAGTGAACTACTCTGACTGGCTCATGAGCAGACGGTAGTAGCGGCAGATGGGCTATGCAAAAAACCCGGAGCGTTCTATGAAATGACGCTTTAAAAAAATAATCGCTCGATCACGCAAATTTGATCGTGGGAAGTCAAAATCGTGATAGCGATTAAAATTCGATTAATTGTGCAGCCCTAACTCACGCCATCTTAGAGAACATCTTAGCTACCGGCAAACTGAAAAACTAAAACACAGTGTAAGAGTTAGGTACAATCAATAGGATCATATAGTCAGCCCAGAATGTAAACAACAGAAACTGTCCTTTAACACTATTGCACTTGCTTTACTTTACCTTGACCTGCGTAATTATTCCAGCACAGTTACACAGTAGGTTATGTGGGCGGATTTATACGTTTTTATTAAAACAGTGTGAAAGAAACACATGCAGAGACACATACCTCTTACAAAAGGTGCATTAATAGGCTGTTTTAATCTTTGGCGTAATGTGGGGATCCCAGCAGGCATGGCAACTTACATTTACTCAAGCAAACATACACACACACATACACAGACAGACACACTGACGAACACACAAAATAGGAGACCTGTGATTGACGGTTGACCCTACAAGGATATATCTGCACTTAGGACCAAAACAAATCATTAACTCTCAGCCGTGTTGTACTGGAACTATTTACACACCTGCTTAAGAGTCAAACCAGCAGAATCTTATCGTAATAATTGTATTAGTCAAGATTTTTGTGCCACAGAGCAACAAGCTTATTTTAGTAATTAGTGAGAGGTATAGTGTCGTATTGCTCATTAGCAATTGCAGTCATATCAGTTTTGTAATTAAGACAAAGAGAGTGAAAGATTTGGAAAGGAAAGTCATTACAAAGCATTATTTGACTTGTGTCACTTCAGCTGTTCCACTTATTACAATTACATGCCCGATGTGTTTTACACTCCTTATTTTTATTCCCAATATCTTTCGAGTTTATTGTTTGTTTATGTCTCACTCCAGCTGAGTCTCTTAGGTAATGCCTGTCTTTTATGTTGAGGTACACGTTGCCTCATGGGAAATTTCTTTGCTCCCGTCTCCATTTTGCTCTAATCTGCCCACTGGTATAATACATTTTGTACTTGGAAATACAGTATAAGATTGCTTGTGCGTGAGTTTTTGTTTGGGTTTGGGAAAATACATTGATGAAAATATTGAAATAGGTGCTCAGATTTCACTCTCTGCCTACCAAAGGAAATGTGTGTATAACTGTGTGAGTATTATACTGTGACAACCACATGCTGCCAACAGCCAAAATCTTTGAAGTGAGTGCTTTTGTGCTTAATGCAATACCATATTTAAAGACCCTCTTTGATTAATTGCACACATTTCTTGCTTTCGTGGGATCATAAGTGTCATCTCAGGTCTAATACACGGTGTTGAATTTGGACGTTTAGTGCAAAAACCAAGATATTGTTCAGTATATAATTGCTCTACCGCTTTAAAAGGAGAAAACATGGAGTTACACTAAACAGAATAAGAACATTTGGACAGAATGTGCCAAAGTATAAAAAGAGTGCAATTAGTTGCTAATGGAACAGACTGATCCCAACAGTTTTGTTGCCATTCGGCATAGCATCCCCCATATGTTTCAGTAACACAACAGCCCCATTCAAACTTAAACTTCAGGCCGCCTTCGTCTCCCCTCATTAACTCAGTTACACACACACACACACACACACACACACACACACACACACACACACACACACACACACACACACACCCAAAGTGCTCGGTTAAACTGGGAAAACTTTACTTTGCCCAGGATAATAGTCTTCATTCACCCTGTAATGAATCCATATTGTAGCCTAAAGCGGTAGATCTGCTATTAATACCATTAACAAGTAATGGCCCAGAGAGAGATTTTCAGAGATAAAAGTACCAGAGAACCCGCATGAAGAAAAAGGTCCGATAGAGGCTACAAACATAAATAAGAGATTACAAATTCTAAATTAATGAGATGAATAAAGTTGACTAATGAAGTTTGCTTCCCAAACTGCCTTGCCTGAGAGTGCACTGGCGGGGACCTTCTGTTGCTGAACTTATTTGTCCACTAATGAATACATGTTACTTTGTAACTGTAGAATGAAGAAGAAATCTAACCGTTTTTTTTTTTTTTCCTCGGAAACATTTTTTTTATTTGCTGTGCTATTTCGCTGGAAAATCTTATCTTATTATTATGAAAAGTGCTACATAAAATTGCCATTTCCATAAGTGTCTACAGCCACTAACAATTCTGCAATTAGGCAATGTGTGTCTTTGAGCTAAATGCTAACAGCATGCTAACATACTCACAATAACATTGCTAACATGCTGATCATGATTCTGATTAGGATTCAAAGCAAGATTACCACGTTAGCTAAACCATAGTCTGGCAATGCTAGATCTATCCCCACAGTGCTGTGACAGCGATGGAGTATGGTCCGGCTACATGGCCTATCCATTCTGGGATTAGGGTAAAACACTCTGGCTTGTTTGTATTTCTTAATACACAAATAAACCAATTACAACTGTCCTGGAGGGCGCTAAGTCCTGAGAGAGTGGACATCCAGCGTGTCTCTTACACACCGGATGCTAGGCTTTATCCCAGCAATGTGCATCCACTGAGCCAGACTAGCTAAACCAAGATAGACATGAAAAAGTCAGGAGATCATTAAAGTTACTACAATTCATCCTGAGGGGGACATGAACATCTGAACCAAATTTCATAACAATCCATCCAATAGTTGTGTAGATATTTAGATCTAGACCAAAATGGTGGACAGAATGACTAACTATTGCCGTCAATAGAGGCACGCCCCTAGCATGGCTTAAATAAACAACTTGTCCGACAGGCATCCAACCAATATTTGGTTCTTCTGTAATTGTTGACACTTAGACAAACTTTATTGTCATTCAACTGCACATCCACAATGTACAGTTGAGCAAGATTATATTGCAAGGCTCAGAAAAAAGAAAAGAAACAGAAGAAAAGTAACAGAAACCGTATAAATATAAGTGTGCAATTTAAAGTATGTGCAATTATGACTAGTGCAAATATCAGTAGCAGCAGGATGTATTGCTGTGAAAACAGTGAAATAAATATAAATTTAAAGTTACTTAGTGCAAATAGGGTTCAGAGTGTGACACATTTCAATCAGTACCATATATGTTATGATGTTCAATAGCCCAGGTCATTCCTACTTGTATTAAGACAAAAATAAATAGAAGCATTTTCTTGTTTTTAAGCTTTATTTATTTATTCAGTAAGCCTCTTCAAGATCATGACCTCTTTTGCAAGGGAGAGCAAAGATTGTACATACACATCCAATGTTTGCATAGTAATTTATTCCTGTAATAAGGTTATTATTATTATTATTTTTTTTAGAGTAGATAAGTCTAGCCCCGACCATCCCTCATGAATAATCCCTGCCTGCAAGGCCACATTTCCACCACTGGGAGAGAAAAGAGGAGGAATAGATGAGAAGTAGGAAAATGGGGAGCATAGTGTGTGTTACTGTTTTTGACTAGCAAGGCAGTCAATATCAAGATGCTCCACAAGAGTTGAATTAGGCCCAAAATAGAAATTGGGGCACAAAAAGCAGCAAGGGAGAGTCACAAACACACACATAAACACACACACACACACACAAACACACACACACACCACACACACACACACACACCACACACACACACACACACACACACACACACACACACACACACACACACACAGGGAGATATGTGACCTGACCTTGACATCAAGAGTGTTATTTTCTGTACCACACTTTGTCTCTTTCCAACAGAATTTACCCTTTTGGTTTGACAATGCTGAAATTAAGTATGATGGAACTGATGGAACCTTATTTGAGTCTGTGTATGTTTGCAGTTTGCAGCATTGAGAAATAATAGTACAAAGAGAGCTCCTGCAGTGCAAACAGAATGAATAAGGATTTGGGTTCAGACTCGGGCTCCGGCTCCTTTGAAGACGTTATTCCCTCCGTGCAATACCTTTGATTACTACTGTACAAAGGGGTGGGGGGGTGAAACGAATGGAAGACAGTGTTGGAAAAGATTACATTACCAAGGGTGAAACAATAAAAAACATTGTAATGTGGAACATCAAAGTGACACGGCAGGGTACCTTTGCTATATACTTAGAGTTCCATATTATTAACCCTGCTATCCTTTCTCTTGTTTTGCCCACTAGTGACTCATTAGACAGGCCATTGGCTCACAGGCTGATGTCAAAATGTCATCGTCTGTGTGAATAATTTGACAGTTAAATCAGAGCAGTGCTTTTAAAGAAAGGAACTACATAAAATGTGAGCGCAGAAAGAGGAAGAGGGGAACAGGCAGTCCAGTGCACAGCAACCCTTCTGATGAAGCAGAGATGGAAAGATTGATGTCGGGAAAAAAACTAACGAGGGAAAGAGGGAATTTAAAAGATGCCCTGCTGTCCCAGCCACCTGCTGTTTCCTCTCTTTTTATCTCTGTCTTTGTATGTCTCTCTCTTTGTAAGTCCTCTGTCAAGTGTGGCACATTTTCTTTCACTACTTTATCTCAAGTCTACATACCAATAAATGTGTGTTTTCAGGTCATAACTAAGAATGCATTTGTAATGGGAGCAGTGTCTCTGTCACTTGGTAAAAAAATTACATTAAATACAATAGGCTTCTCGTTTAGTACAACGCTATCTTGTTGCAAACTAATTAATATTCTAAACCCAGGTGACAGAAAACATTCTAAGTGGTTGCATTTACTAGACGAGAACAAAATGCCACGTCCAAGTCAATGCCAGCTTTTTAATGAATGGTGTGCTAAAAAGCTGAGATTTGAGGGAGGGCTCAGAGTAGGCCTGCATGATTCGGGGAAAATACGAATCACGTTTTTATTGTTGCTTAGAAGTGATATCACGATTCTCTGCCACGATTTTTTTGACCATAACAACAACAACAAAAATGGCAGTACCAAACCTAGGTTCTTAAAGTTTTGCATTAGTTTTTATTTTGTTTTGACTTTTTGTTTTCAAATTTATTTCAGTTTTAATTAGTTTTTAAAGCGGGTTTGCTAGTGTAGTTAAATTTTTATTTTTTGAAAATGAATGGTTTTAGTTTAGTTTTTATTAGTTTAGTCTTTTTTGTAATATAGTGGGGCTCAAAAGTTTGGGCACCCCAGGTACAA
>NC_045749.1:12678239-12678397 GCF_008692095.1 Etheostoma spectabile | reverse complement strand
ATGTGCATAAAGAAGCCAAGAAAAGGCATCCAGCGACAGATCAGGCATTCATATAATAGGTCACAAAAAGTTAGATTTTATTTCTGTCATTTACACTTTCAAAATTACAGAAAACAAAAAAATGGCATCTGCAAGTTTGGGCACCCTGCAGAGTCAAT
>NC_045749.1:12677537-12678162 GCF_008692095.1 Etheostoma spectabile | reverse complement strand
AATTCTTCTTTGAGGTATCTTTGCCCATTCTTACTTCCAAAAGTCTTCCAGTTCTTAGAGATTTCTGGGTTGTCTGTCACACACTGCTCTTTTAAAGTCTATCCATAGATATTCAATTATGTTGAGGTCAGAAGATTGTGAAGGCCATGGCAAATCCTTCAGTTTACACCTTTTGCTGTAATCCACCGTGGATTTTGTAGGTGTGTTTAGGATTATTATCCATTTGTAGAAGCCATCCTCTCTTTAACTTCAGCTTTTTCACGGATGGCATCAAGTTAGCGTCCAAAATTTGCTGACATTTTATTAAATCCATTTTTCCTTCTAATTGTGAAATGTTCCCAGTGCCACTGGCTGTAATACAACCCCAAAGCATGATTGATCCCCCCCCCCCCCCATGCTTAACAGTTGGACAGAGGTTCTTTTCATTAAATTCTGTGCCCTTTCTTCTCAAAACGTATCTTTGCTCATTCCAGCCAAAAAGTTCTACTTTAACTCATCAGTCCACAGAACTTGTTTCCACAATGCATCAGGCTTGTCTATATGTTCATTTGCGAACTTCAAACGCAGATTTTTGTGGTGAGGACGTGAGCTTTTCTCACAATCCTGTGAGCTGTTCTGTCTGATA
>NC_045749.1:12677349-12677527 GCF_008692095.1 Etheostoma spectabile | reverse complement strand
TTGGTCTTCCAGATCTTGCTTTAACTTCTACTGTTCCTGATGATGGCCATTTCTTAATTACATTCAAAACAGAAGATATTGGCATCTGAAAACGCTTTGCAATCTTCTTATAGCCTTCTTCTGCTTTGTGAGCGTCAACTATTTTCAGTTTTCTAGACAACTGCTTAGAAGAACCCAT
>NC_045749.1:12677081-12677328 GCF_008692095.1 Etheostoma spectabile | reverse complement strand
GTCAGATGAGTCTGGGCATTTAAAACCTTAAGATTGACATCACCTGGTCTTTCCAGATTGAGAACAATCCATGACACAGTCAGGTCTCAGCTTTCCAAAGGGGGCGGAGTGTGCTATAAACTCTGCAGGGTGCCCAAACTTTTGCAGACGCCATTTTTTTGTCATTTTAAAAGTGTAAATGATGGATAAAAATCTAACTTTTTGTGACATATTATACAAATGTCTAATCTTTCATTTGATGCCTTTT
>NC_045749.1:12676927-12677071 GCF_008692095.1 Etheostoma spectabile | reverse complement strand
ATTTTGCCATCTTTTCTTGGCTTCTTTATGCACATTAATACAAATTTTTACCTACGGTGCCCAAACTTTTGAGCCCCACTGTATGGGTTATTTGTCGGGGGATTCGAAAAGGTTAGAAAAAGTATTGTGTAATAATAACTCAAC
>NC_045749.1:12673057-12676917 GCF_008692095.1 Etheostoma spectabile | reverse complement strand
TACAATTTTAGAAATATGTATTCACAATGTAATTACCATTAACACCAGTACAAACAATGTACATATGATGATTTGCACAGATATGTAAACAGTCACCACAAGACGCCGCAGTAAGTGCAGAATGTGTTTGACGTGTTCCAGGAAAAAAAACGGCAAACAGACTAAAGAAAAAAAAGTCTCTCTATGAAAGTTCCTTCAAATGTTTTCAACAAAAACTGATTAAAAGAGCTAGGGAGAAAGGGGGAGTGCGATGGACGTACTCAGAGAGACTCATTATGAATGGGTCCAGCAGGCTCCGTCTCACACGCTATTACACTACAAACTGAAGTTAGTTGCATGCAATAACTTCTTCTGTTTTTTTAGCCGTGACTGCAACAGCAGTTACCAGCGGAAACACTGGTACATATACAGGTTTGCCTCTACTGCTAAACAATATACAGCTGTGTTAATAATAATTAAAACTTTGGTCAAATGTCAGAAGCGTAGAGCGGTGTTATACCCCTACTGGTTTCCACACCAACTGGTTTCCCTATGTTGTGTCCACCCAACAGCTGCCGTTGTGGCCTCGATTGCGCAAATTTGATCGTGGGAAGCCAAAATCGTGATCGCGATTAAAATTTGATTAATTGTGCCGCCCTAATATACATACGTATATCTCAGAGGTCACAAGCCTCTGGAACAACTAGGTTAAGTGTCTCGCTCAGGGACACATTGGTTGATGTATCGCAGTGCGAATCAAACCCATATCTCCCACACCAAAGGCATGTGTCATATCCACTGCGCCATCACGATTTAAAAAAAAAAGTACATTTTGTGCAGCCCTAATTATTAGTATATATTCACTTACTTTCACAATATTTTTTAAGTATTTAACACTTGCATTTAAATGCAATACATATCTGCTTCATCAGGACTGTGTGGGTGTACTTCCATTTGATTGGCAAAGGCCTGTCAACCCACCAACTGTCATCAGATTGTGAAACATGTTGCAAAATCCTGCTTGGTGCACAGAAGTACGTAAAATTAACTTTTTCCAACTGAGCCCCACCAACACAGACATAACGGCAAAGACACAAGTCTCATGTGAAACAACCAAAAATAAAGCATAGCAATAGCCCAGAAAGCGCACTTAATTCCCGATTATACTGGTTGGTTGATTGATTGATTGATTGATTGAATTTGACTACTTAAAAATATGAAAGCAGTGTCATACATTAAAATACATAAATAGTCAGAGATGATAAAGCCCAAAGACGTATTTCCATTGTGGTACCTATAAGGTCAGGGGGAGAGGACAAGTGGCAGCAGATTGCACATCCATCATTCCTCATACATGAAACAAATTCATCCATGTTATACAAAATAATTATTGATTGGCATCAGCTGTGGCTAGGAACATCCAATCATATTCATGAAGATGTATAACACAGCCAATATAAACTGAAACACAACTCTCTCCACTACCCAAACCATTTGTTATATTTGTGGTTTAGTTGACTTCAATAATCATGTATGTTTAGCTTTCCCAGCAGAATCTCACGATCCTCAGCATGCCTATTTGTGATTGCTGCTAAAGTTGAACTAATGACATTATCATCAAACAAATAAACAGTAAAAGTCCAATAAACAACTACTCTGGTCTGATATGGTGGGAAACAAGCCACTTTTCAATTAAGATCTCTAAACTGATTTAACATGGCATCCTATAAAGCAATTATAAACCTCCCCCTCCCTCTCCTTTTTCCTCTCTTCTTACCTCTTTCATTATTTTTCCCCACAATCTGTCTCTCCATCTTTTTGCTTCGTTGGGCCTGCCATTCTATTAATCTCACCAACAGATTGCCTCTATTAATTAGTCTACATCTCCCATCTTTCATGTAATAAATAGAGGTAATAGAGATATTAGGAAGATAAGGATATTTCTGAAGTCGCAATCACTTTTAATTAGCCTGAAGATTAAAAGATAGACTTGCTTCTGCGTGGCTGACGCCCAGACAGACAGCGCAAGATCTTTTTCTTGCCACAAAATTCTGTGAGGACACATTCTGCAGCACATCTAATGTGTCAGTTTACAAAATATACTGTATCTGTTCTATCGTGTCTCATAGGAAACGTCACATAGTGAAGGTAATAATGTGTCCATGCCTCTAGAAAAAACAAGTAACCAGCATTTCATCAGAAACATTTCAGAATGAATGCTATTCCTTACAAACACTGAAAACATCATCAACAAACGTAAAGGTAATAATAAAGTGCGCTGCTCTAATTCAAATGCATCTACATTGCCATTTCATTTTAACGTGCTATATTGGGGTACTGTAGGTTCAAGTAGATAATTGAGGAAGTGTCTATACAGCATGTCTGTAGTTAATTGGAAGGTCCAAGGTGCACTAAACAGACAAGAGAAACAGACAGGGGTAATTACCAGTATTGTGTTAGAAATGTGTTTGCGTGCGTGCGTGCGTGCGTGCGTCTGTGTGTAGGTGTTGAGCCAGAGCATTGGCTAAAAGGTAATTACCCACTAGACTTGATGTAAAGAATACCAATTTCTGTCACTACTTTTCCCTGCTGACACAAGGAGATTTTGCGGTTTGCGAGATATGCTGGACAACAAACCCTATTCTTTCAAAGTTACTGGAGCTGACCTCTGCAGCATTCATGTATCTTGCTCTATAAAACACTTTGCCCCTGCAATCACCCTGTCCTGTTGCTTCCTTGGGGCAAGGAGCTCATCCAGTGTAATGGTTAATGTTCCTGGACTATTCCCAACAGACCCGTTACTCACCATAACCCCGTCAGATCAGTGTCTACAGGGCACACATAATGAAAAGAGTAGAAAATTGAACACAATACCGCTGAGCACATCATTAAACCGTTTTCTATTACGGTACTCAGTATAAAAAGGGAAAGAAAACACTGCTGCCAGGGTGTTAAGAACCCAGAGCCAGGCTCCCAGTGGGATGCTCAGGTCTCTGTGGTTTTACTGGTTGGGCAACTGTAGCACCCACAAGGTTTTAAGACACCGTTTCTCACCGGGGAATCCAGCTGGAGACCTTTCAAACAATTGATTACAGAGACTGTAATCCTCAACAAAATTGCTATTGGCTATGCTGCACTGCTTTACAGGATTATTATTTCCTGCCAGCGTTCAGAATGTTATGCGAAGGGTGAGAATGGTGGATCTCAGACAAGTATTTTTTAGCTTGCCAATTTGAATGTCAAAATTCAAATTTAGGTTGGTAGACATGATTCTCGATTGTTACTCACTGGAGCCCAGTGCACAAAAAACTGTTGGAAAGCTGTGAGTGGAGCAACACAGTTTTTAAGTGAAAACTGTGTACTACCTTAGTGTTCAAGATATGAAAATGTTTATCACAAAAACAGAACTTACCATTTACAACTTAGAGAGCAAAGAAGCAACTAATAAACATGGCTGATAATGTATGGTCTTCTAACATGGCCAGAAACTAGAAGACAAGTTTATAAAACTTTGTCAAACTCATAAGCAATGTTCCTGCACTTTGTTTAATTTGTATTACTGAAAGCTGAGGTGGAACATGTCTAACATCCTGCTTTACTAATGATTAATTCACAGGGTAATAGTGTAGTTTTTTCTCCACTATATTTGCTTATTTACTGTAGTTAGTACATGACACATCAGCTCAGAACTGGCAGAAACCAGTGGGACCCAGGTACACCCATCTACTGTTGAGTTGCATACCTCCGACATGGAAACAAGGCCAAGCGACTCAACTATGCACAAACACAGGAACTGGGGTGCAGAAAAATGGCAGCAGGTGCTCTGGACTGATGAGTCAACATTTGAAATATTTGGCTGTAGCAGAAGGCAGTTTGTACGC
>NC_045749.1:12672779-12673047 GCF_008692095.1 Etheostoma spectabile | reverse complement strand
TGGAGAGCTCTACAATAATGAGTGTCTGCAGGCAACAGCAAAGCATAGTGGAGGTTTGTTGCAAGTATGGGACTGCATTTCTGCAAATGGAGTTGGGGATTTGGTCAAGGTTAATGGGGTTCCCAATGCTGAGAAATACAGGCAGTAATCTATCCATCATGCATTATCATCAGTGAGGCGTTTTGATTGGCCCCAAATTTATTCTGCAGCAGGACAACAACCCCAAACATACAGCCAAGGTCATTAAGAACTATCTTCAGTGTAAAGA
>NC_045749.1:12651380-12672769 GCF_008692095.1 Etheostoma spectabile | reverse complement strand
GTCCTGGAAGTGATGGCATGGCCCCCACAGAGCCCTGATCTCAACATCATCGGGTATGTCTGGGATTACATGAAGAGACAAAAGGATTTGAAGAAGCCTTCATCCACAGAAGATCTGTGGTTAGTTCTCCAAGATGTTTGGAACAACCTACCAGTGGAGTTCCTTCAAAAACTGTGTACAAGTGTACTTGGAAGAAATGATGCCGTCTTCAAGGCAAAGAGTGGTCACACCAAATATTAATTTGATTTAGATTGCTCTTCAGTTCATTCACTGCATTTTGTCAGTTGATGAAAATAAACTATTAACACTTCTATTTTTGAAAGCATTCTTAGTTTATTATCATACCTGCCTAACTTTTGCACAGTGCTTATGTGTATGTGTGGAACTATTCCTAAACTGAGATAAGATACATGCATGCTCATGCCCCTTTAACACTGACATTTTATCCTGTTCTGCATTTTAATCATATTTGCGCATGTTTGGGTGTGTGTGTTTGTGTAGTCTCAGATGAAGATGAAGTCTGCGGGCGTCGTGGATGGAGGCTTGTTCACAGAGAGCTATTGTAACATCTGCAATGCCCAACTCATCTCTGAGTCCCAGCGCACAGCTCACTATGAGGTGAGTCCGTTTCTGCTCATACAGGAATGTTCCCATGCAACAAAACAAAAATGTTGTGATTGCTACAATCACTTCTTTTGACAAGCAGGTTCCTGCTCTGTACACTTTGCATCAGCCTTATTTGTACCAATTTGTGCTAGTGCCGTTCAATTCAGTGCTCATCCATTATACATAGGTTTAATGCAGCTTGGTGCAAGTCACTTTCACACAGACAGTTTTTGTTTTAATGTAGTCTACCTCTCAGCAGATTATATAAGACAAATTTAATGAATGGCCATTCAATAATCATCCCTGTTTATTATTATCCTAGGGTGTGTGTGTGTGTGTGTACATATGCATTGAGGTTGTCCTTGATTACAAGACACAATTGGGATTAACAAGCAGACTAATGAGGACAAGACCCTTATCTAGAGAGAATTAAGTAAGGACGACTGTGCATTTATCTGCATGCATGTGAACCATGTTCACTTGAAAGTAATTTATTTCCTTCTCTCAACCTAACTGACAGAGACCTTGAGTTGTGCAGAGAAATGGGCAAGCAGAGTCAGTGCCTTTCCTCAGTTCACCCTGACAAAAGGTCTCTGTAGAGGTCAGTAGATCAAGGAGACAAGGCAAGAAATAATTTGAAGGCAGGAAATTGTTGCGTTTTATTTTCAATAAGGATAGAAGGCAAGGAAAGGAGACTCTACTTGTATAGCACATTTCGTAAGCAAGAGAACTGAACGTGTTTTACATAAGACATGGAGACAACAACAGGCTAAAGAAAGGAGTACTATCGTGGGGGATGAATTATTGAGGAGTCAAGGGTTCAGGAGCCCATGTCTACTCCAATTGGGGACAATTGCAGTAAGCATTTTGACAAATGCCAAAAACACCAGGACAATAACTGAACTGCACTCCAGCAGTTTAGTTACAACAAAGAGCAGTCAGCAATAACAGCTAGCTATCCATAAACTGACTCGCATAGATGGACTACGAGTGAGGCAAACCTTTTAGTGTCTTCAAGGGCTCTCGCTCAGGCTGCTCCCTCACACCTATATACATCAATCCTCTCACACAGAGTATTAAATGTTCAAACTGTTCAGGGATCAGATTAACACCACACCAAGCTCTTTATTTGCACATCTGCCCCATAGACCGTCAATGCCAGTGTGTCCCATGCATACAGTACAGTAGGTTATACTTGGGCACCCCACCCGGGTAGAGTGAAACCTGCCCAGGTAGATAAAATCCGCATTATATTTTATTTCCCATCAACAATGTAGTTTTATAGCACATAGAGATTAATTTAATGAATGGCCATTCAATAATCAGCCCTCTGCATTATTAATCTAGTGTGTGTGTACACATATGCATTGAGATTGTCCTTGATTACAAGACACAATTGGGATTAACAAGCAGACTAATGAGGACATGACCCTTATCTAGAGAGAATTAAGTAAGGACGACTGTGCATTTATCTGCATGCATGTGAACCATGTTCACTTGAAAGTAATTTATTTCCTTCTCTCAACCTAACTGACAGAGACCTTGAGTTGTGCAGAGAAATGGGCAAGCAGAGTCAGTGCCTTTCCTCAGTTCACCCTGACAAAAGGTCTCTGTAGAGGTCAGTAGATCAAGGAGACAAGGCAAGAAATAATTTGAAGGCAGGAAATTGTTGCGTTTCCTTTTCAATAAGGGTAGAAGGCAAAGAAAGGCAATTCTACTTGTATAGCACATTTCATAAGCAGGATAACTGAACTTGTTTTACATAAGACACGGAGACAACAACAGGCTAAAGAAAGGAGTACTATCGTGGGGGATGAATTATTGAGGAGTCAAGGGTTCAGGAGCCCATGCCTACTCCAATTGGGGACAATTGCAGAAAGCATTTTGACAAATGCCAAAAACACCAGGACAATAACTGAACTGCACTTCAGCAGTTTAGTTACAACAAAGAGCAGTCAGCAATAACAGCTAGCTATCCATAAACTGACTCGCATAGATGGACTACGAGGGAGGCAAACCTTTAAGTGTCTTCAAGGGTTCTCGCACACAGCATCAGCAATTCACTTCAGGGCCGGCTCAGAGCCAGGCTTCGTTAGTAGCATGTTAGTAGTAGCGTATGCTACTTGCGGTGTTGCGGCTTCCCGTGGGATTAACTGTACTGATAAATACTGCAGCCACGCCGCTGTGAAAGCTCCCCAAACGTCATTTACACAGTCTGGTTTATCACCCTTTCCGCTGCAGTGTGTTCTGATTGAGCTTAGTCTATATCCTTAGTCTATTCCACTTCCAGGATTGCTCTAGTGCCGCAGGAAATTCCACCGGATGCATGTATTTGCATGTATAACCAGAGCTAATTGTTGCTACCCAAACCTTCAGTTGCCGTTCTCTCTGTACCCGTAGCCCTCAACTGTAACGTTATTTATGCACTCAAGCCCATTTTATTAAGTGTGCTGTAAAAGTTTTAAACTACAATTGATTTTTTTTCCATCAAATAGTTTATAAACCTTTGTTTGACTAGTTTATCACTGAACCCAGCCGTCACACACCGGGCCAACCACCACCACAAGTAAATTCTTAACCTGTGGGAAATGTCGCACACCACTTTGATATTGTTACAAAATAATAACAATAAAAATAATCATAATAATAAAGGTATTTGGATATTAAGGTTGTGAATCTGATTGTATGTGATATAAATTCTGCATGTATTTGTCCTCTGCCCCATCTGTCTCCTCCAACGGGATTTGACACAAAAAAACAGAGGAAGAAGAGACAGAGAGACATGCACAGTCCATTAGAGTAGGGTGAGCACTGAGGGTCAGTTCAGGGTAACCATGGTGACACAAGGTCCCACTTTTAGCCCATATCCAAGAGCCATCAACTGCATGGCCATTTATACCTATAAACACAAGCATACACTTGTGTACACACACACACACACACACAAGCACTGACAAAATGCATTAAAGTAGTCTGACAAGTGAGGAGGCATGTGAGGTAGGCTTTCTTGTCCCGGGGGCAGAGGATCCAATCTAAGCACTGGAGCAGCAAGTACAGTGTCTTGTCAGAGTCTCCCATTCGCTTTCTTTGTGTCCTGTTCAGGCATGATATACACCTAAACCAACAACTACATTTTCTTTTTCAAAACACAATCATAGAACCCATATGATTGGTGGAAACTATGTGATTCCCATCCATCTCAACACATGTAATCATGTCCATCTCTCATCCAAAGTTTCACATTTTTCTCCCTTGATGCTTTTCGGAACCACAATCTTGACATGCTATATCCCTGCACACTGTCATACAATAATGGGTATTTCACTGTATATGTGGCAGTAAAGAGATACAATCTATTTGACAGTGTCAACCATTGCTCTTGGAAAATTGCATCACCAGTTGTATTTATAGATAAAAAGAGATGTGATATAGTAGAAAAGAGTGAAGGTCACAGAGCATGCCAATAAAATGATATATGTATAGAGCAAGACAAGGGTATCAAACTTGCGCGCGCGCGCACGCACACACACACACACACACACACACACACACACACACACACACACACACACACACACACACACACACACACACACACACACACACACACACACACACACACACACACACACACACACACACACACACACACACACACAGTGTCTAAACACCTACACATGCACTAATCTTTCCCCTGCAGTATGTCCAGTGATTTTGATTGGACTGCATTAAAGTGACAGTTAACAGCTTCAAGGACAGCTCACTGTCCTTTTATATAAACACTACCATATATATTACAGCTTATAGTCTTTATGACAGAGGCAGACACAAAGCACCCACAGACAGATGGGGCAAAAACACAAATGAGTAAGCAGCACAAACTCCTTCTCACCATAAGCTTTTAATATTATGCTCTCTTTCTCTAAGAACTTTTTGTTATTGTTTCTGAGGCACTAGAATGTTACTGTAATTTGAGCCATCCAAAGTATTGCCTTATTTCCTTGGCACTTTACGGTGCCAGCGCGTGCTAGTGAAGTAAATAGTCCTTACATGTAAAGTATCTTCCAACCACTTCCCCTTTCCCAACATCTTACTCAGGGCTCCTAGAAAGCTGAGGCTGTCCCATAAACAGTTAAAGAAATGGACCAACAGATCCCGTTGTTCTGGACGGAGACCAGTGAAGGAAAATAGAAGCACTTTTCCAGTGATGGCTGAACGTTACTGCGCAGCCTCCAACTGAGCTTGACACAGTTGTGACGTGGGCAACGTGTCTGAAAGTTGTAAGTCTTCTAGTAGCTGTGCCAAGATAAATCTCAATTATTCCCAATCAGCAAAGACGGAGAGCATAGTTATATGTAAGGAGATAACATAGACACAGGCTAATTATTGCTAACTAACATGCTAGTTACCGTTAGTAATTAAAACTAAACAGCTGACGTAAGTCAGAACTGTCTGCGAGCTTCTCCTGGCAATACGGTGATTTGTCAAAATGAATGGCAGTCAATGGGATGCTAACTGCAGGTGATGGCTTTGTAGCATTAAAATGGCGCCATGGGAGCTACGCTTAGAGAGGAGAGGCTTACCCCTTTGGGCTGTCCCAGCCACCTAGCCGGGGGCAAAATGTCTGCTAGCATCATCAGCTGAAACAGAGATAAAAGCTTTGAGGGAGTAGTCAAGGTGGAGTGGCAGTCATTGATTTTTCTTCCACTTGGCTCACTTGATAAAATCAAACTCAGTTCACTGGCTGACACTCTCTCATTTTCTTTTTCTGTCTCTCTCAGAGTAAGAAACATGCCAACAAGGTACGTCTGTTCTACATGCTTCACCCTGAAGACGGAGGACCACCTTCCAAGAGACTGCGGCCAGATAACCCAGTATGCTCCCACTGAGTGTGTTTCTGTGTCTGTGTTAACATAGAATGCTAATGATATTTTATCAACTTACATTTATATATCCTAACTTGATTCTGATTATCAAGCTTAAGATTCATTAATGAACTAGTAAATGAACCTTTGCAGTGTAATCACAAACTGAAGTAACTGAGAAGATGTTTGTGGAAGGACAATTACTTGCATGCTGAAATTTGTGAATTTGCAGCCTGTTTTCATGTATGTAGATGAAAAAAAAAACCTGAGTTGACTAAGTTTAATCCTTTCCTGGGCCCATCCAGTCTCAGGCTTGGCCATTGCAGCCAAGTGCTCATGAGAATATTTGTTTTATCTGGTGTGTGCATTTGTTCTCCTAAGAGAGGTTATGCCTTAGCTGTGGAGTTTCTGGCTAGATTTAGTGGAGGCAGACGGCAACTAGCAGCTCTATATCGGATTATTGCAGGCTATGGCTAGGGAAGTCAGTGCATTACCAATGTTTGTGTCTGTCTGTGTGTGTACTGTAGATAGGCCTTTGTGTCTGTCTATTTCTAGGGAAGGAGTAGAAGATATGGAGCGTCTTTCAAAAAAATGGTGCAGTGCCACATCCAAGACCCTGAGCCGGAGTGCAGGGCCATTTAGCTCTGTATGGCAATGACCCTATGTCTGATAGGATTATGATTCATAATAAGAAGAATAAAAAACTCAAATATTTGGAAACATCCCCAGTGTAAGTGATGTCAAGTGGCACTTGATAAATGAGGAATGCAAAGTTTAAAGCCCTGACAAATAATGTTTTCACTTTTAAGCAAGCACCTTCAATGGAAACAGATTAAAGTTATTTCCATAAAATAAATCCAGCAAGGTTAAAGTGTAGAGACAGATCTGCTTTCAAATATCAGGAGCCAATGCAGTTATCAATGAAACGGCCCATTTGTGTGAAATCCTGTTGTGTTCTTTAAACCACCCAATGTAGCACAAGTAGACTTTATATTTCTCAACCACTGTTTTCGGTCAGATAGTTTTTGGATCTTGACTTATCCGACCGCATCTGAAGACAGCTTCATTTCCTTGAGAAAGAAAAGAGACCAGAGAGACAGATGGACTGTGCTTTGTTGTTGCAGGAAACATTTAGCTGTGACACAGACTGGGGCAGTTCAGTGCTTGTGTTTCATTTTTTTTAAACTTTCTTGTGGCAGCGACATGGATGTATTAAGAGAACGGGCAGCGATAGAGGCAGTGACCTTTCTCGTTTACTATACGGGGTTCTCACACTGCCTCAAAACACACTGATCGCCGGTTACATGATTGGCCACCGCAGCGTAGCATTGTGTTTCCCCAATAGTAGAGTCGGACTAAAATTTTCGCCACAAAGCCTAAACACACTACCCCCACAATGAATGGAAAATGCGTTTTTGCTACACCGTCTGACGGCCGATGCAGGCTTTGTGAATGCCCACTTACTTTCTCAGCTCTGCAAACCTGGACAATCTGCGTAAAGTGGGTGTGAATGTTGGATTGTCGACATTGGAAAATTACAGAAATTGTCGAACACAGCCCTCCCAGTTCCAACAACGGAAAGTTGTGGATGGAAGGGGTTCTCTTGAAGCTGCTCTTGAAATGGGAACATGCTATTATGTTTCTTACTCAACCAGTTGAACCCTGTTTCTTAACACAAGCTGTGCACTAAAAGGTAAAAAGGTGCAACACGTGCACCACACTGCAGACACTTATGAAATAGGCATGTCACGAGTTTACAAATTCTCACACATACTGTAGATATATGCACACCTCCGTCTCCATCTGTATTCCTAAGTGAATAGGACATGAATCAGCCCCTCTTGGCTTTGACCTCATATGGGACACTGAATACACACAAACAGAACGTTTGCACACTCACATACACTCTCACGTCATCTGCCGTACTGGAACTTACTTTGAGCGCCACAGCTGGCTCTTTGATTATAATCTTTAACGCAGAGATGCGACCTTGATTATGTGACAATTCTGAAAAAACTCACGTACAGTTCTCCAGATATTAAATTCTTACCTCAATTTGGGATAAACATTTCTTCTTTAATTTCTTTTACCTTTTTTTCTCCTAGGGGAAATGTTGCACATCTTTTTTCTACCCTTCATCTTAGTATTTTTGCCCCTCTGTTCTCGTACTGATTGACATGGTGCAGTCCAATGGGAACAGTAGAAAAGGGTTATTCGAAGAGTGAATGAAATACCAGCATCTACCCAGTGTGAAATGCCATGCCTTGAGGCTTGTGTGTTTGTGTGCAGGTGAAAGTGTTTTTCACAGAACAAAGAAAGTAGGTCACAAAGGTGCTCTTAGATCAAAGAGGAGGGGACTTTATCCAGTTTTCTCCCCTATTCTTCACTCTGCTTTCTCTTCGGCTGTGCAGTTTTCTACCTGTGCAAAGGGCAAGAGATAACAAAATGCTTTTGTCTTTCCTTGCCTTTTATTGTCCTTTAATGCTATATTTGTACTGTCTGTCCTTTCGATTTACACTTTGAGCGCTTCTTCAAAACCAATGAGAGCGTCTGTTTGCATGTGCTGATCCATGTGTATATTTAGCAATGTTTCCCACAGCACCTCGACACAGAGCAAAGGGAGAAGACGGGAGGAGCAGAGAGAAAGCAAAACAGAAGGAGAGGAAGATTAACACAGCCAATTAGGAGTCTATTGTTAGGTGCATTAGCAGGATGAAGCCACCCAAACACAAAATATTCTGCGATACAGGCATCCCTGTCAGGCAGCGGATAAACAGGCACACATGCAGCTTGTGCACACACAAACAGAAACACACTCAGCAATTAGGTCGCATGCAAATCCGTCTCAACAGATGTGTCAGGTGCGACAGGTAGAGACAGTGAGGAACAAAATACAGAGGAAATCGGAAATACGCAAAGGTAGGAATCTAGAAATCAAAAATGAGGAAACTGAAAGGCTGATGACTTTCAGCAGAGACAGACGACGGAGGAAAACAGTGAGTCAGAGATGCTGTTGTTTAAAGTGGTTTAGTGGAGTGGCAGCTGTAATAAGATGACAATTATTAATATGTTAGTCACCCACACACACTTGAGATTGTTTAAAACTTTCCCTGCACTGTCACTAAATCCCTTGTGTAACATCTGTCATTGAGCGACAGGATTTGCATTGCCTTCTTCTTTCAAGAAGATGGCTTATTGTGTTTCCATCCTATGGATGTCAACTGATTCTTTCACTTATCAGTGTGTTTTGACAGGTGAGACCACAGCAGGAGAATAATCTCAGCGTCTTTGTCCAAAGTAAAAAAAAACATGTAGTTAAGGGACATGAATAGTGAACAAGACAAGAGGAGGAGAAGAAAGTACACACATTACAAAAGGAGATGGAACAAAACAAGGAGAGATGCTAATGAGGAAGCAGGGGAAATGTAGGTGCGAGGGATGGATGGAATGAGGGAGGGAGGGACAGAAAAACTCTTTTAGAAGGAGAGGAGACTTCTTCTCATGGGCACTGACTGTGTCTCCCAGGATACAATCATAAATAAAGATCATAGGATAAATATAGATAAGCTGGTTTTACTTTACATACAAACACACTCACACCCAAACAAATGTGCACACACTTTCTTTCTCTTCCTCTGGCAACATGAGACAATGCTTCATGTGCTAATAAAGCACAAAGAAATTCATTTGTACCAACTGAAAAGGAAAAGGACATTGAGTTACTGGTGGAGATGAAGGAGGGGGGTATGGGACAGTTCAGAGCAAGCCTTTAACATTATCACAGCGGGGACAGACACAGGGGAGGAGAGGAGGCATGGCGGTGGAGGAGGAGGAGGAGAAGGAGGAGGGGTGGCGAGGGCCTGCCAATACAGATAAATATTTCATCCCAGAACTCAGAGAGTCACTGAGACCGGTGCCCAGAGGGGGGGGGATGCAGGGAGGGAGAGAGAAAGAGAGAGAAAAAAAAAAAGGCTGAGAGTGAAGGCAAAGCAAAAGACAAAAGCAAGAGAAGAGAGTGAGAGAGCAATAGAGAGATGGGACAGCTGAGAGACAAAGCTAACCTGGAGGTAAAGGTGTTAACTCTCACATCAATGTCTGTGATGTAAATAGGGCGACACCACACACACACACACACACACACACACACACACACACACACACACACACACACACACACACACACACACACACACACACACACACACACACACACACACACAACACACACACACACACCACACACACACACACACACACACACACACACACACACACACACAGCATCCACAGAGCCACAGCACCACACTAAGAGACCGGTGTACAGACACTTTTCTATTATTGTTCTTGATTTTGCCGAGACTGAGGTTTCTCTTCTCCGACTCCGACACCTTAACTAGCGAGAGTACTGGTGTGAAAAAAAACAAAGAAAAAAAGGGGAGAGATGTGTAAACAAACTCAAAGAGTTTAGCAGAGGCAGAGACCTTAAGTGAGTTGAAGCCTGGATGAACAGAGAGTGAGAAGATGGAGGTTGAATATGAGCAGTGAAAAGAAAGAAACTGTGCAAAAAGTTGTGAAAGTGTAGAATTTAAACAGTTGCACTGAAGTAGCGTGAAATATTACAACTCCTAAAGACAATAAAACATATTTGATCATTTTATTTAGTTTATTTTAGGCTGTCCCTATTCAAGTTCATGTATTTAATTATGTGGGCTGCAGAACATCACACCATTATGTGATTGTTTACAGCAAGATCTTAATCCAAAACCATGGATATTAATATGATACTAACAGCCTCCACTCCTCTGGCAAATATATTTACAAGATCGTGGCTACATGATTAACTTACATTCAGCCACAAGAGCCCTAGTGAGTCCAGGGACTGATGATGGATGATGTCATATAAGGCCTGTCCAAATTCATCCCAAAGGGGTTGGATGAGGTTGAGGCAAGGTAGAGGCTGGGGGTGTGGCCTTGACCAACTGCCACTTTGCTTGTTTGAAAGCCATGATGTCTCTCTTTCATGGGTGGGCCAAATTCTCTGGGAGGGCAAAGCAGAGAAAGGGGAGGTAACATTGCCCATTATGACCTCATAAGAGGCACTACGCCAGACTGGCCCATCTGAGCATTCATCCAGGGCTCGGTTTAGACCTATTGCAATTTCTAGCCACTGGGGGACCATAGGCAGACTGGGGGAACGCATATTAATGTTAAAAAACTTTAAAGTGAAATGTTCATGCCATGGGACCTTTAAACCAAACACAACTGTCTTGTGGGGCACTAAGCTCTGGATGCAGCGACGGTGTATCTGCAAAATGGTCTTGGAAGGAACTCGTTTTGCACCTCGCAAAAGAAAATGCCACAGAGAAGTTAACTGTCCAAACAATACAGCAACGTGAGCTATTTAAATTAGCTGGATACATAATTTGCTCTTACCAGTGTATTGCTGTGTGTACTTTGTCCACAGTAATCATGCCATCCGTCCCAAAACTTCCTAGTTAGATAGTAAATTAACTATACATATTCTTTGTAAATCTTTACAATCTTTTCCCCAAAAGAACCAAGCAGGCCTGCCTTTTTGCATACCCAAAATTATGTTCAAAACTTGCCAGTTTTAGCATTTAGCGTGTTAGCTCAAAGTTGGTTGTTGTTTGCTGAAGCAAACAGTTTGAGATTGGCAACACACAGAAAGCGGAAGGTGAGGAACATTGTCCTGGAAATGTACTATTGATCCAGACTATTTCTCCCCAAACTCAGAAAAACATGTCTTTCTTAAAATCTTGCTTCATGCATGGAGACAGAAAAAGGCCTTTCTCCAAATTGTTACCACAAAGTTGTACAGTACAATATATTATTGTATGCTATACTGTAGCATTTTGATTTCCTTTAACTGGAACTACTAGAAACTCAGCTCCAAACATAAAACCCTCTAAAATACATGACACATTCTTAAAGTCTGTAACTGCATGTAACTGCATGCAGATCTTTGTTCTTTGATATTTCTTTGTTTAGTTTTAATGGTTTAGTTCGTTTCATCCAAGAGCTTTTGGAAGGTTATTTTCAGGGTTTTTTAACATTTTGTGTCTGTTAAGGGCAAGGTTCAGTGTCCCATGATTTCATCAATTTGGATGATTTGTAAGAATTACTGGATTGGTGTCATTTTTCCTGACATGCCGCCTACAGTATGTTTTAGTTTTTCTTAGTTTTTTTCATACAGATGGGCAGACAGCAAACAGAAAAAGCAAGCGAGGAGGAATATTGCTAGCATTTGGTTTGTGTGTGTGTGTTTGTGTATTTGTATTTGTACATTTATGTCAATCAGGCAGTTGGTCTTTTTGTTTGTGTTCCTGACCTCCCGCGGGGAGCAACTCCCCCTCATCATTAGTAATGAACCAGCAGCGGTGAAAGGGCCAAGCCACAGCATCAGCCCAGAGAGACAGATGAATATTTGATCAGCCTTCTATTTGCTCTGTGTGTGTGTGTGTGTGTGTGTGTGTGTGTGTGTGTGTGTGTGTGTGTAAGAGAGAGAGTGAGAGAGAGAGAGAAACAAACCAAGCACAATAGGTCAGTGCAAAGTGCACAACTTTACATTTTTCATCCCCCCCTTCCTTTTCTCACCTTCACCTCTCTCTGTTCCTCTTTTCACATGATTCCTTTCTTCCCCTCTACCAATCTCTTTTCCTTTTCACCTCCCTCACCCTCTCCTCCCATGTGGTCCTTTTTTGTTTCATAACACCTCTCCCCCACAACTCTCTTTCACCATCTCCCTCTACTCTCCTCCTGTAGGACTGTGCAGAGACAGAGGTGGACAGAAACAAGTGCTGTACTTTGTGTAACATGTTCTTCACCTCCGCCATTGTGGCCCAGTCACACTACCAGGGCAAAACCCACGCCAAGAGAGTCCGCCTGGTGCTGGGGGAGCCGCCCAGCCTACCCACAGCCATGACCAGCCCTACAAACACAGGTATAACAAACCTTCTGCCGTTCTTGCTATCTGGGTTTGATTTTAGCAACAAGCTCAAACTTACACATCCGAACGTGCACTGTGAGCCATGCATCTTACAATACTTGAGCCAAATGCTAACATAGGGATCACAGCACAACATAGTGCCAGTTGAGTTTTGGGAAACACAGTTAATAAAAAATTAAACTGATACTTTAAGATAGTTGGTCTTTTTTTGGAAAGCTTTAGTCATGCTTTAGTGAAAATGTCAAGCCTGGATATCAGAGGGAAATGTCGGGTAATGCTAACATGCCAGAGGCCGAAGAAGCAAAACTTTGAAGGTGAAGCCCGCAACCTCTCCTTAACAAATGAAGACATCCACAAATTAATATTTCTGTTCATACTTGTGATTTTTAAGATTAGCATTTCATTAAGTGTATGTGCTGATGAATCGTCTCCAGGGGAGCTTAACATAATGTGATTCAAATTGGATTCAAAGTGAAAATTCACAAAATGGAGTGTTATAATCAGGCCCCTGAGTGACTTTTGCTAAACTTTGGCCTACTTTGGAAAAGTGTCACTTCTGTACAACCGTTGCCCTGGAGTTTCTGTGGTTTTTATGACAGTGGGACCTGGAGGAAAAGAAACAAGAGCGAGAAGAGAGGAAGAGTGACCTGGGAGAGAAGAAGAGGATTTCAGGAGAGATTAAAGTCAAAAGTAGCCTTCATGATCGCTCTGAGATGAGCGCACCACAGGAGATGCACAGCCGAGCTGACAGGCTTGTGTGCACAGAATCACACACATCCACACACAGAATCACCAGAAACACACATAAGCAAGATGAATGATGCATGCACATCCATGCTACACATTCACTTGCATGTAAGGACACATGGCACTAACATGCATACAGAAACACGCTCAAACATAGACAAAACCACAAACCACGCAAGGGCCATGTGTCTTGGTGACGCCTTTGGGAGGGGGAGAGCAGAGACTGTACCTGTGTGTTCCCTCCCCTTTCGCACATCACACCACACGCTAGATGGAGAGGAAAAAATACACCCAAGGAGCTCTCACTATTGCTGCTCAGCCTGTGCTGTTCCACCGAGCTGTCAGAGCTCAGAAGCTTCACTCATGCACGATCACACACAAATGATGCACCAGAGATTTTAGGATGGCCTTGTCTTTGGAATTAACAGCAGAAAAATGAAAATTACATTACAAGAGTTCCACGGTTGAGTTTGAGAAGTGAGATGATAGTGTGGCAAACTCAAGCGGAGGGAATGTGAGTGGGTGTGGTTGGTGAGATCAGCGGAGACACAGCCATAGATACAGTAACTATGTGAACAGAGCCCAAAGACACATCAAGGTATGAGCAACCTCTCAGCGCAAACTAACACACTTCACACTTGTGGTCAACATATCATGCATGCTCTTCATTTGTTATCCGTGAGCTGATGGTTGTTGGGTGAAAGAAGTGGTATGACTCATTTGGGCTTACAAGCATGTGTGAGTGGGCTTTTGTCCGTGATATAAAATGTTAAACATGCTGTGTTGTGGCTGTGTAGTCATAGTCGTAATAACTCAAGAGTCATTGACACATCGTAGATGGCGAATCGGCACATTTGGACATGCCATCTGGCATTTTGAGCTTTCTGAACAGAATTTGGCTGTGGACCTAACACTCCCTCAATGTGATCAAATAAACAGTTTGTGGAGAGATTACTTGGTGCACGTACTGTACCTTACACACTCATAAGCAGCCTATTCTGGAGCTTTATACATGCACACACGCATACACACAAGCCTTCACACATTTTATAAAGCATGGATTATAAATTTAATCCACCACCTAAACACCCACATGCACACACAGACACACATGCAGACGCACGCGTATTCGCTGCCTTCGCTGCGTGAGCCACAACAGTGTCCTGTGGACAAGTCAGTGCCTGTTGGCTATTATTGGGCAATCACCATGGCAACCAGTGTCATGTCACGAGTAGCAGGTCACCTGGAAATCTGCCATTTCTTTCTTTTTTTCATTCCCTCACGGAGAGGAGAGGGATGAAGAAGAGGGTGTACACAAAAAAAAAAAAAGATGAAGCAGGAAGGTTCACACATACAGTATATGGGAGTAGAAAGCACGTGAAGACTGCCCCCTGGAGAGATGATGGCTATCTCCTGATCCTCTTCTATGTTCCACAGATGTTGGCCCACAGCAATCTATTCCTCTCTGCTCTTAGTTTCAATCAGTATGATCTAAAAGTAGAGCTATCAAATGTAAAATGGCATCTGTGTCTGTGAGAAGTCTGTGTGTGTCTGTGCATTTGATTTTATGTTAATTTATTCCCTTGTTCTCTTCCTTCTATCCTCCCCTCACCACTCACCCCTGTCTCTTCACTTCTTCCCAACCCAGATTCCTCCCCTTCAACCCCGCTGCCCACAGACCCCGTTGCGTGCCCCCCTCCTCCCCCGGACCTGGCTTGGCCCTTGGCGGTGGTCGGCGGAAATGGCGGAAAAGAGGCCGGGAAGTACTGCTGCCTGTGCGGAGCCTGGTTCAACAACCCGCTGATGGCCCAGCAGCATTATGAGGGCAAGAAACACCGCAGAAACGCAGCCAGAGCACGCCTCCTGGAGCAGCTAGCGGGCAGTCTGGATGCCACGGAGAGCACAGGTCAGCCTCTTGGTCCTGAGCCCGACACAAGTGACAAATGAAGGGCAGGAAGGGTGTTACGACTTTGTACGAGGAAAGACGATAAGGGGGAGATCACATTCAAGATCTGTGGCGGTGAGGGTGGACTTATTCATATGCCTTTCAATGTGGTGTACATTTCACAGATATTGGTAAGCCACTAGCCTGGATGCCAGCCAAACCTAGCCCCGCCCACAACATTTGAGGTCGGGAAGTTCAGTCTGGACTTGATCCACTGTGGAGCAACTAGGCTCAAACTAGAGCTGTTCGGACCAATCAAATTGTCAGGGCAAGTTTTATACGATGATGGACAGATGATCAACAGTAACGTAATCAAACATGTCCCCAAAGAGCGCTTGGGTTGAATTTGTTTACAACAAAGACGGCTGGAATTAATGACGATTGAAACCTTTCCCACTAAAGACAATAGCCAGAGTTCGCAGTGAGGGGGCTTTCGTGTAGGAACCAGCATTTATGGTGCTTAACCCTTACTAGGGACACAAGGGACTAGTGCTGAATTAACTCTGACCATTGTTTTTAATCAGTCCCCGACCTTATGAAAATATAATACTAAATCATAAGATTACTCACTGAAACGTATTTACTTGGTAAATAATCTTAAGGGTTCAACCCAAAGCCAATACAATTAAAGAGTTAGCTCATCCATCATCCCAAGAAAATATCTTCTCTCCCTAATTAGCCGTGTATCTTAGTCCAACTGAAATTCTGACATATCTTAGTCCTCATCTGTTGGCCACAGTCTAACGTTTCCAATTCAGTTATCTGGGGTCACTGTGCACTTATATTACAGTGCAGCATAGTTTTTCACACGTGTTAGTGCTAGCATTGCAATGTGTTAAACTGTCAAAAAAAGTAATAGGACCTCTGATGGCAAGGTGCATAAAGCAGAGAAAATACACTACACCGTGCAGAAAAAATAATTCTCAAACTACACACAAATATTTTAGCTGAGTGTTAAAACATGAGTCTCACACAGCATGACACAATCTGAAATTATTTCTTAATGTAGCCTATATTTAATAGCCTATTTGGTAGAACTGAGATCAAATTATATTTACATAGCGAGTCCTGGATTTTAATTACTACTATTCTATTCTTCCTCCCCTACACAAACTCTTCCACACACCAATATGGCAGAAGGAGGACACTGATTCACATGCTCATACATGCATTTATGCCAGAAGGGTATTCTAATGAAATTATGAATAGTATTTGGCACAGAGAGTGCTATTCCTATTTTGGTACCTATGAGTGATATCGTCTTTCATCATCCTACTACAGCATGCAGCCCAACATGCAACTTGAGTGCCACACAACACCTCTACTGCACAGACAATTCAAGTTTGACACGCAGCACGCCTATACTGCTACACATATGCAAATCCTCTATGAGCCAAAGTCGCGCTGTTCGCTTTGTGCTCCAGGTGCCATGACACAAACCATCATCTCAAGAAGCCAATCACATTAAAAGCATGAGTCATGTTGCCGCCTACACTGGCTCAGAGGCTTTAAGTGGTGTCATGTTGGATATCGTCCGCTATCCACACACTGTGACCCACATCCTACAAACTCAGCAGTTTTTGGCTCCAAATCTCAGCCTGTAACTACAGAATAAATAAATATTTAAAATTCCTTTTGTTTAATCAATGCTATTTGCAGTCAGTGAAGAGTGATGCTCTACTGCAAAATCTATTACCGGTCTTCTTTTCAAGGGCAATGAACTGGTCTAAGATTTCTAAGTGAGCTCGCTGCTGCCTTGATCTATTATATGTGCCATCAATCAAGTGTTTGTTCCAGTGCTTTCAGTCTGAAACACTTTGTTCATCGCAGTCAATTGTCAGCAGTCGTTCTTCAGTTAGACACATTTCCATTGGTGCAAGATTCTCACATTTGATTGGCTTTTATCACCACTTCATGTGTGAAGTCACAGGTGTGCCGGGTGTAATCTCAGAGGGAAGATCCAACGCAAGGTGGCAGGAATTCTGTCTCGGCCAAGTGCAGATTTGTCTCTGCTGCTGTACTCTGTCTTGTGTTTGTTGTCGGTTATTACTGCGGTGGTGGTTGTGTGTGTGCGTGCGTGCGTGCGTGCGTGCGCCACTAAGGTCTCCGATCTCTTGTCATTTCTCATCTGTCATCCTTATTAGCTCCCCGCGAGGCACAGGTAAATTACTTACACAACAATATTTCCTCTCTCAACTATGGCTACAGAGTCTGCCCTGCTGTATTTTCTGGTTGTGTCCTATTGATGACACTGACCATTACTTGTACTTGCATATTCTCTCTTTGTCTCTCCCCCCCTATTTCTTGCCCCTGCTTTCACACTCTCACAACCGAAACATTTCACAAAATCCCCATGACATATATACCGACATTGTTTCTTACTCTTGGATTTCTCTGGTATAATTGCACAGACAGGGTACAGGGGAGATTGCTGTTATTTTCCACAGCTAGGTGCCAGACAAAACCCTTGGAGATGGATACAAATGTGAACGAGGGAGTTGCAGTGGGGGTTGCTACCGACGAGGGATGGAGCCAGGCTGACTCGGCTGTGTTTTTACATAAATCACAATGGGTAGAAACCCCTCAAGACAGAGCCAGTGCATTGTCTCCTCTCTCTGGAGACTCAGTAGATAATTAGAAGCAGTGAGATAAGCGTCTAGGACTGGAGTGTGTGTGTGAGAGTGTGTTTGCAAGTGTAAGTGTGCGTGTGTTTGTGTGGGCCTGTGTGCCTGTGTGTGTGTGTGTGTGTGTGTGTGTGTGTGTGTGTGTGTGTGTGTGTGTGTGTGTGTGTGTGTGTGTGTGTGTGTGTGTGTGTGTGTGTGTGTGTGTGTGTGTGCATGCGTACGTAAATGCCCGAGAGAGGGTGAAGTACCAAAGAAAATTGTGTAATTGATGACTGTGCCTGAGTTGGAAGAGCTGACCTCCTCTCCCATGAGATAGCACTTACTGTGACACAGCAAATCAAGGTTATACATGCACACAAAAAAAGATATACTGTAGGCAAAAAGCTGCACTGATCAATATCTTAATTGTAACAAATTACTATTTGTGAGAGGGGTGACTCATAGTGAAGAACGAACAGAGAATTATCACCCAACTCTTAACTTCCTCTGAGCTCCATGGTGCATTTTAGCATTTTTTATCTCGTTGTTTTGGCTAAAGGTTTTGTAACTTCAGTGTTTTTGCTTCACTCTCACAACCCTCATCAGTTGTTTCCAGCAGGGGTTTTCTGTGAAACCCCATTGAATGCTACCTACTCACCACCGATTGGCAGACACACAGTTAATGATAAGCTGGTGAACAAAGTGGAGTATTTAGCGGCTAAAGAACAATATATTTCCCTCATGAGTTGGTGGAGAGTGAATATTGGAGATACACTTGTCAGGCGGCCAGAAACACATCTCCAAATAAAAGCTAATGTAATTTGTAAGCCTCATGTGTAAATAAGCAACTTTCCATGCAACTTTCCATATGTCTATTTTGTCCCCAAGTGGCAAAAAAAACAAAGCTTAAATAAGCCATTTTGGGGTTAAAGGGTTAAAGCATGTTTACGTAATGTTATTCAAACTAAGGTATTGAACAGTCAGGTATCATATTGGCACTGACATCAAACACGTTCCAACAATAGCCAGCCTTAATATACGTATTCATATAAACTACTTTGAATAATGATTAATTGGTTAACATGAGATAGAGGACAAACAACATAAACTAGTGAGCTGTAGTGTTAACTTGAATACGCAAAACAATCTGGTCATTTTATTTATGAGCAATAGTTCAGGAATAATTTGTTTCCTGTGTATATATATATATATATTTTTTGTCTAAAACAGATGGCCTTTCCAATTACTGTCACGTTTGCTGCAAAACTAATTAGTCTCTCTCTCTATATGTCGTTCAAAGATTGTTACTTAAGAAAATTCCACTTGGATTTAATCTCACTCTTACTCCATGCTCAACCCCTCTCTGCTATGGTATTTGTGATATAGTCCTGTGAGATGTACTGTCAAGCCTTTGCAGCAGACTGTTGGTTTTGATTACTTCTCAATGGGTTTCTTTTTGGATCCAGCTCCTTTTAAAACTTGCAAAGCGAATGGTAAACTAATGGTGTACCACAGCACAAAGGCTCTGAAGAGCTCTGAAAACTAGTATGCCTGCCTCCACTGTGAATAAATCTACAGATGAATACCATACAGTGAGATTCTTAGTTGCCGTCTGGACCATAGGGAGGAAGCAGAAAATAAAGGAAACTTGACCTTGAAATTATCCATATGTAACTTAATGTTAAGCGGTGGTTGTGAGTTTGCTTGAGGCAAATTTACTCCCTATGCAACCTAAAAGCATTTCAGTATTTACCCAACAACGTTCACGCAACACTAGACTTTACCATCGGCTGTCTAGGGATAGACTGATTATCGGCCCTGATTATCTGTGTTTGGGTTTTATTTGCCTGATAACCGATAAAGTTAATTAATTAAAAAGTGTGCTAATTTGGCTCCGCTACAGCGCTATGTCTGTTCCTCTGCTTTGGTTTCACTTACCACTAACCTAATGTCCCGCCCACAACACTATCTGTTACTGTTTATTGTGTTGAATGTTTACAATTTATTAAATAATTGCTTAAAGCATTTACACAAAGTTTTGTATTGGAGTTTGTAACATTCCAAAATCTTAATTTTGATCCCTTGCGCTGACCACTACCTGTAAACCCCCTGTAAACTCTGAGACTCACAAATTTAAAAAAAGGCTGCAGTTAGAGCTTGACAGTCCTTATTAGTCCTTAGTGTCCTTATGGAACGAGCCATGAACATCACGCTCCAAATGGGTCATTAATGTTGCCTGAAAGGAGAGGCTAAGTTAGAATATATCTCGTAAACTGTGGAAAGCATTTGGGCGTCTCCATAGCAGTGGTGTCAGCAATGCCTCTGTGCATTAAATGACAGTCAAACAGCCCCACACCCACTGCCTTAGCTCATCTTACCCCCTCCTTTCTCTCTCCCTGGCATATCTTCTTGTGTAATTAACAAGGCTTAGAACACCCTCACAAAAATACTGCTCATGCTCACAAAAAACCCACATTCACAACCCTGCCTGAGCTGCATGCTGTCAGCGGCATTGCACACGCATTTTCCCTGCATGTAATTAACATGGATTAAGGCACATTGTTTTCTTATGCCAGAACGGCTTTAGTAACCAAAAGCACAGAGTCTGGGCATGTGACCGTGTGCGTGTGTAACACTGGCACAAACGCACATATCCCATCTTCTGGCACAGACACAAACTGCAGCATATTGTACATCAGTGCTTTTTGGCCAGGCAGTAGGGAGGTGACATCAATCAAGCTAAAAGCATGGAAGCTGCTTCTGTGTGTACGCGCGCACACACACGCACGCACACACACACACACACACACACACACACACACACACACACACACACACACACACACACACACACACACACACACACACACACACACACACACACACACACACACACACACACACACACACACACACACACACACACACACACACACACTTAATTGTGTATACAACAAAATACCTGTTTGTTTAATCCTTGTGGTGTTATGGAATTACGTGGAAGAAAAAGGGAAGAAGAATGAGAAAAGGATTTATCATTTCTTTCTTTTTTAAATGATCTTTTCTCCAATTATTGGCCTTTTCATTAAGAGAGAACAGAAGTAATGACATTTTGGCAGAAGAGGATGTACCGTCTCTCTTTCACGCACACAGACTTAGTTATTCCTAATAGATGCAAAATATCAACATTTAAGCCAAGACAGTGTTTACTCCAGGCAACTAATTCAGTCATGGCTTTCTTGTAAATGACTCTGTGTCCTTAATCACCCCTGAAACAGACCGAGCGACTCAGACTACAGGGAGTAGATATGCCACATTATGCAGCTAAGCCCAGTCTATAATGACCTCCCACCACTCCTAACTATATCACAACTTTGTCTCCAAACATGCATCACCAATTACCGCCACAGAAGGTCAAAAAGGTGATGGAATACAGACAACTCATGAATCTCAAGGACAGCAATGACAGCAGAGAAAAGGGCACTTACACAGAAGCACCCGATTTCAGTCACCAAACAAATAAAACAGAAGCTCAAGCAATGAGAGGAGGGAGCATGGACTGGGGGGAAAGGGCTTAAAGCAATTCATTTTTGACTGTTTTCTCATACAGCCCTGAAATGTCAAGGTTGTTCATCTCTGATCTGGGTGAAGTCTGC
>NC_045749.1:12638749-12651370 GCF_008692095.1 Etheostoma spectabile | reverse complement strand
TAGCCCTTCATTGCATCTCTGAGAAGAAAAAAAAACAGGCAATTATGTCATGTTGCTGATTAGCCTATTCCTCGTCGACAGAGCATTTCCAGTGCTTCCTCTGCCCTTGTGAAAGTAAGAAGATGTGCATTGCCACGCTGTAGTTGCCACATGTGTAAGAGGACGCTTTTTGGGGGGTTGATACACAGGTCATATTTGTTCCTGCGGTCATTAAATCCCAGCAGGCATTTTCACTGCTGCAGTCTGATAGCTTATTATTCTTACCACGTCTCCATCTCCTCTCCTTTGTCTTTTAAAACATCTTTTTTTTTCGCCTGAAAATGTCCTCTTTTTACTGTGTCTACTTAACCCTCCGCTTGCCCCTCCTCATCTCTCTTCACCCCACCCTGTCAGTATCTCCATCATCATCAAGCTATTTTTGGGTGTTCATCTCGACCACCTGCAAACCCTCTAATTAGTTCACATCTGTGTCTGAGCCACACCATCTTAAGCATGCATTCACCATACAATACAAATGTGCTTGCATCCACAGCCGTACATAGCACTACACACATGTACACAACCTACTGCACTGTTCTTTTCTTACCCATAGTGTCCTAATTCTTATCACCCTGTTGAAGTTCAAGTTTCAAAAGGCACCTTCACAACTATACACACACAGGCACTAACAAGAAGATGATCTAAGGATCTAAAAATGTAACTGGCTTTCTGCTAATGATTAGTGTAATCAAGTCTTTTTCCAGATGCACTTAACTTGGGAAAATTACCCCGCAAGTGTAAAAATAAGACTTGTCAGTGGGGTTTGGTTAACAAAACCCGGTGCCAAAACCAGTGCCAAAACTATGGGTATCTACCAGACCGAATAGCAACACAGATTTCAGTGCCTCATTGTTGTGCCACTTAAATGCTTCCACTTCTCTCTGATGCTCCGAAATGGATGTTAAAGGCAACAGAAGCATTGTTGCACAGGACGCTAGTTAACACTAGACTTGACAGCAGGTAATGTTAACGTTAGCCTACTGTTAGCTAGTGACTAGGTTAAACAGGTTTAAATTGCTGACAGCTTTTTTTTTTTTGCAGTTTTTATTTAAGGGGCTACCGGAGGAGTTTTGGGATCTTTAATCAAAATAGACTTGGCCTTCCCTTCTCCAGCAATACATTTTTTTTTTAATGACCCTCCAAAATGATTGGGAAAAAAGGCATGACCCTTTTTGACCCAACAATTTATGGATGCTTTCTGTTCTGGTTTGAGTTTGGCAAAGATGTACAGATAGCCACTGTTTTTACACTTATGACATACATGACTTAACTCTGCTTTCTTATATTACACCTCACACTCCACTGTTATGGTGGCTATTTCACTAGCTTTACTCACATTGTTGTGGAAACACAATACACATGGAAACTAAATGCACACTTCCTGCATTACTCCAATACTTCAAATACTAAGTTACTCCTCTAGTAAACTAGTATTCACAAGATATAAAACCATGAAATATTGAGACCATTCAACAAAGCACACTGGGTATTAAAAATTCAACACATGAACTGGTTGCTATGGACTCGTCACTAGGCTTCATCAGTCATTGTATATTTTAGCATAGGTGAAGCTGCCGATATAGATATCTATATCTATATATAGATATATGTATATCTGTAGATATAGATATAAATATAAATATAATTAACTGCATGCCTGTTTGTCTATATATTAAACCTGTCATTCTTTTTCAATTGTTTCAAATCATAAAACATCGAATAGTGAATAAGCGCTTAACATTGATGTTTGTTTAAGCCATATTACATGGGAGCGTTTAATTTTCTGTAAGGTCCGTAAGCATCACTGAACTCTACACAGTGTAATATTGCCCTGGTTAGTAAGCCAGGCATTTTGAGCTATAGGTTTGTAGAGACCGTTGGATTATAATTCCCGCCAACACATAAACACAAAACTGCTTTGCTAGCGTAATCGTGCTGTAACTAAGAATCTGCTGAAAAAAGAAATGGATTCATTAGCATGATACAGACTCGTTCAAAATCATCTAAAACACCAAAGTGCGAAGACATAGCAAATTCAAGCTTTTATTTTGAAAAGGGGGGTGGGGTTTAAAAATGCACATTTCAGTGGCATGCGGGACACGAACCCCAGTGTCACACCACCTCAACCAACCTTCTACCGCAGGATTTTGGCCTTTGACACTACCCACTACTGTTGTCACTCTTAATACTACGTCATCTTCACGTGCCGCAGAGCTGCTGTTCCATACACATAATGAGGGGTGCTTATTGCGTCGTATCTGCCGCTGAGAGCCACTGACCAAGAGCCCGTGTTTTACAAGTCGGGAGTGATAACGGGTTGTGAACCAGGCACGGTTCACAACCAATTGTGGGTGGGCCTTAAATTTAAAACGTTATCGAGTCACTGTTTAACCTAATACAAATTACTGACTCATATACTGTTATATTATCTGTGCTTACGTAATAGAGATTTCAATAGCATGATGCTCTTTAAATATGTTGTTGCATTGTTAATGTTTTGTAAAACAATTGCTCTCCTTGGTTCTGACCAAAGAAGAGCGCTTCGGCATCGCCAATACACACCATACCTGGCTGTGCTATAGCACATCTCTCTATAGACCTAAGGCCTATAGACTATAAAAGTGGTCAGGGATCTAATATTTACCCAAAACATAGTTTAGTTCTGCTCATATAACATTAGGCTGAATATTTCACAATTCTGTTTATTTGTTTTAAGTTTCCAACTATTCAACACTGCCGACAGTTTAAATCAATACTCGGGCACAGAACCTGTTCATCGACGTGATCTGTCATGTAAAACAAGACTCAAGTTATTTCCTACCGAGACAAACTAGTGTGATAATTCATGTTATAAACATGTTTAACAAAAGGAAATAAATCACATTAACAAGACCTAAAGCACCATAGGCCAAGACAAGAGAAAACCATGAGGAAAAAAAAACAGTAACAAGCTGATATAGAAATAGAGATGCGCCTGCAGCTCTGTAGAGAGTACTGGATCGATTATTTTAATCCATATATCTCATATAGCCTAACGACATAATCCAATACAGGCAGATTGCCTTCACACACCTTACTGTTATCCTCTGGCGGTCCTACGCAATTAAACTCGCTAAAGCAGAAGAAGCAACTGGATACTTTAGCACTGACTGAGTTGCGGACTCACCCACGGAAGACAGATCTACAAGCTATCATCCACTCGGGAGTCAGAGGCAGAGGCACTAGCACCGGCGCTGGTTGCGCTAGCATCCTGGGGTGGCAGAGACAAAGTTGTGCTAGGTGTTGTGGATCTGAGCTCTCCATCTCCAGCTTGCAGATGACTGATACCATTCGTGCACGTTTAAGGTACCTAAACATCGACTGTTGCAACATTGTTCTTCCCTGGAAATGATTTTACACTTGCAGATCACTTGGAGCTAGCCTAGCATACCGACAGGCTGCATCGGATCCTGAACCTCACTGTCTGCTGAACTTGCACAGAAACATTGAAATAGACATAACCAGCTTTTTAAAATTGTTTATAAAAAGTAAACATTTAGACTATTTTAATTATTATATTATTAGCCGATTTTTAATAATTCTTGGTTTACTGAAAAGAGAGGAGAGCAGGATTGTGAGATAGGAATCAAGTTTGGAAGAAACTTTACAGCCCCAGCTCAGTGTCCACCTTAAGAGCTAAAATCTCTGTTTCATAGACTTTTTTCAAGACTTCAAACTTCTAAGGTTCATTGTCAACCGAGTTTCACCCAGATTTTGAAAAAGGAGCAAATGGGTGTGAACTCATGTACAGAAATGTTTTTAAGATTTTTCTTTTTTTGGGGCTTTTTTTTCCCTTTATTAGAAAGTGACAGTGAACAGACAGGAAAGTGGGGAGAAAGATGGGGGATGACACGCAGCAAAGGGCCGCAGGTTGGACTCAATCCCAGGCAGCTGCAAGGACCAGGGTAGGAAATTAGCACTGACTTTGCCTTGTATGCCAGTCACAGTGGTGGGTGGATTGTAAAACATTCCTTGTAACGGATTAGACAGCTTTTGTCAAAGAGTGCTGTTGCTAAGTAACAATAATGCACATTGGAGTCGCGTAACGTTACTGCCATAGACTGTTAACATACAATATACTGCTAATGAAACCCCAACATTTCCGGATTTTGCTGCTTCGTAATGAAAACATCCGAATACCAAAATAACAGACGGCTTTTATTGTGAAGAAATTATGGGAAATGAAAGCGTTTACAGCCGGGGCTTTCACCACGCATATTTCCGTCAACTCCCGACTTTTATCGAGTAGTTTTCAGTGCTAGTCCGTGACAACCAAGAGGGTAAGCCTCTCCTGTCTAAGCGTAGCTCCTTTTGAGCTCCATTTTAATGCTATAAAGCCATCACCCACCGTTGGCATCCCATTGACTGCCATTCATTTTGACGTTACTTTGACAGTGAATAACTTTTCATCTGAAATTAAAATATATATATATTTTTTTTTTATTAAATAAAGAAACGTTTTGGGTGGGCCTGTTGAAAACCGATAACGTCTGTTGTGAACAGTGTGCAGCTGCCGTTGTCGGAAAAACAACACGGACGGTGCGTTTACTTGAAACTAGTAAGCTTCTTGGTGCATTCAAAGTAATTTTTTTTTTTTTTAACTTCTCATTCAGTGGTTGTTTTTGATGTTTTAACAACAATTTACTAGTGCAGTAAGTTATTGTTATTACATTTTTAACAAATCATTCAATTTTGACCACATGGCCTGTTCCCATTTTTAGTCAACATTTTAAAAGTATCATTTTAGCACCGGTATCTGACAACAATACCTAACCCTACTTGTCAGTTAACATTTTTTTTTTATTGCTCATGTTGGCCTCACGGGTATTGCTGCAGATGATCCAGATGATGACGCTAACCATTTTTAAAGATTTCAAAAAACCATGCTTATTAAAAGTGCCCTCACAGTAAGAGCTGTACCTGTGTGGTTGTGTTTGTGTCTCTCCAGGGCTGCGCAGTAGTTACTCTTGCAGTGTCTGCAGTGTGGTCCTCAACTCTATTGAGCAATACCACGCACACCTCCAGGGCTCCAAGCACCAGAACAAGTGAGTACAACAACTTAGGACTTGACTGACTATCCATCCATCCATCCATCCATAATGCCAAGAAGGAGAGACTCTCCGAAATGGACAATCGGACAATAGTGATTGTCAAGGTAAGTGGAAGTCTGACAGTAGGCAGGGTTGAACCTTTCTCACAATGTCTTTCATTTTTCACACAACTACTTTAAGCACTTTTCATGTGTACAAATTAGTGCAACACCATAAATACCTTTTAGGAAAGACTGAAAGTTTGCGCCCCGATCCCCATTTGTACATTCTGGGCCCTATCTTGCACCCGGGGTAGCACAAAGCCCAACGCAAGTGACTTAGTTTAAGACCGACGCTTTCACTTCACATACAAGCAGATCAGTTTCTTTTCCTGAAAATCTCTCCTTTCTACTTAGCAAATCTGCCATCATAACAGCAATGTGCGAAGGTACAAACATACCTGGATTTTAAAAGGGAATGGCAGATATCACTGGTTGGTTTATTGCATGTTACACCAAAAACACACCTATGATTAATGAAGACACTAAGTACAACCCTTTTGAACCACGCGCCAGGCACACAGACCCCTGTTTTGGATTTGTACACGCCCTAAACACACCTGCGCCAGGCGCTTCACACCATGCTCTTGGCTAGTTAAAGTAGGGTCCTGTAAGTCATTGCACTGAGACTATAAAGACACACAGAAGAAGCAAGCACTCAGAGAGAGATAAGAGAGGTGGTGCGATGCAGTCAAGAGGAGGCTACGATGACAGACTTTACGTCTGCGTTACATGCATTTGAAAACCCTTTTGAACTAAAGCACAATCCTTTTCTTGCCCTGCCCTATGTCACACTACAGGCATCATCTGCTAGTGTGACAACAATAAGATGTTCATTTTCATTACCAATTTTAGAAAATGTTATCACAGCCAGCGTGAGGGAAATTATATTCACCAGCAGGAAGAGTGTGTGATATGGAACGGTTACATTTCATGCATTTACCATGAGATAGCGGAGAGCATGGTTATAGGCATTGTTGTGGCATGTGTGCATGTATGCGACTCTTTGTATTTAAAGCAATGCAATGGAAATTAAGTGAGTTATAAGCATTTGTTAGATAAAAGGTTGCTTGAGGATAAAAGTTTGTTGTTGCAGCGGTTTCTTCTTTCCCTTTTTTTAAGAGAGTTGAGACACAGCTGAAATGTCTGTATTAATCCGCCCTAGAGGATAACTTGCCTGGGCTGCACACACACCAAACTTCCACAAACAAGTTAACTGTTAAAGAGAGTAGGTGAACTGAGAATAACAACAGCAATAACAAGGACGAGGAAGGCAGAGAGGGAGGGAGAATGAGGCAAGAACAGAAAGTAAATAATACAATGTATTTTCTTTTAGCCAAGGGCAAATTCTAAATGTTTATATCCACTAGTTACTAGAAAGGGCAGAAGATTTATTTATTTGATAGATTTATTGTATTGGACAAATGTCAAAATTCTCCCCTTGTATTGCAAAATTTAGATTTAGATAGACTCAATAATAGACCAATTAAGATAATGTATTTGACATGCAGTGCTCTTTTTAAAATGGACACAAGTCTTTTGAGGAACTGAAAAACTAACTTTGTGTATGAGTGACACTAAAGCTAGAGGTAAAATTTTGGTTGGGCTGAAAAGACATTAAAGGGAAATCCTACAGTCATACTTGTTTTTCTCTTACGCAGAATACCATCTGTCCGTTCAGAGAGCTTTATTGTGATTTGCTGAGGTGAGGAAATAGCAGCTCACGTCAGTACAACAGAACTTAACTGGACTTTGGTTTATGGAGGCCAAAGCATCAAAAAGTACATCAGTAATATTTTTCAAACAGAATTGAAAGATTACTTTATGTACTACACCGAAGCTCATGTGCAGAGACCCCAAGACAAGGTTTGGAAATGACCATGAGTAACTGCATCATTATATTTGCAAAGAGACATAGAGTAGCAGTAAAATGTTGTATTGGGTTTTTGGATTAGACTAAAAGGTTACAGTAGGCAAAGTCCATCCACTACCACATGCCAGTAGGCAAGATACAGAATGCCTAATACAGCTCTTCACTCACTCTAAGTCAGCCTGGATAAGAGTGTCAGCTAAACTCCAAAGCGTGCTTGTCAAGATGTATAATGTCTCTGCACAAAAGCTGTAAATCATGGAAGAAAATGGTGCCTCGTAACTCTCTCCTTTTGTCAGTTTTACTGTCGTAAAGTGGAAAAAAGAGGGCAGTCACACTGAAAGAGTCATGTTTATGAGAGAGAAAGAGCGAGTTAGCAAGACTGATAGACACTAGAGAGACGGTATGCACCACAGACAGAGAGATGGATGGAAAGAGACATGCAGATACAGAAAGACATGTCATGTTTAAGACAGAAGCAAAACAAATGAAAAAAAGCATAGAGATGGCAAAAGAGCGAGATAAAATTGATAAGGGGAGACAGATGGCCATGGAGAAATAATACAGACAGAACCAGGATGGATTGGAGACAGAAATGTGCAAAGAGCAGGAGAAAGTAAAACAAAAATCTTTAAATTGAACTGAAAAGTGGAGCCAGAGTGATAAGGAGCAGATTTGGAGTGTGATTGAGGTGAGCCCAGTGTTGCTGACAGCTGCAGGGCTTTTCTGCTTAGGATGGAGAGAATGGGTCGACAGGCCATCGACTAATACAGGGCAGTATGAGACAAACTGTGACAGAGGTACCAGGGATATTTACGGTGGTAATGCTGATAGGTCCCTGGATAGAAGGGGAGAAAGTACCTCATCCAACTTATCAGGCAGTCATACGCAAGATCATAAGTGATCTGAAGTGGAGGAAAAGTGTGCAGAGCTGGGCTTTGTTCTTATTTCACAGCAGTGGAATTTACTCAGAAAAGAATCATAGGGATTACAACACAGGGAGAGGATATACTACTGACATGGTGTAGCATGATGAGTGTTTGGTGACATCTTAAAGTAAAAGAAGTATGGGTAAGGTAAGGACCTCATGATGCCACTATGGGTAAAATACAGGGTTTTCCAACCTTTTCCAAGGTCAAATTCAAGCACTTTTCAAGCACTTTCAAGGTCCATGTTAAAGCTTTTCTAGCACCTTACACCACCGTAAATTACATACCAATACATAGTGAAAATTGTTGTTTAGTGTTTTTTGTCACATTAAAAGACATAATGCTATAAACAGCCAAAATTGTGTATTGTAATAGCAGAAGGATCAGATATGTGAGCAAAACACAAGTTTTATTTTCAAAATGTATCACTATCTAAGTAGACTTTGCTTGCTATCTAACCTGCATGAGTCAATGTAAGTAGGAGGATTTGAGCCAAATGACATGCAGCTGGGTCATTCCGTGTCAAGTCAGACTAAATCCAGGAAAACAACTGCACCCTCTTACATTTTGCTTAAAGTTTATGCTAACCTTAATGTCAGTCTTTTCACACTTTTTGTTCCAAATCTGTACAAACTTGTAATGGTTCAGTCATAGTGACATGTTTGTCGTCCACCCTAGAAAGTTTGGGCTGCCTATCTCTCTCTCTAACTTGAAAAATACCTTCCATTATATTAATGTCCAGATATTGCTTCTCAGATAATGTGATTTTCAGGCTGTAAAACTAAAGTAATTTCAAGAGCTGAAAATATGATGACATAGGAATTTAACAGAAATATTTTACAGGCCTTGGTTTTTCTTGATATATATACACACAAGGTTTGATCAAAATCTGAGACAGCAACAACCTGTAATTCCATTTTAACCCAGAAGACTGACAGTGCACAGGCAAAACTCCAAAGTTAAAAAACTTTGAGACGGGGGGGGGGGGCCTCAGTCACTCCAGTCTTTGCCGGGATGCAGGGCCGCCACACTGCAGCAGACTCGCTGTGGCAGATATCTGCAGACCCTGTTTTGACGTGATTTATCATAATATTTTAACGGGTTGCAAAAACCAAATACAAATTCAAGCATTGTATCCCAAATTCAAGCACTTTTCAAACCTTGAAAACAAATCAAAATTCAAGCATTTTCAAGGATTTCAAGCACCCACACAAACCCTGAATATAGACTATCAGATGATTTACTGAAAAGAGAGGAGAGCAGGATTGTGAGATAGGAATCAAGTTTGGAACAAACTTTACAGCCCCAGCTCAGTGTCCACCGTAAGCGCTAAAATCTCAGTCTCAGAGACTTTTTTTAAGACTTCAAACTTCAAAGGGTATTATCAACCAATTTTCACCCAGATTTTTTGAAAAAGGAGGAAATTTCACATGTAGCTGTATATGTTTATAGTTTGTTTGAACAATAGCAAGATTGGAAACTTACTGTGTGCATAAAGTGTAAAAAAAAAAAAAAAATCCATGAGAGCCCTCAAAGCACAAGCAATCTTACAGTGCAACAGCCCTGAGCCATCGCAGACTTATTGTGTGAAAACACACTGATTTCTATTGAGTCCGCGAGGCTGAACACTGGTACTGGAAATAAGTCTTGCCAGCTCTGTTGCACTGCTGGATCGATCCTACGGGAAACATAAAACAAGACCAAAGGTTTCACCTCATCAACTGCACTTCCTCTGCCTTTACCCAGTCACTCAGGTGAAACACAATACAGGTACATGAAATGTGTTAGAAACCGCTTCAGGATAAGTCTCTCTCGCTCACATACCCTAACCATTCCTACATTTTAGCCTTTGCCACACAGTAATATGGGGGCATGATATGATAGCAAATAATGCCACTTTCAAACTGTATATAGTATACAAGTGTAATATTTCTGTTCAATACAGCATACAATGTCTGAGGCATTGCAAATTTAGAAATAAGAGGACATAAGGGCCCATGAGGTAGGGGGGTGTGTGTGTGTGTGTGTGTGTGTGTGTGTGTGTGTGTGTGTGTGTGTGTGTGTGTGTGTGTGTGTGTGTGTGTGTGTGTGTGTGTGTGTGTTTTGTGTGTTCTTTCACACTCATTCAGGATGAGCTTTGGCTTGTGTGAGGAGCTTTCCAGAGGACATGAAAGCATGGCTGACAGCGGCAGGGGATTAGCTCTCATTGAAGAAACGTCCATAACTTTGGCTGCGGTTGAATAGTCCTTTTTGCTTAAGAAGGTTCCTATTGGAGGACTATAATCACAGAAGTAGTAAAATGGCAGCCATGATAAGAGTCAGTCAAATATCTAAGTAATAAGGAAAGGTGTTTCAATGCTTCCTTTATTATCTTTTTTAGCACAAATACATTGGACCATCTTTTACAAAAGGAAAGGAGATAATGCCGTCCCACAGTTACTTGCGACAGCAAAATTTTAAACGATGCATCACCATTTGGCCATTCATAATCATAATATTAAGGTAGAGCCAGCAGCTTTAATACTGTACCATGCATACATTTTATTTTATGTAAGACATCGCAACACATGATAATAATGTACTGTTTTGAGTGGTTTACTACCCGTAGTTTGAGAACTTTACTGTTGTTTCCGACTTGTGATCGGGCTTGGGCGATTGCTAATATTTTCAAATCGTCCAGTCCTTGTTGGTCCAAATCGACTGTAGGTGATCTGACCGCCTGTCTGACAGGCTGGCTCCACTGAACACTTGGACATAACATATTATGTATACGTGGAGCGGCTTTGACTTTCATCAATGAAACTGGCTACACCGGCTTGGCTGTCTTGCCTCCTGCTTGGTTTACGTGCTGACGTGCAAGAGTAAGCATATCGTGTCATTTCCAGTTAACGATGCTTCTGTGTTGCTACGGTAGCTTAACGCTCATATCCTTCATTACATTGGCTATTTATTAGCTTTCCATTTAAATCTACACTAGTTTACTCAAGCACTCATAGCTCTCTCCTTTTAGTGACGTTCTATTTAATCCCAAAGTTGTTTACACGTTATTTAGTTCTGTTAACTACTTTAATTTAGCGGTTAGCAATAGCTTCTCTCACTCTCCAGCTCTCTGTTGATCAGCGTGTTAAATGTTTAGCTATTCCTCTGCCTACCAATGTAGTCATTGTACATGTAATAACTGTAGTTTATTTGCTGTTTTGGAGGCAAGGTTCCGCACCAAGGAAACTCGATCGTTAACATTCCCTGCTGTAACTGAGCCCCCAGTAACGTTTATTGGTGTGGGCTGACCCCAGGATAAGTCACCCACGAAACGTCACCCAGGGATGCAAGGTGACTGTCAAAACAAAGCATAGCCCATCAGGTGTCAAAGCCATGAAAAAGAGACGGCAAACGGGTTTGTAATTAACGTTAAAAAATCACTCGTCACTTAACAGGGCTCAACGGGCAGACTTCATGCTCTACCAGAAACATCTGTAAATTAACTGTTGGGTGCCGATTCTAGATATTATTTTATAACATCTTAGTTCTGGTATTAAGAAAGTTAAAATCCCTTAACACCAGTCTCCCATCATTCCATCATTTGTCGAGCCTAGTGTATGCAGAACTAATAAATGGATCACAAAATCCAAAGTGGAAGCGCGACCAGACAGGCCAGAGATCAAAGTAAGAGCTCTGTGAGAATCATTGGCCAATATCTGTTCTTGAAAAATATCAGGTGTAACTGGTAAAACCGGTGGTATCAAGAGTTTCTTAACCCGTGAAAAGATGCCACTGCGGGATCCCTATTTTGCATAACACCTTTCATATAAGAAATAGTCTACAGCTCAGTGCTATACAATAAGTAAATGTTTTTTGTTTGTTTGTTTTTTTTTGGGGGGGGGGTGTTTGGCATTAGGAATTTGTCATCATAAAACAACAACAACACATTTCTCTCTTCTTTAAACAGCTGGATGCATCGGTCTGCCAGCTCTTATCTGTACCGTGCGTCTGCTTCATACACAATCAGCTGCAGGTCATTTGAAACGCTGCAGACTCCACACAGTCGCTACAGACTGGCTGTTGTAATTGGACCTGTATAGTATGATAACAGAAGAGATATAACTAGATAAACTTGGCAGAACATTTTCACAGTGTACACTCTGTACTGCAATTAAGTCAATGCACTTAGCTGGCAGGCAAACAGGGACATAAGTGGGCAGCAGATAAAACTAAACCTGATAGATGAATATTAAATCCCCATGTTGGTTACTGACTCAAGTAACACAATTGAAATCTAATGGCTACTTTGAAAAAAATTAAAGAATGAACATAAGGCTGTCAGCAGAGAAGAGCTCAATTGGTTTTTCCAGCCCTACAGCTGTGTAAAAATCTGGCTAATGTTCTGATGGGAGGATGTTCCCAGCGACAACTGTATGTCTTTGTTAATACAGGAGATCATTTTTAATCAAGTTATAAATGTTTCTAAATATATTATCTAGGGCTTCAATGATACACCAAACTCCCAAGCTGTAGGGGTAATGAACAGTTAAAGTGCTTTGGTGCCTACTGTAAAGCTGCTGGTTGACAAGTAGCTAATGCTAATGTACTTCTTGGTGGTTAACATAAGATTACGACACTGTTCAACATGCTCATTTATTTTTAGTATGATTGTTTTG
>NC_045749.1:12594855-12638739 GCF_008692095.1 Etheostoma spectabile | reverse complement strand
ACAACTCTGGGCTAGCTAACCCACAAATTCATCAGTAATGATAACTGTACAGCTGGACGATTAATCTGATTGTAATTTAGCTAGCTAGGACACCTCTGTCTTCTGCCTCAGTCTCCCGGCGCTGCGAGGCTCCAGTCTGGAAGAGAGCTGACAACAGCCCCAGGGACACATCCACAGTCAGCCCCCAGCCAGCTAGCGACCATCCACTATCATTACAGCCCTCAGCCTAGGGGAAAAATACCAGTCGCCCCAGCCAGCTAGCAACCATCCACTATCATTACAGCCCCGGCCCGGGGACACATATACAGTCAGCCCCCGCCAGCAGACAACCAATCACTATCATTACAGCCCCGGCCCGGGGACACAATACAGTCACCCCCAGCAGCAAGCAACCATCCATATCATTACAGCCGGGGACACATATACAGCAGCCCCCAGCCAGCTAGCAACCATCACTATCATTACAGCCCCAGCCCGGGGACACATAAACAGTCAGCCCCCAGCCAGCTAGCAACCACTATCATTACAGCCCCGGCCCAGGGACACATATCAGTCAGCCCCCAGCCAGATAGCAACCATCCACTATCATTACAGCCAGCCCGGGGACACATACAGAGCCCCCAGCCAGCAAGCAACCATCCACTATCATACAGCCGGGACACATACAGTCAGCCCCAGCCAGCTAGCAACCATCCATATCATTACAGCCCAGCCGGGGACACATAACAGTCAGACCCCAGCCAGCTAGCAAACCATCCATATCATTACAGCCGGCCGGGGAACCAAATAAACAGTCAGCCCCCAGCCAGCTAGCAACCATCCACTATCATTACAGACAAGGGATTATGTAGCTGAGTGTCGCGATTTCGGTTTTATTTTCCATATTGTTACAGCCCTAATATTATTGCCAAATAGCAGTACAGAAGCAAGAGTTTAGTCAGGAATGTTTCTGTTTTTTGTTTTTTTTATGTTTCCATGGAAGCCGTATATAAATATGGGTATGTTAAAAAAAACAAATACGACTTAGGAATCCCTCAAATTTGGTGATTGAAGAGTTGAAGAGAAGAGAACATTTATTATCAAAAATGACAGTAGCAGTGACCATAGTGTTGTTGTTTTTTAACATGTTTATGTTCTGCAATTACCGTTTGCATATTTTACAATATTATTGCCAAAAATATTTGCTTATTGACATGCTGATTTATCAGTCAGATTATATTATATAGATTGGTTTGGTTCAACATTGTTCCTATTAATAACATCCAGTAGTCTAAGCCAGAACCAATGTTGTTAGAGAGCTCATAGTCACAGTACAGTTTCTCCTCAAGGCTTTGGTGGCTTTTATGCAATTATTATCAGCCTGAAAAGTTTTTGTCCATATACGCAAATAGTGTAAAGTAAAACTTTAAACAGAACAAACATGAAAAGGGCACTAATTAATGCCTTGGAGTACACAAAAGAAAACCAAGCAACCAGAAAAGCACAGTGTACTTGATGAGAACTGTCAGCAGGGTTGTACAGTGTCTTTGACCAATGACAGTGCGTGGCTTTAACGACCCGTATACTATTCAGGTTCACATCGCTCACTAGGATTGTATGGCCTTTGCTCTCTGGGTGCTTTTTTGTTATACAATTTTCAAAGTCTGGCCTGTCTTTATTTGCGTTTATGTGCATAGTGTGTGCTTGTGTATGAGTGTGTATGTGCAATGTTGATGCTGATGTTAACGCGGGCCCCAAGGGTATGATGTTGATTGAGGTTGGGACAATCCATTTAGCCTACTCACCCTTCAGCATCAGTATTACAGAGGACACACACACATACACACACAAACTACAAAACAAACTAATGCACATTTCAGAAAAGGAGAGAGAGAGAGAGAGATGGTGGCAATGATTGTGAGCAATTACAGTACTTACTGTAAAGTAACTCTGCATGCAAGGGTGTCAACCTGCTAATGACCAAGTTTGTTGCATGTATGTGTGTGTGTGCATGTGTTAATTGAGGACCGTCGCAGATCAGCTTTCCCCTCACATGCCTTCCCTATCACACCTGAACACACATGCAGGCCCATGCCTTAGGCTCTCCTTATCGGCCCCAAAGCCATTGGCCTTTGTGGTCCATCACACCTTCCGCCCAAAAATCAAACAAACAAGTTTTGTTTAGACACAAACACAACGCCATGAGCATCACTGTCCGTAATGTTAATAAGGCGAGGGCGGTGAGGGGGGAATCATGCCTGAATCATGACTCACATCTCCCTTAGCAACTGCCGGACTGCGTTTACCTGGCGCACACACACACACACACACACACACACACACACACACACACACACCACAAACACCCCACACCCACACACCACACACACACACACACACACACACACACACACACACACACACACACCACACACACACACACACACACACCGTTTCGTTTCGTTTCGTTTATTTCACACGTCTTATTGTACATTCAGACACATTCCATGAGGCACAACAATCCTATACAACGCATGAAATGGAACCCCAAATAGCTACTAAAGCTTTCAGAGGGGCCCGAAAACAACACAACAACAACCAACACACACCCCAAAACTCAATTACCATAGACAACAAAACAAACAAAACCCAAACAACAAATAAACAAACAATCCCAGCACAAATTGTAGCATTAAATGTATCAACAATTGAAGAAAGCAATTTTTCCTTGACACGTTTCTTAAAGATGGAGACAGAATGCAACAATTTTAAGTTTTCCTCAAGCTCGTTCCAAATCTGCGGTCCCCTACAAACTATACTCAGGCTCGTACATTTTAACCGACGTTTTTTACCAGTAATTCGGTATTTTCCCCTTGTATCATAGGTATACAGGGGACGACAGATTGGGACAAGCTCACATAACCTACCGTTTAACCTGTGAACAACCTGGAACATCATACAGGCATTATGATATACGTTATGTTCCGTGAGCCTCAATAATCCAAGACGATGAAATAGAGGACGAGTGGGGGTGTTAGGCTCAGACCACATTAATGCCCGTATAACTTTTTTCTGTAAACTCTGTAGTTTTCCCAAATGGCTAGGAAAAGTGTTACACCATATAGTATTACAATAATTTAAATGCGGTTCAAACAAAGTTTTATATAAGGTGAGCAGTGTAGGGTGTGGAAGTAAATGTCTTAGTTTAAAAAATAGTCCGACATATTTAGATAATTTTTTAATTAGGTGATCAATATGGCATTTGAAATTTAAATTTTCATCAATATAAACTCCAAGGAATTTCGTGGCATTTACTCTTTCAATTATTTGTTCATTTATTTTAACACAGACATGCTTATTTACTATTTGGTTTTGATTAGAATGAAATACAATGTAATTTGTCTTTTTAATGTTAAGAGATAATTTATTACACCGAAACCAAATTTCTACATTTCTTAATTCTCTATTTATTATTTCTTCCAGTCCAATTGGACTCTTATGTGATATGAATAAATTTGTGTCATCAGCAAATAAAACTTTATGTAAAACCTTAGTGGAATTTTCAAAGTCATTAACATATAACAAAAACAGAAGAGGACCCAAAATGGATCCCTGAGGGACTCCAAATTTAATGGGTTTTCTTAAAGAAATTTGTTCCTTAATATTTACAAATTGCTGTCTGCCACATAGATAACTTTTGAACCAACTATGTGCTAGTCCTCTAATTCCATAATGATGTAATTTGTTCAATAAGATATCCAAATCAATAGTATCAAATGCTTTGGATAAATCTAAAAAAATACCAATACCACAGTCACCTTTATCAATGGCATCATTGATCTTTTCAGTCAGATCTAGTATAGCCATACATGTGGTACTACCTTTCCTAAAGCCATATTGGGAAGAAACAATAATATTTAACTTGTCAAGGTATCCATTTAACCTCTTGTACACTACTCTCTCGAAAACCTTAGAAATTGTAGGCAAAATAGATATGGGACGATAATTGCTCATATCATTTTTATCCCCAGATTTAAAAACTGGTATAATTTTAGAAATTTTTGCCCTTTTCGGCACAATTCCAGAGAACAACGAAAGGTTTATGCAATAAGTAAGTGGCTCAATGATATCAACTGCAATGGCCTTCAGAATTATGCTACAGATTTCATCCTCACCAGCAGTGTACGAACTTCGTAAGTCTGAGATGATTTTATTGACTTCGTTGCAGTCCGTTGGCTTTATAAAGAAAGAATTGTTGTAGTTGCCTTGCAAATAATGATTAGGAAAAGTACCCTGCGGTTGGTTTATATTATTAGAAAGTTTTTCCCCAAGTGAGACAAAGTAATTATTAAAATTAAAAACACACACACACACACACAAGGTGACCTTCACGTCCTCACAAACATTTCCCTCGGAAACACTATCTAAGCTAACTAAGCACTCTCTCTGCCCACTCTCTGCCAACACTCTTTCACACATCCTCTTACATTTCACATCCCACATGTGTGGCCCTGGGACAGATTATTGGATTAATTTATTAACACTCCATGACCTCTCTTTAAATATCACCTGTCTCACCTTCTACTTCTCTGCAATGTACTGTCCATGTTGGCTCCATCAACTTTCCTCCCCTTGTTAATTGTACAATACGTAGTCAGAGTGCGATCAGCATTTTTTTTTTTTAAATGTATCCCCCTTCAAATTGCTCAAAGCTACGTCATCAATCGATCATACATTATTTACCTAACAAAGAAGTATTTTAAACTAATTAAAGTGTTGTAACGTTAGCAGTCTATAGTGCAATAGAACGATAACATCTGAGCAATAGTTGCTAGCTTTGTTTAGCCACTACAGAGCTCTGGGCCGCCAGCTCCAGAGCTTTGGTAGATGTTATAAAGCTACTAATAGGTGACTGTGAGCTGGCTACAGGCACCGCCAGGTGACGTACCTTTCAGGGGCCTTGGTAGTGGATTTAGTGCAGCAACAACAGTTAAGTTAAGGCACCAAAACAACTATTAAAGTTTAGGAAAAAAATGGTTTGGATTCAAACCCTCCCAAGGGTGGCCGGGTTGGGTCAGTGGTAGAGCAGTCGCACACATACTGAGAGGTTTATGCCTGGACACAGAGGTCCGGGGTTTGAATCTGACCTGTGACAATTTCCTGCATGTCTTTCCCCTCTCTCTCCCCTTTCTCACCTTGCTGTCCTACCCAAAAAAAAAAAAAAAACACTCCAGAGGAACGGACAGTTTTCCTGGGTGAAAGTTATTTTTTTTCCACTGGAAAGTGAACTCTGCTCCCGGCTGGAAAGCCCTACGTTTTATGTTGCTGACAGCACGTTGTGCCATTTCATTTTGAGATTATTTTTCATTGAATATTGAAGTTCTTAAAGGAACACTCCAACTTATTGGGACTTTAGCTTATTCACCGTTACCCCCATAGATAGACAAGTCGATAAATACCCTCTCATCTCCGTGCGTGCTGTAACTCTGTCTAATGCCCCCAGCATTAGCTAAAACCTAGCACAGATGCTGCAGGTAACCGGCTCCAACTAGCCTACTGCTCCCAATAAGTAACAAAATAACGCCAACATTTTCCTGTTTATATGTTGAGATTTGTATAGTCACAGGGTGTACAAATAACAAGGACACAGCCATCTTCTAACCACATACTAACTGGGAAACATATTTTGAGAAAGGCAAAGCACTGGTACTTCTGCTACTTAGGCGGAGTGATTTGCTCGCAGCACCTGAGAAGCCCAATCATGGAGCAGAGAGTTTGCCTGGAGTTTGCTTAGAGTTGGAGTAATAAATTCAACAATTACTAGATACTAAAAGCATAGTTTACAATCACGGGTGTTCGCTGCGACATTTAACAGGAGAGACCAGGTAATACCATGATGTTTCATAGAATTCCAACCAAAATGCTGACCGCTGAATCTATGGACACTTGCTCTGGATATCCAAATACACCTGTAGCCACCTTCAAGAACCATCGTGTTTGCTCAGAACTTTTCACTAAGGATTATTGTTATGAAAAAATGGATTTAGCCACACAGACCATGAAACGTGTGCTGCAGGATACGGCCATCCCATCGATAGTACAGACCGGACAAAGTGGATCCCCTGCAGCTCCGGTAAGAGTTCCGTCATGTTGTCAAAGGACTAGCTAACTTCTGTAACAGTGGTAACGTTGGTAACACTATTACATGAATAGGGTGTTCACTACTATTGCAGTGTTTCTCGGACTACATTTATCCCCTGTAATGTTACTGTGTTGTCACAAATGCGCTTTTCACCCCAAAATAAAATGAGCAATGCTAGAGCTAACGCTCATGACTGTAGCCTTTACATTGCTAATGAATTGGATTCCACATAAACACCACCAGTCCGTGTTCGTTATGATTCTCTCCTCGATCTCATTCTGTTCGGCATTCCAGCTTCCAAAATTTGGAACTCCTCGTCTGTGTATTCTGGCTCACAAATATAGTTTCTAGATCTTGGTTTGATACCAAGTAAAAAATCCTCTGAAAACTCCCTCAAAGTTAGCCATATAGTTCCCAGTTAGTATGCCGTTAGAAGATGACTGTCTCATGAGACCTTGTTATTTGTACACCCTGTGACTATACAAATCCCAACATATAAACAGGAAAATGTTGGCATTATTTTGTTACTGATTGGGAACAGTAGGCTAGTTGGAGGCAGTTACTTGCAGCATCTGTGCTAGGTTAAGCTAATGCTGGGGGCATCCGACAGCACAGAACACATGGAGATGAGAGGGTATGTATTGACTTGTCTAACTCTGGGGGTAATGGTGATTAAGCTAAAGTCCCAATAAGTCAGCGTGTTCCTTTAAATAAGTGTTTTGGCATGCCTGGCTGAGTGGCACTATCCACGGTATTGGAATGGTATTTCATTCTTGCATGTTTTGTTTTGTTGTGCATTATCGAAAAACATCCCTCCCCCTCTGTTTTTTTTCACTAATGACACCCTGCACATATTAATAGCATAGTTGAAGATAAAGTGAATGGGGTATGTGAATGTGATTGGGTATGTAGCCGTTCTCTACAGTCAAAACCTTCTCGTCTTAGTACCATGTGGTTTCCATAGAAACAGCCCAATAAGGGGACATTGTTTAAACAATATGACAGATCACAGATGGAGGCTAGAATCTACAAGTTTTGTGACAAACAGAAAAAACCTTAAAGGCAACACATTTCTTCTTCTGGCATTATGAAGGTTCCATGCTGCTTCTCCAAAGTTCCGAAACAATTAGTCAATTGATCGATTGCTCAACTGACAGGAAATTCAGTCAATTGTCAAGCGAAAATACCAAGCATTTGTTCAAGTTAGTTCAAGCTTGTAAGGATCTGCTGCATTTCTGTTGTGGATCATTGTATCTTCGACTGTTGAGGATGTCTTCAGGCAATTTGAAGACATCCCCTTAGGCGCTAGGAAATGGGGCCCAAAGATAAATCTGAGCAGTCATAATGCAATGGAAGTGATTAAAAAAAGAAACTTTTTCTTTTTACTTTCAAAAGGGTTTTTTTCTTTCTTGTGAATACTGCATACTTTCCTCTACTTAAGTCTCTAAAAACCTTCATATGAAACAAGCTGATATGGGAAAATCAGTGTTTGGTTATGATGGCCGAAAAATATCAATTAATCTATTAGTTAATCAACAGGAAATTATTTGACACGTATTTTTCATTCTCTGGTTGCAGCTTCTCAAATAAAAAATGCTTTCCTTCGTTTTATATCATTGTACAGTGAAAATCATTGGGGTTTTGGACTGTTGATCGGTCCAAAAATTAAAATAGGTCACCTCTTGCTCTGCAACACTGTGATGAGCCTTTTTCTCTATTTTACATTTTACGGAAGATGACAGATGGATAATGACAACATTTGTCAGTTGCAGCCTTACCACTCCTAATTTATATTGACACTAAAGCCGTCACCTTTCATGAATGGTCACAAGCAGCTTCATTTTAAGAGGTCACAAGGTAAAAGGGAAGGAAACGTCTGGACTCAGCAATGAATAAATTAAACATTAAATATTAAAAATAAGTGTTTAGAAAAGATGTACAGGTGCCCACAAACTGCATACTGCACCAGTAGGATGTATAATGCCATTCACATTTAAGGTATGTAGAATAAACTAATAATTTGGACCCTGCTGGACTGACTCTCTGTTGCCCCCCAGAATGGACTTGTCTGGTTCTCCTACCTTTAACCCCTCTTTCTGCCACACACTGTTTTTACTCTGCCACTCTCCTCTTGATGAGCTTCCCTCCCTCCTCGCTTCTACCTGTCCCCTCCCAGAGAACAATACAGGCTACCAGAGTCACACCCTGCCACCCCTCGCAGGGTCCAAAGTGCTAGAGTGATAACAGAGCAGACAGGGTGAAGAGGCCACTGTTTTAACAGCCATTACCAGGATAGGTGTTGACAGCTAGAGTGTCTGTGCATCCCTGCCTCTCTCTCTCTCTCTCTCTCTCCCTCCTTCTCAGCGCTGGAAGTGTGCGTGTGGAACAATGCTCCAATTAAGGCCCAGTGGAGGAGTGGCATTAGAACAAGGACTGTGATGAAAACGGTGGAATTTGTTGTGCTGTTAGGGCGATGCATTTTCACTTCAGGATTAGGCCTATGGCCATGTTAGGTGACAAATATCTTATTCTCCCTTTATGTCTGATTCTGTTTGTATTTCTGAACAAACGCAACACCAGAGAGTGCTAAGTTCATATTAAGGAGAAACTGCACTATGAAACAAAGTTAAAAAGCTACTCAAACTGACAAGAGAAACAATTAGACAAAAAGCTGCCAAATTGAAACAGGTATTGTTGATTTTTGTTGGGATTTCTGAGGTAACATTTAGGCAAATGAATGAATGAGACCAGCTCTGAATGCTAACTCAATTTGTTGTTTCAGTTATACTTCACTAAGATTGGCTTTACTGCCTTTAAATCCCCATTTCCTATTGGGGGTCCAAATAACAATTCACTGAAAAAATGCTCACTCAATTAGGTGGGAGTTGCTTGCCATGAGCTTTAATCCAAGGTATCTCTTTGTTTTTAATCAAATGTGGTATGTTTGCCTCTGGAGTTGCTTTGTTTAATGGCGAGAAAGCTAGAGACTGCAGCCACAGTGCCTGTAATCTCAAAAAACAATCAGCAGCTCAAGATAAAGGCCAAATCCACAGTAATTATTGCACCTTAAACACAAGGGTTTATGCCCAAACCTTGTATTTTGTTTGAATTTGGGGAACAGCCAGACAGAAGGCATAATAGACAGCTGTAATTATGAGAAGATTGTGAAATAGGATTATCTGTTAATGCTTCACATGCAGTAGAGCATTCCTGGTGAAAGGAAATTCTTTTCAGTGCAGCAGAGGAAATAAAGCAATGCAGGGTTGCAGTGTAACACCTCTGCATCTTGATACATTAGCAATGAGGATGTTGTTTATTCTGCTATATTATGATATATTAGGAAAAGTATAAGACAGAATTACAGGTACATGAGATAACTTCCCAGGGACAGAAAAGGGCAGAAACAGAATCTCTTTACCCCTGTGGGCTTGATGTTCCCTGTGGTTAAAGAGCCCTGTCTTGTCGGATCTGTTGTGTCAGAGGCAAAACAAGACTAACAAATTCTTTCCTGTGTTTCGTTTTCAGCCTGAAGCAACACCAGCAGTAAGCCACGGAGACAGGCTACTCTGGAGACGAAGACGGAGATTATTGGAATAAACAACTTCAGAAAAAAAGGACTTGTCAGAAACCGAAGAGTATGAGAAGTGCAGAGTAACTTCAGAGAGAGCAAGTGTGTGTGTGTGTGTGTGTGTGTGTGTGTGTGTGTGTGTGTGTGTGTGTGTGTGTGTGTGTGTGTGTGTGTCATAGGCACCCATACATGCATTTGCAATATGCATTTTCAGTATGCATGTGTGGGTCATTGCGACTGTATTTATTTCTATCTTTGATCTAAAAATATATCTCTGAGATTTATTTAGCACCTAAGTGTTTGATATGAGTTCTCGCTACCCAACAGCCGTCAAAAGACTTGCGGCTGCATATTGCCATATAACTCCTGTGTGAGCCACAATCCTAAAATTTTACTGATGTCAGTGCATTGCCCAGAGTGGTAATAATCATTACAATGATACAATGATAGTCATAGAGCAGCAGTAATAATAACTCTGTAACTAGCCGTCCCCCAAGTGCTCTGACAGTGATCCAAGTCTTCAGTTTCTAAATGCTTTTCATAGAAAGTGATGGTGGCACATGCATGGCTCACTTTCAGACCACTTGAGACCTACTCAGGTCCAGACCTTTAAGTCCAAGAACGAGAAAACTCCCAATGACCTCAGCCATTACAGGTTGCATGAATTTCCATTGAAAAATTATTTTTTGTCTGAATCTTGTGTTATCTATAAATGTTGTGGATTGGTGTCACTTTTTTTCAAATGGTGGATGTGTCATTTTAAAACCCTTTTTTTCTCACGTTTCATATAATCAAAACCTTGAGCTATGGCATGGTTACAGTAAACAGGGCAGTGGAGAAAAGCAGCACAAAGACTTCTAAACTCCTGCTCTGAGACGTGCCCTGTTCAACTTTGTTAATCATCTATTGCTGAAAACATTCCCACAGCACTGAATACTGATGTCAGATGCAGTCTGGAGGTGACAAAAAATTATCTTCTCTGTTGAGATGGGTGACATGTAGATATTATTTTTGAAATTTTTCTGTGAGAAAAAAAAATAAAAATCACTCCCAATCCATGTAGCAGCCAATGTACAATACAACTGGGATGTAATTAAATGCATGCAAAATGTGAAATATTGCATTCACTAGCCTTGTTTGGAAACCTACTGCTTGTGCGTTTTGGCAGTAGCGCTGCTTTCTAGCGATAGCTTCTTAATGCATTACTGCACATGCTTGCACCTGAGCAAAGAGGTCACCTTTTAGAACTGGACTGGCTTCTTTTCAACATCTAATTTACTCATCAAAAAAATGTAAACCTTTTGATAAGTGGAAATTACACGAGTCACCACTGTATAACACCGCTCATCTGTAGAGTCTTCAGAGTGCCTGTAAAGGGAGTTTCAACAAAGGTTTGTAGCAAAACAACATGAGCAAAGAGAAGACACGCTCCACTTTCCTGCACTGGCACTAAGCAGCGTTTCTCTATAACCTGGGGAACGGACTGAAAAAAACCCGGCACTCAATGCTAAGCTATCTTCTGTAAGGTGTTGTTGGTTCAAGCTATTGTTTTCTTTGTAAACACATTAAAATGTTTTTGTTTTTGTGATTTGTTTATTTCATGGTGACGAAAGGGAATTACAAGTGACCTGATTAAACTTGTATTTCTTCTGCAGACATATGGATGAGTAATGGTTTTATGCAATCACACTAATATTAAGAACCATACGAGGCTTTGAAGTGAAATTGTTTGACGAACAAAAGAAGCGGTTTGTGTAAAGAAACAATAGCTGCAGGTGAAGTTTGTGTTTTAAGTACAAGAGTTTTGTATTCATAGTGTTTGTCTGCACTGAGCTACAGGGCGATAAGGACAATGTATTTCACGTGGATATTACTGAAAAATACAAATATGCTGGCACTGAAATGAGAATAAAATGGCTTTTGGTGGGTCATGTTTTTGAATGGGAAACCATAAGTAAAAAATAAACTCATCCTGAGCCGAGGAGTCAGTGTTGATGGACTGATCAACATTTCAACATTGGAAGACAGTGATCATAGAGGGATTTTGATAACAGCTGTTTTTATGAGGACGACAATCACCATAAAGACGTTCCCTCAGAGAAAATCCAATATGTGACTCTTTTTCCAGTGGATTCATATAAACAGCCAAAAATGAAGATGCAGGACTACAAACTGTTGGATTTTGACATGACCTCTAAAATTACCAATCCCTCTGTTGTCGGTAATGTCATAAAAAAAACCCCACAAAAACAAGAAGTAATTTGGCATTTTTTATCTGGATCATGACTGTTTTTATTACTATTTACACTCATTTCTCACACTGACTCATTTCTCTCCAGCACTGGGGTATTCACAATAGAAGCGGTGTCGGGGTGTGGCGATATCACAGTCTGTGCAGAGAATGATGGCGCTATGAGTCACATAAATTTACCAGATGTCACATAATATATGACAGAGATGTATCTATGGGTAGGTAATTTTGTGACATGTTTACAGGTAGGTGTCTGTGTGTGAAGCTGTAAACTGCACTGGCAGTGGGAGACACAATGTGAGCTTTATACCATGAGCACATTTGTAAACACATCTGATGAATACAATGAAGATAACACTTAGTTTATCTATTTTTCTCTTGCAAAATTCAGACCTGTGTTTTTTCTTTTTCTGTGCGTTTGCACTGCCTTGTAGATGTGCCAAATTTGCTTTTCCTGCCAGCAAAAAAGAAAAAAAAGAAAATGTCAAACCGGAGTCAAACTCTCCGGTGGCACAGAAATTTTATAAAAATCAGGACCACATTTTTTAGATCAATATTTATATTTGAGTTTCAAAATGTCTGAGCACCATCACAGAAACACACACGCCTTCGTTAGAATATTGTATACATGAGCAGGCCAGCACGATTCGGGGAAAAATATGAATAATTAGCACCTGCAATAGGTGCCAAAAAAAAATAAAAATAAAAATCTATGTTTGGTGGTGCCATGTTTTGTTTTTCATGGTCAAAAAAGTCGTGGCAGAGAATCGTGTTATCAATTCTAAGCAAAAAAATCGTGATTAATATTTTTCCCCAAATCATGCAGGCCTACACATGAGTATAATAACCATAGACGTTTACACGATCTAACATCTTTCTTGTACTTTTGAATTGAAATCGAACTGCAGCACAGTAAATGCATGAAAAAACAAGTGCGAGAGAGAGAAGAAACGGCGGCAGGAGGGAGAAGAAATCAGTGCAAACCGGAGATTGTGTTCTCTCTTAATGGCCCACTGTAGTCAACAGGAGACGCACTAAATAAAACATTGAAGCTGGTATTATGTCCTTTTCACTGTGCTATCCAACCTCTGTGTATCATAAGTCAGTGGGTGTAAGAATACTAGGCCACCACTCCACTTAGCCCACAGTAGGGCATGTTATCTCAGCTCATCCATATTCATGACCCTATCAATGTAACCCCATGTTCTGCTGGGATGTGATTCTGCAAAGGCAATCTTTCTACCGTAGTTGAAGTTCACAGCTCTGCTCCCTAAGAGTGGCTTTGCCTCACTGTAAAGTTTGAGAATTAGCTGTGGTAATTGATTGTGCAATAGTTCCACACCCCATGAAGGAGTATATATGAAGCTAACTTTCTGCCAAAACCCAATTAAAACCTGTTTTACAAATGCCCTGCAATTCCCTTGTGACAGAGTGGTTTGCAAATAGAAAAGATCATTAGCACACTAATGCATGTTGTTTTGCGAATACAAAACGTACCTATCACACAAGTACACAACATATTCCTAATACATCAGAAGCCTCAGAAACAAAGAAACCATGTCTTACAAGTACAAAAAATAAATCCTACATAAACAAAAAATATCATGTGACTTTTGGCACAATCTTTCCGCAGTAATTATACGGAAGATTTTATCACAAATTATCAGAATTATTCACCCTACGCAACAGCAGGTGGCGCTATAAGTCAATTCAAACGTGCCGGGGGGTAAACGGACCAACGGACGGACAGATGGATGTGATTGTACCACTACTACATCTCACTTTATACTATATTACATATTACATACTATTTAACCCATTCTGTCCTATATTATTTTACTTTTTGTTCTTATTTCAATGATGCGGGACGTTCATTTAGTTGCCTGTCAGTGGCGTTATGTAACCTTTAGTAGCGATAGACCGATTTTATAGGCGGGACAATTTATCTGGCCGATATTTGCGTTTTTACGTGTATTGGCATTGGCCGATACGCGGCTGCTGCACCGCCCATCTACCACTAATACCATGGCAGTCTTAAATTACAAATCAAGCACTTATTTCAATGGCTACTTTTCAGCTTTATTGTTTTCTTAAATTATTTAAATGTGTTGACAAAGGACATTTTGTGATGACCTGGTTATATCTGTCTTATAATATGTCGGCAAGCAAGGCTTCATCAAGGCTGTGTTGTAGATGTTGATGAAAGCCTTTTACCCTTGCACAGTTAACCATATGCAGTGCACCCACCCATATGATGCACATTGCACACAAAATTTGGGTGATATGAATGTAAGATGAATGCAGAAGTGACACTGATCTATGTTTTTTTTTTTTTTTTTTAAGAAATGGTAGAGAAGATTTTGAAAACAAATCCAGTGTGGCAGGGTTTACATTTTTATGATGTAAATTGAGGGAGCAAAAGCAGTATTGTCTTCAAATATCGGCAGACCGTATCGGTTATTGGCTAAGGTTGTTGGGACAAACAAAAAAAAAAACAGTATTGTCACTAAAAAAAATCCATATTGGTTGACCCCTAACCTTTAGTCTCGCTTTGCCAGAGCCTTCTCCAAAGCGTGCTGAAGGAAGGTCTTAGTAATTACCCTCAAGCTCGTTCAGGCTTCCTGTTTCCACTTTATCGTGCACGGTTGTAAATAATAAAATGGTGCAAGACCCCCGGTTGCCCGCTATAAATCCTGGTGCGTCAGCAAGATCTAGGTCATTTTTACTTCATACTGGTGTGCACCACCTCGGGTGCGGCTATAATACCGCACGTTTAAGGGCCCTATCTTGCACCCAGCGCAGCGCTGCGCAAAGACCGAAGCAAGTGTCTTTGCTATTTTAAGACCGACGACGTTGTTAATTCCCTGTTCTGCGGCCCCATTATTTAAATAGCAAATGCACCTGCGCCCACCTTTGCACCCATGGGCATGCTCGTCTTACAGGGAGGTGTGTTCAGCTGAATACTTGGCATATTGCTATCTTGCGGCAGCAGAAAGTGACCGCGCCATTGACCAACAAAAACCTGGTCTAAAGTCAGTAAAGGAGCATTTCATTGTTATTTTAACATTGCATTAGTAAAATGCGCCTAAGCCTGAGCACAGCTCTAGCACACGCGCATGCACGCAAAAGATTAAAAAATAAAAATATTACGGTGCAAATCCGCCATCATAATAGCAATGCACCAAGGTACCCATGCTCTGATTGGTTTAAGTACAACCCTTTTGAACCATGCGCCTGGCGCATGGACCCTTTTTTCCCACCATCAAACTGGCAAAAGTGTATTTGGACACACCCTAAACGCACCTGCAACAGGCGCTTCATGCCGTACGCTTAGATCTTTGAAATAAGGCCCTAAGAGTCTAAGAGACTTCAGTCAGTATTAGAGCCACCCCCAGCCAGCTAGCAACTAGCCACTATCATCACAGCAATCCGAACCCAGCCAGCACTTAACTCCAGCGCCAGGTGCTAACCATGCTAACGAAGTCTGAAGAGCGGCAATCTGTACATCTCCGTAAACCTTACCGGGGTTTGTTCCAATAAACTCCTCCCTCCCCAAAATCATTATGTAAGCTTGCTTGTTCGTGAACTGGTCAGCTACCAATGCATCAAATCACGAAAAACATAACCGTAATTCCTCAAATAAGGACCGGTAGTCAATTAAAAGCTGGGCCTCTGATAGTGGCCGGGGGCGTGGTCAACACGGACAAATAAAGGTCTGCCTCAAATTAAGGCCAGGGAAAAAATTGTGTGGATAATCTCCCAAGTGCCTTTCACATAATGCATTCAAGTTTATTGTAATGTACATTTCTACTAATTTAATTTAACAGATTCAACAATATATTCATGCTTTTTTCCACACTTTGTTTTTCAGGACTACGGTACTCATGTAAAGTACTGTCCTACTGGTCTTTTATTCAGTGCAGCTGTATGTGTTACTCAGCAGTGTAGCGTGTAGTAACAAACAGGTGTCAACAGATGGCAGTAACTACATTAAATGTAACACAGTTCTCATTTAGTGACAGCAGATAATGACGGACTTTTCAAAAACAAAAAGTAAAGAGTTTTAAGGTACTGTGTGCAGAGGAGAACTCGGGTGAAAAATCTGCGAGACATTTCAACATTGACCCCAGGAGAATCCGAGACACAAGAAACGTAACAATTTAGAAGGTTGAGCCGACAAGATTAGCTGACAGCAGAGCACGGCTAGCTCCTGTATGCTCTTATCGTAAACTACCAGCAATACTTTAGTACCTGTATTTAAAATATATACCCGGTACATTTACAGGGTTCAAACTGACACAGTGGTGGTGTTTGATTATTTCTTACCCAAGTTGCTCTGTTGCCCTTCTGGCTGTTGTTGTATATGAGGATTTGCAAATGTTTCTTAAAAAAATGAATGATCTCTGTCCACTGGAACGCCATGGCTTTTCATTTAAAACAATTTATTAACAACAATTATACTTATCACACAGATAGAATTAGAATTAAAGATCTACCTCTAATAGAAGCCTACTTCAAATGAAAGCCGGGTACCTTCTGCGGTTCAGGTAAATAAAGGCCACGGCTTTTATTTGAGGAATTACGGTATGTTGGTAGAAACCTCAGCTATTACATTAAAATGACATGGATAAACGTTACCAAATTGCATATTGTACGATTAAATCTTGGCAGGAAACTAGCTTGTAGTAGTATCAGTGACTCAGTGATGGTACCCAGAGAACCAGAATATTTGATGCTACAGTTTCCTCTGTGTGACCCCGTACAACTGTATCATTATGAGAAGCATTTGCTTAAAATGTCAAGATGGAGATATGTCTTCAGTTGACATTTCAAAAGGACATGTGGGGCACAGGGGTCGCACTAAACAAAATCTCTTCAGAAAAGACAGGGGAGTGACTTGATTTAATTACTGTACAGCACTGCCTCTTTATGAGTGTGAAGCAATCGTAAACACTCACCCCTCCTGACAAATGGTAAATGAACAAACAATTTCTTTCAGGGGAGAACAACGCTGGCTGCTAACATCCTGGACTTTGATCCAATTGTACTATTACGGAGCCCCCTGGGGTCAGCGGAGAAAACAGAAAGTAATCCGTGCGCACGGTTTAATGTTGTCTGCATGCCCCTAACTGGCTGTATGTCAGCAGCGGTGATGTGACCTCAGACAGCAGAGTAGCAACAGATTTCCACTCTGCCGCTCTGCTCCATGCAGCATTCTGCTCATTGTCAGAGCCTGTCAGAGCTTCCCTGTCAAAAATCATTGTCGCCGTCATAATATTCAGCCCTACAGCCCGGCTGGCATTTTAGACAGTGGATCACATGCTGGCGGGTGACACAAGCAGCCTGACACGTATGCAGCAAGCAGGACTTAATGGATCTGCATTAGCACCAAAGTACTTGTGGTGTTGTGTGCTAATTCTTTAAGACAAAGATGGGATTATAGAGAAGCAATCTCACATCTGTGCAGATATACCTGACCTGTCTGGGTTGATTTGTCTATGCAGGACTACAGGCTGACCTCAGACCTGGCACACCGCAACTGTCCAGATCTAAAATCTGGATCTGAAACTACATCTATCCCAATCTCATCCTACTGGCAGTTTTTTCCACCTTGTAAGGAACACAAGAGCCAAGACTCAACACTGGACCAAATGGTTTGAGTAATTAAACAACATTTTACAGTCCAGCTGTGTTCAAGGTCAACTGAAAGATTAAAGCTCAGTAAAATAGCAATGCTAATATAATAAAAAATGTGTTTACATGATGGCCCTTCTTGTAAATCTGTATCCCATCTGCTTTTGTAGCCAAGGCCAATGGTTACTTGATAATGAAATACTATCATGATTGACCCTGACAGATTTCTCTAGTATTCTTAACCTTGTTTTAAGCTAAAAACAACAAGGATGTAGCTCCAGTCAAGCAGAGACATTGTTTTGGCATCAGCTAGAATACAAATCCATCTCTTGCTATTTATCAGATGATGAAGCTTTGCCAAGTGCCAAGCACTCTTTTAGTAAAAAAGTGTTTTGTTGTTCTTGCTCCACAGCTGGCCAGAGAAGATTTAATTAAAACTCTAATCTGAGCCCAACTGCACCATAATTATCATGTTACTGCACTGCAGTAATTATCCTTTTGAAGATTCGGACCAGAGATATTTGTGCTCAGTCAGATGAGAAACATCCTGGAGGCGTTAAACAAAAAACGTCACAGCAAACTTTGATGTTAAAATGTATACAGGTTAGCAGGATGGTCTGAAATGTTTTGCGCTGTCTTTCGCTGTGCGTTTTGTTGGTAAATGTGTTCGAGTCACACACGTCTTGTCTTCATTTCAGAAACAAGGAAATTATTTTGGCGACGTATGCGTGACATCAACCCATTCTCACTCCCGCTTGGTCATTGGCTCGCAGAGGCACTGACCTTTACTGAAAAAGTCTGTGGGACTGCTGGGATTGGTTGAATTTGGGGGAGACTCCGGTTATTGGTCAAATTTGCAGAGAAAGTTGCGGTGATTGGTCAAAATTGGGAGTTGCACCAAATTCACGGTAATTGGTTGAATTTGCATGAAATGTTGCGATTGCGACATCACAAAATCCCAATGGACAATTGAGACAGACAGTAAAGTGATCCTGACTGGTCCTGGCTAACGCCGCCAAGCTAACCCTGCTAACTGCTAACGATACCAGAAGACCAGGCAAGCGGGCTACAGCTGTTTTCAACGTGTGGCCTGTTAAGTGGCCATAGCCGACAACAGTGGTTATTTTAAGCCAATATAAATAAGTTTTATCTTTTAATTGTCTGTAAACTTACCAAACATACTGTTGACGGTCCAAGATGACCACTGAGTTTCCTTTGTCTGCCAGTTTATTGATATTTTTGTTATCACGGGGGACGACGACTTTGGGTGGGACATGTAGTTGTGCTGTCTCGTTGAACTGTTGTCCCGCTAGCATGTTTCTGTCTTTGTGTGTGTTGTAGTGTGCTGTCTGTCCTCCACTATGTCGTCACGCTGTATTTCAGTTCAGGGGTCCTGTCTGTAATTGAGTGACTGTGCATGAGTTCAGGCGCGGATGTGGTGGGCTGAGGCTGTCTGTTGGTAATTGTTATGTGTCCCTGTGCCTCTGTCAGTATGGCACCAGTGGATGGCTGCTGTGCCCTGATGTGGTCAGTGTTGTCAGTGGTATGTTGTCTAATGTGTCTTGTTTAAACCTACGAGGCTCCCAGCCCAAGCTGAAGCAATGTAAAAGTTGAGTTGACAGTTGAATGAGGATCTGGATGTTGTCTTGTATGCTATCTTGATAGTGGTCCCGTATTATAATAATCGTGTTCTGTGCCCAATATCTACCATTACCATCAATGAGTGACAGTGTGGTAGCATTAGGGGTCGCTTATTTGATTATTGTGGCCAGGTTTTGGGTAATTTTGGTAATGGAAGTGAGGTGTTCTGCTGCAGACATTACTCAGATGGTGAGAAACTTTTATAAGTCTGTAAACAATGCAAGTCCTCATACTGAAGCCTGTGTCACTATTGTTGGGTTCACTAGATGGTCGGCCCCTTCGTGCACCCTAAAAGGTTCTGGTAATGAATTTTTTAGGGTGCACGCTCATCGCAAACTGTTTTACCATCTGTCATGACAAGATGATCTTATTTGTTCAATGGAAAAATAATTTGATTTAAATAAAATGGGACCTCTTTGCAATCAACTTACATTTGATAAATACAAACAAATTTACTGTTTACCAAAAACTTATTTACCCAACATAGTTGCTCCTTTGCTTCAAATTGTAGTTGGCACATTCTGGCTTACAGGAAACAAAAAGGGATTGAGTTTAGGCATATGGATGTCCCACAACACCTAAACTACCAGGCTATGCATAAACTGGGCCAGTGAGGCAGCATTTGGCCTAATACCATATGTATCTGGGCCTCGACTCAGGAGGGGGACAGGCAGTGTAATAAGTCTGTCTGTCAGCTGACTTCTACATCTGATGGTTTCCCCCCTGTGACTGCTGTCATCTCAGCATCCTGCTCACAGCCTGCAGACCGCACCCCAAAACAAGGATCTAAATCTGTAACCAGCATACAGACATACACACATACAGGACATGCACAGACAGCCCGTCTGCAGCTGAAATTAAGCTGTCAAATCTAACAGGCAGCTAGTCAGGTGCTTTGTCTCCCTGTCAACCAAATCCAATCAATAACCATAACTGCTGGTGCAAATGTCTAATTGCCTTAATGTATCTACGAATTTAAAGAGGGACATCTAACTTGTCTAATGACATTTATTTTTTAATTATTTTAAGCATTTAAAGTTATTTTTCCATTGAGGCTTTAAGAGAACTATGTTTGGAAGCATTTTGCTTTGACTGACAGGTGCTTGTTTACTTGCTGCTCTTTGGCTCCATTTAGTTTAGTCATCCTTGCCTAAATTTAGCTTTCTGTCTTCCTCTTTCTGACACAATCACAGAAAGACTGTATCAAATCCAGACTATGCTATTAGTACATACTAATCTTCATAGCTTAATGCATTAGCAGTTAGTGTGAAAGAAATTAATGTATTTTAGAAATGTATACATCTTATACAAATAAGATGTGCATCAACAGACTTAGTAAATATGTTGTGAATTAGACTGATTAGCAAACGATTTTCCAAGTCTTATTTTTTCTAATCTTCCTAGAGCTGTCTCCCCACTTAGTGCAATTTGTCTTAATCCTTTAGCTGTAAACAGCTGCTCCATTTCCTTGTCTTAATGGCATTGTGGGAGAATAGAGTCAATCAATACCATTCAAGAGTCAAAATTGTGTATGTATACTGATATCTTTAAGTGCATTTCATTTTGTCAGTTAGGTTTTAACACACTTAATATAAAGAAAATGTCCAGCTGGAATTAGGTTGTACCGTGACATTGGAACACAGATCCAACTTCAAAACATCCCATTAGAAACATTTGGCTGATGTCAAATATGCTACTTTTATGTTTTTTCTATAATTGCTGCAAATTATACAAATACTATATCTGCCTAATGTACCTAAAGTAGATTATATCAGTGCACACCCGACGGTGTGGTGGTGACTTTGCTGCAAATTGTGTAAGATGTCAGACAGAAACAATAAATCCATGGTTTGATACAGGGGTTTCAGCTAAGCAGAAAATTACCTGAACACAACCAAATTAAAGGTGTGCACAGTAACAGAACAAGGCACTAGGTTTTGTAATGGGTCAGCATTATGTGTGTGGGAGAGAAAGAGAGAGAAAATAGGATAATGGTCAAGCAGAGAAAGAGAAGGCCTACTTGTAGTGGAGTAATATGTAAATCACTTTCTCAAAGGACTCTAAGACTTCTCAGAAACAAATACAAAGCTAAGTGAGTCGTATGGCAGTGTCACATTTTCTATGGTTTTGGCTTTTGTACTCCAGCACTAGGGATGAGCCGAGTACCCGGCTGAAACGAGTATCCGGTACGGATAAAGCACTTTTGCCGAGTACAAGTATTATACGAGTAATGCGAGTCAATATCTGTACTCGGATTCAATGAAAGTCTCCATTGACTATGTCTCCGTTCTGTGATAGGCTAGTCCCAGCGCCCCTCCCTACACACACAGATTTCTTGTGTTGCAGTGTGCCGCTCCGCTCACACGCACTCAGGACACAGAAGTGAACAGCTCTCTCCCCTCCAGGTCTGCGGGGCTTTCCCGTTAACATTTAGGGTTTCTTCAAGCTTCAAGTTTGTTTTATACTTCGATTTAAACTAGTACCTAGTATCCAGGAAACTTCTGGTAACGTGGGGTTTGTTCAGACATAGTGCTTGGTAGAATGCGACTCGCGTTGCATCTCTGCCGTCGGATGTTTTTTTTTTTGGTTTTTTTTAAACTGCCTATTGGCTCTAACCTGTTTTTTTGAGTGTCAGAAACTTTCTTGCTGTGTTTTATAAAAAAAAAAGGCAGTTGCAGTATAAATGAATAATTATTACAAATGAAGTTACACACACAAACACATTCCAACCCCCCGCCCCCATCTCTCTCTTTGTTTCTCTCTCCGCCCAGTCCGAGTACAGATACGGATACAGATAATTCATGTGGTAAACAGATACAGATACAGATAATGCTGTACTCGCTCATCCATATCCAGCACATTACATTTGAAGTTAAAAAACTTTAAGGAAAAGTGCTAACCTTCAGCAACGACACCATTGACACCATTACTGGGGGAACCATGTAGGAATTGTAGCCATTTTATACTCTCTGTGCATTTCAGATCTTATGTAGCAGCCAAGACAGTGATCCTAATACAACTAAGGCAACCAAAGAGTTTGTATGATTAAACTGTGGAATATTCATGATTGGCCAATCAGTCAGTCACCCCTTTGCTGAAGATCAAACTGAATATAATGACCCTGAAAAAGGCAAGAAGTGAAGATGAATATACTACATACAAAGAGCATCAGAAATTAAAGTTATATAATTAATAATTAAAAACATACTAATTTACTTTCAAGTCCTCAACCAATTTTACATATTTAGGCATCAAAATAATACCTTACATGAAACTGTAGCACCAACAAAATAAGTCTATAGAAAGGTGGATGTCCTTAGCTATGTCTATGATAGGGAAAATTAAAGTTATTAAAAATTGAAATGTTTTTATTTCAAAATATCCCTCTTGCGCGCTAACCCTACCCCAATGAAGCAGGACCCCCCCCCCCCCCCCCCCCCGGTGTATTGCAAGCCCGGTGGCCCACAGGGCCTGAGTGTCCCCCCACCAGGACTAAGATTCTGTGAAAAAAAATTAAAATGTATTTTAAAGACGTTTTACAGTAGAGACAGCTCAGTTGGAAACTATCATATCATTAAAATCTCCAGTTAGCTTTTAGCACTGACTTATTAAAAGTGCCCTATGGAAGCTATTTTTAGCTTTTTTTTTTTGCAATTCTTACCATAATTTATCACAGAAATTATTGGGCTGTGGCAGAGTTAGCTCAGTTGGTAGAGCAGGCACACACATTAAGAGATTTCTTCCTTGACACAGCGGCCGCAGGTTTGAATCTGACCTGTGGCCCTTTGCTGCACGTCATTACCCCTTTCATGTCTTCATCTGTCCTGTGGAAAATAAAGGCATAAAATGCCCAAAAAAATAATCTTAACATAAATATTGGGCTTTACATTAATCCTGCCATCAATCTGCTGAAATCATTTTAATGACTCCGTGTGCAGCTCTTTACTACATGGTTCATGTGTTTAAGGCCTTAAATGTTACATCACATGAATAATTAAACACTAAAATGGATGAACCTTGTGTATATAACGATTTACAACCCCTCTACTCTTTAAGGCAGAATATCAATGGGTCTTGGCCTCAATCAGCCACTGTAAAAGTAAACTCGATGAGATGGAGTATAATACAGAGCCATTAGAACACTAAAACGCACTTAGTCTTCATTAGAGGAGGAAAATGTGGTAAGCGATTGCACGGCAACCAGACTCATCTTTTGCGCTGCTAAATGTAAAAGGCCGGGGAGTTAACTGGGCTGAGCTCCCCACGAGGAGAGATGTATAATCTTTTAGGTCACAAACCAGAGGGCGGCTGTCATCACAATCGCTGTGGGATGAAAAACATTGCAAGGGTTTGAATAGACTGCTAATATATCTCATGTCCCAAGGGTGGATGATGTCATTCCTAAAATATGCAGCGGTTTTGAAGTCCCTGCGAAGGCAGTTGACAGTTTGCACATGTGAGTAACAAGCGTCACTTCTCGTGAAACACGTTAACACAACAAAACAAAACTGAATGTTAAAGAATGTTAATTCTTGAGCAAGACCGTCTTAAATGGTTTGCAATAGATTTCCATCTTTCAAAACAAGAACAAGTGATATGAATTAAAACTTGCAGAATGGTGCACATACTGTTCATGCCCTTGTATTCCCGCTACCGTCATCAGAAAATGCACACACAAACACTTCATGACAGGTGCCATCTTTCTAAAGAGTCGAAAGATGCTCAGAGACTAAATATGAACATATCAGCTTACAGGCGTTATGGTTACCTCACTGTTCAAAGCTGCACCAGCTGTAGTAACATCAAAGTTGAACTGAATCTCATGTTCAAATTCTGGTGATGAACAATATGTGATTAGATCTTCTTTTAAGAACACATAGGACTAATTTCAAGCATATTTTGCCAATCAAGCCTTTCATTTGAAGATAACTGTCAACAAACAGTAAAAGGCCCACTCATCTAAAAAGTAAATGAGAGGCTTGTTACTCTGGCTCTGCAAATGCGTCTAGATCTTAAAATTTGCATTAAACAAACACAGCCTTACTTTTTGGCCTTACTTAATGTGGGAAATTGCGTCACCTGCATATGTGACAGGTGACAGAGCGGCAGAGAGACAGAGGCAGACGGATGGACAGGGACAGTAGAGGAACCGTTACTGATTGGACTGCTTACCCTGTGGGTACAAACAGCAGCACAGAGAGAGAGTGAGAAGGGAAAGGGATGTGTTTTCACATTTCAGTTTGGGCCACACACAGGTTTTCTATTAGATGACAGATGACACGCTTCACACCCTGCACACTGCAGATATCACTCAGCACACCCCTTACCTCCGCCTCCCTCCCTTCTCCCTCACCTCTCCATCTGGCTACTAGCTCATCCCAATTGTCCCTCCCCCCTTTCAACACACACACACACACACACACACACACACACACACACACCACACACACACACACACACACACAGTCTATTTCTATACAGCGTGTCTTCCTTTCCAGCAGCGTAGCTCTAGCCAGGTATGTTAATGAAGTTAATCGGATTGTCGCCTGCGGAGCAGCACAACTTTCACAAAGTTCCCAGTTAATTTTACCTTTATTCAATCAGCAGCTGCCCGTCTTCCTGTATTCTGTGTGTATGTGCATGGAGGGGAACAGGGTGTGTAAGTGTTTTGTTTTTGTGTCTATGTGTTTGGACGTGTTTTTCTCCCTGAGCCGCATTACCAGCAGTTTGGCAGAAATCCGTCATAATCATATTTGCCGCTCTCTCTTTCTCTCTCTCTCTCTTCATCTGCCGTGAGTATAAATGTGGGACAGAATTAGCAATAAGTTTCCTTCCCAGTGCTCTCACGCCTGTGATCAACTCTTATGAAAAAGAGTTTACAAAGACCACTCTTGAGAGTAGGGTGAATGCTGAGAAAAGACACTTAAAAATGACAATGGAGTTTATTGCCACAGAATTACCACACCACATTTCAAATCTTAAAAAGGGATGTCCTTGTCTCGGCTTGTCCGCATGGCCGCTCGCAGTAATGACATGAGCCAGGTGTCAGAGGTTAATGGCCTGACGGCGAGATTAGCCACTATGCTGCCATGCTTGGCTACGAGGGAACCCCCCCGGAGGATCATGTGGCCCAGGGAAAAGGGAGTTACATATTTCACTCTCCCACATCCACACTGCATACCATTGTCTCACCATGGTCCTTCACCCTGTGGCCTTGCTCCCCACTGTGTGAGTGTGCGTGGGGATGACTGAGGTAGTTCACTATGTGCCACAGATTTTATAAGCACTGGCAGGTCTCTCTATATTTATTCTCCCTTGACATTGACCTTGCCGCACTGTCTCCCCACTGTCTCCACCCCCTAAGTCTGAATGCCAGTGTTGTCAATCAAAGCCCCCCCCCCAGCATTACCTTAGGGACTATTCTAATGAGGTGCATGTTGACATTATGGGACAAAAGGCTGCCTGTAAGACTGTTTCATACAAGGGCAGTCATTATGATGTGTGAGGAGAGTAAATAGAGACAGTAATAGAAACTTTAGCCCAGCTGTTTGATAGATAAGCCAAAAAAAGATTTATTTTTCTATCTAGTTGTGCAATACGGCACATAATAAGAAGGCTAGATGTTTTTTGACATAATTCCCGAGTTTCAGTATGAAAACAATGCCCTGCGCACACTGCAAGTTAACATTTACCTCATTGGTCTATTTCTCACTATCCAGAGTCCAATTTGTTTCCACGTTGTCTCCTCTAAGACTTCATTTCTGAAGCCAAATGTTGTTGGGGGAGACTTGGCAGGAGTGTGTTTTTGTGACCCTACAGCAACAAACATACAGAGGAACAAGCTTTGCGGTAATTAGTGGTCTCACACACACACACACACAACATACACAAACTCTGAAACAGACAATCAAAGAGGATTTATTGTTGCTGTGTCAAACTGAATTTCTCTTTTTTCCCCCTCATCTTTCCACAAACTCACACATACAAGGCTCTCATGTATGCTCACACACACACACACACACACACACACACACACACACACACACACACACACTAAACTGCATCTTAAAAGGTGGTCGATCAAATATTTAATTTCTTCCAGTGCTGACAAAGGCCTCTCACCCACTGAACAGAGACAGTCTCTTTATCGCTGGCATCCAGAGGGGCCCGGCGCTATTATAGCAGAATGAGTGACGGCCCAGTCCACGACTTCTATTAGTGACTGTTCCTTCAGCCCCACACCAGCACACACACAGTGAGACAGTAGGGAAGAGAGACTTGGGAGCTCTGTGAAGGGTGGGAGCAGATAACCCCCCGAGGAAAATGCATTTTGTGTGTGTGTGTGTGTGTGTGTGTGTGTGTGTGTGTGTGTGTGTGTGTGTGTGTGGTTGTGTATGAGAAGGAAGACCAAGAGTAGATCAATAAGAGGAATAATTAGACACTGATAACAGAGACATGGAAAATAGCCAGTCCTAAATACATATAGTACTTGCTCATTACACATGAATGCAAAAATAAACAGATTACTCCGTTATTGAATTGTATCCACCCATAGAGTCATGACTATACTGCATTTCAACACAGTAACAAATGACCATAGCTTTTATATATAGTAAACACAGTATGTGAATATGATGGCAAGGCTTCAGTGACCTTGGTCATGCCTGCCCAAGGCAAATTTAGACAGATCTAGAGGAGCTGTGAGGTGCTCATGCTGATTCCCTCTAACAGAGGGAGTAATAGCCAAGGCCAACACCTTTATTCATCTCTGAGTATCTCACATAATACTGCCTATCATTAATTATGCTACACATACCAAAATTCATCTGTCAAAACAGGAGAGTCAAACAGAAAAAAAGAAAGGGTCAGGAGACCTTCAGACTTTGACTCAAGCTCTATGCGGTGGAGTTTCAGTCCATGTTGAGATAAGTTGGCTACTGCAAATTGTGCTCTTTATATGAAAATTAAGGGACATCAAACTTCACATTAAAATACTGAGATTCTGACTTTCATCTAGGGCTCGGCGATGAAACGATCTTGATACTGGATGGCGATAAAATTCAGGTCAATAACAATGATTAACTTTGGACATGTTTTACTCAATATGGATAGATCTGACAGCCTATCACACAGCAGAAATAAACCCCATTCCATTTTAGAAGGGTAATGCGCACCAAAAGTCAAAAAACGTCAATAGCAGAAGAAGACGTTTTTGGCTTGCCCGTCAAAGTACAGGCCCATTTCCTACGCAGAGTAATTTTTGAGCGACCAGCTTTGAAGGAAATGGAAGAAAAGAGTGGAACCGAGGGGCATGGGCACAAAAGCAACAGTGAATGTTAACTTGCATTATTCTCCAAAGCTGAGGAAATTGTTGACAAATAAGGTAACAACGTCAATTACATGGAAGTGGTTTGGATATCTCAAAAGTGACAAAGTGCAGATTACACACAACCAATCTTTTCTGTCACTTTAAAAGATACCATCCCAGCGACCACACCAAGAGTTTGAAAACGCAAGCCCAAAGTTTTGTCCAATGGTTTAGTGGTTCTTCTGCTGTTAGCAGCACTAGCAGGGCTAAAAAACAACAATCAATTGTGTTGTCCTCTGTGACCATTGCACATATGAAAAGTGAATGCGATAGTAGTCAGAGCTTTTAGTTTCATTTACATTACTATCTTGTACTGTTTTAAGGCAGATAAAGCATGTTTGCAAAGTTAAATGTTTACATTTAGACGTTCATTCAATATATTATTCAATAACAAAATATATTCTAAACCAAGCCATGTTTGCAGAGTTAAAAGTTACATTATGTTATTCTATTTTTCATGTTAATAAACTATGTTCCAAAGTTTAACTAATGAACCCTCTGGTTTCTTCAGGCTTCAGTTAATATCAGGATACTCTTCAAACCGGCAGCATTATCAAATTATATTTCGTGATAAATATCAATATTGATCAATATGGAAAAGATTATCGTGATCATATTTGTTGCCATATATCGCCCAAGTTAATTTCAGATAAGCTAAGATAGTATTCGTCCCAAGGGAAATAGCTGGGAAATTTCAGTCAGTACAGACTGTGTGAACATAATACTACATTTTATTTAAAGGCGCCTTTCTCTGCACTCAAGGACACCATACAGGGGTACATAAGAAACTTAAAAACAGTTAAAAATAAGTATTCAACAATAACAACAACAATACTATCATGTGAATCATTACTAGAAATCTATCAGCAGCCACTGTCCTTGTTGAAAATCTACAAAAACTATTCAGCCGTTACAAACAAAGTTGATAAGAAACAGGAGAAAGTCAACAGGAACATTTGTGAGTGATGGACACTATTTAACCTTACAACACAATATACATATATTTTAGATGGCTAGCATTAAATGTGGCTGTGATAGCTAATAATACCACATTTGGATGCCAAAAGTAATGTAAATGTGCCATAAATGTAATGAGTAATTTTCTCTTATTTGTTCGGTTTATTTTTGGGTTTATTTAAATAATCTGTCTTTGGCTGGTGTTATTTGTCAACTAGTGGTGGAATCCTGGTTAAAACTACAGTACTGTAGCTACAGTATCTGGCAAAGCTAAACTTTTAAGGTTTGACAGTGTAGCAGATGCAATGTGCATGCTCCATTGTGCCTTTCTTTCCAAACAAATCAATGAATAACATATAAAAGATAAAGAATTGCTTGCACAAAAAAGACAGAAAAGTCCAGGGTCGACCACACAAAAGGAGGAGTTGTAGACACAAAATACACAAAATGTGTGCACACTAAAAAAAGGACTTGGTTCAAAAAAACGGGCATCTAAATTAAACGTCAATCTAAATCAAACCCTTTGCTGCGTGTCATCCCCCCAACTCTCCGTCTATCCACTGTCACTCATAAAGGGGAAAAGCCCCCCCTCAAAAGAAAAACAAAAAACATTGGGACTTAAATAAATAACTGAACGATGGAAGATGGGCAGTAACTCATGACTAAAACTGACAAAGGCTTGTGATCCAAAATTGATGTGAGCATTTGGAAAAGCCCAGATTGGCTGAATCGTTGTGAAGCTGGAGTCTTTCTAAAGCCTCTTGATCTTTCAGTGTTCAAGACAGATGACCAAAGTCTGACCAATGCTTTCTGTCTGAAGATATAAAATGTCAAGGGGATTAAAAAATACAAAGAAACTGTAGAGACGGTTGCATTTCAGACTTAATCTTTGCTCCTTTTCTGATGTGGTGTTGATCTGTGTACAGAGCAATGACCACACTGAGATGTGTCACTACCAACAATATGACAAAAAGCCCTTTTTAAAATTAGAAACTGCTGTTTCCTATGCTGCATGTGCATTATTCACACTAGCGCTGAAAATGGGAGCAACACAACAACCTTGTACTTGTTAAAATTACAATGAATATGTATTTATTTTCAGGGGCCATGTTTGTTCCTTTTACACATAATCAGAGGGGGCAGCAGCACCGCGGAGCACAAAGCCAAACTAAACAGGAGAAAAATGAGGAAAGACGTAGAGGAAAAAGCTTTCACATTCATTTGAATAACTTGGGAAAGTCACCCAAAGCTCAGATGTACAGCGGACTTTTACTATAAAAGTAGAAGTCCCCAAAAATAAAATGCAGTCTAAGTTTGCAAAGCTGAAAATGAGACAAATTAAAAGCAGTCTCTATAATCGGTCTATCCTCCAGTTGAAATTAAATGTCCACTGAAGTTCAATGCTAAATAGTGCTTTGATCTAATTAAACAATTATCTACATTCAATCACAGTGTCTTAAACTAATCATGTAATGAGGAAACAGAGCTGAAATGATTCCTTGAGTAACTCGAGTACTTTGATTACTACATAATGCAAAAATTTAGCATAAAGGCTTCATATAATCCATTTACCTATATACACGGATGATTATTACTGTCACACAATGCGTTTTTACGGTGTTGTGCGTACAGGCATGTGTATAGGTCATAGATAGTGTACAGGTCAAATGACCAAGACGGTGGGGATCACACACTTAGAGAATCAGAATCAGAATCAGAAATACTTTATTGATCCCCGAAGGGAAACTCTGTGTTACAATTGCTCAGATATTAGAAATATAAGAAATATGAATAAAGAAATAAAGAAATATAAGGTGTGGATATTTACATAGTTAAAGGTATATTATGATACAGTATTTACATAAATAACATAATTAAGGTGTTGCAATGGTGAAAAGAAATAATAATAATACTTCCTGTGGCGCTCTGTGGTGCATTTTGGGAGAATGAGTCGAATGAGTTGGCTTCCATTGAAAAGGAATGACTTCCGGTAACTTTAGAAGCTCAAGTCGGTGGCGGTGTGTACATACAGTAATGTCAAATCATGCCATTCCTTCAATTTGTACATGATTTGTATATGTGTGAGTGTGTGAAGGGGGATTGAAATCTTAGTGTCCTCATTAAGGATCCAAGTGGCCTGAGAGTAGAAGCTCCTTCTGGGCCTCTCAGCGCGTGCCTGGTACATTCTTCACAACCTCACCGGGAGAAAAGGATACCGGTGCACAAATGCGCAATAGCTAGGTAATGACACGGAGCTCCCCTGGGGTCAGCTGAGAAAAAATAAACTGAGCAAAATAGGAAAGATATTCTATTCTAAGATATTCTATATTCTAACTTGTCTCCTCCTATGTACCACAGCACTTTGTTAAAACTAGGGATGAGCGAGTACAGCATTATCTGTATCTGTATACCACATGAATTATCTGTATCCGTATCCGTACTCAGACTGGGCGGGGCCTAGCCCGGAAGTGGTCAGAATTAACCCGGAAGTGGGTCGAAAAGTGGGTCTTGAAATGGGCGGGGCTTTAACCGGTATGTTATTTTAAGCATGCAATTGATATGGGTTGATCAGAAATTGTTATATTTAATGCTGATTAGAAAACTATTTACATGACAGCATTGAGCTTCAGATCAATGGTGTTGTCATGGTAACAAACAAACTATATACAGAACGTTTTGCAACAATGAAGTAAAATGTAATGAACAACAGTTTTCATACTCAGTATAACTTTGTTTTTTTAACTTAATTTTTGTATGATCAGTGTAATCTGTAATTTGATCCCTTTTGGAGATTTTCCCATCTTTTCTTGGCTTCTTCATGCACATTAATACAAATTTTTACCTGGGGTGCCCAAACTTTCAAGCCCCACTGTACATGTTGTGTTCAGATCTGCCCAAATGAATCATAACAATGGGGAAAACCAACCAGAGTCTAATTTGTTAACACTAAGCAGCACAGGTTTAAAAACTCATAATGCGTCTTGTTTTTTGGTCTCATACACTCAAGGCTAAATTTTAAAAACAACTGGATAGATAGTGAGAAAGTGAGAATATTTATTTTGTTCATGTTCATTACTTTTTGAACTTCTCATCCAATCCCTTTGTATAATGTCCATGGGACTCTGGCTTCAGATGGGTAAATGCAGCAGTGGCTATCTGCTGAGAAATTAGGTACTGTTTATTCAACTAAGCAAAATAGTGTCAGTTCCCTTGCTAAACTCAGAGAATTAATAGGTGAAAGCTACATGGAAAATGATCAGACAGCTGGATATCATGCCACCTGAAACTGGAGAGTTTCAGTGGGAAGGGAAAGATGAAGATGGTTGACAATTAACTTTGTCTTCAAGGCTTTGTTAATTCAAGTCGCATTACTCCAACACTGACTGGCAGACAAGAACACACTGCTGCAAGTGCATACAGACGCTCAAATGCTAATGGCAGGTACAAACAAATACAACACTTGCAGAAATGGTGTTATTGTCAAGACAGATAACATTAGCATTCAGATGGAATTCCCATTCACAAGAACAAATCAGGTTTAAAACACGTACAGACAAAATGCAGCTATAGAATGTTTTGAAGGAGAATTACAGTTTTGTTTTCAGTATATTTACCAGCATGCTACCAAGAAAGAGAGAAATTCTGCAATTTCTTTTCCTTTCCCACATAAACACACTTTCATTCCAGTTACTTTGTGTGCATATTCCTGCAGGCGAAGACATTAGCAACAACCTTCCGACAGCTTAATCACGCGTCACAAAATTGTGACAGACTCAAATAAGAAGAACAAGTCAAAAACACTGACTTAACAGGACTTTTCAACATGTCAGTTCCTTATGCTTCATTAACACTGGCAGCTTACCACACACACATTATACTTTCACTTCCTCTGTGTGTGTACAGTATTTGTCACGTCATTCCAAGGATGGTGAACCAAGTCCACTTACTTTCAGGGGGTTTAGATTGTTTAGGGTGTGGTTTTGAGTTAATTTTAGACAATGAGCATAAAAAGGTAAGAAAGAATGCTCATTTTCATATTTTTATACTTGTATTTCGGGTTTCTAATAAAATACAAAAGTGTGATTTTCATTTTGGCTGTAATTGTGCAGCCCTAAATATACAAATGATATGAAAGATATTTGATGATTTGGATTTCTTAGTAGCCCAATGGGTAATGACAAGTTCCAGATGCTATTGCAAGCAAAATGTTATCTCATAATAGAACACCTCACGGGGCTCAACAGTAACGGTTACCCAGTTGCCCGTGGCAACCAGATTGATTCAATTGGCAACCATTTAGTGGCCTTTGGTTGCCCCCTTTGGCAACCACCTGATCAATATTTTTTTATATACTTTTTCTTTTTTTATTTCTTTTTTTAAACACAAATATTGTAAATCTTTTTTGTGGTGATCCGATCCGTGATCCCTATTTGAGAGCGAAGGGAAATGAAATTGCAAGCCCTTCTCTCGTTTTTTCATTATTAAAACGTTTGTTACATAAGAAATTAATTGCTCCAAATATAGGCAGTTTAAAACATGCCAACAAAAAGCTGATTTGATGATAAGCCTGGTTGCCAAGCCGGCAACCACTTTAAAAAGTTAAAGTTGAGCCTATCCTCATCACTTTGTCCTTTAAGCGTGATGCAAGGCAGAACAAGTCTTTCTGCACGTTTCTGCAATATAATCATTTCTGAGTACAAAGTCAGCTCAAATAAGCAGAGCAGGACAGTTTGAAAATCAAATTCACCGATGTAATTTTTGACAAATTTGGTTGTGTGGTAAAGTAATAGCCAGCCATTGCAGACAGTTCCAGGCATTACTCTATAACTATTTCAAACTTTTTTATATTGTGTTTGAAATGGTCTTTACAACCCAACAGCAATTAATAATGTATGGGCTCTGAAAATGGAACGAAAAAGATCTATCATCTGTAGAAAAATGTAAAAACGCCCACAAATCACTGTCTCACGGTTTGCTTACTAGTGAATGAGACATGAACTAAAACTGCGATCCATTCTCTGCTCTGCTCTGAAGCAGCGCTGCTTGTGCATGTCTGTGTGTGGGTCGGAGTCCCGAGGGAGGGGTCAGATGGAGCTCCGAGGAGATGTTCCTTTCAAATATTGCTAGTTTTTTTTAACATTAGCAACCCCACCTTTAAATAAGTCCTAATACCTTAACAATGAAATAATTTGTGTATTCCAAAACACAAGGCTTTTTCTGATACACTGCCCTGTGGTTATGATATGGTAAGATTTAAACAAAGTTAAAAAAAAACTAAAACTCTTGGTTAAAGGTAAGGACCAAATCAGCATTATTTTTTGAGGAAACCAATGTTTACAGTGGACAGCTTTTACAAGAGGACAAACACTCACTTTTTTCTTTTACCAAAATTAGTGCTGTCAGACACGTTAATAACGGCGTTAACGCAAACCCATTTTAACAGGGTCAAATTTTCTATTGCAAGATTAACGTTCTTTTTGGCCTAGCCAACGTTTTTTTTTTTTCACATCCTGTTGCAACAACTAGTAATGTTACAGAACTACACCACACCAGATCTAGCTAGACCGGGAACAAAACAACAGGCACGCTGCACACACTTGTTTGGGCTTGCGAGCCGGCCAAAGAGTAGTTACGTTTTGAGTGGATGGCGAGCACAAGATGCCAAAACTGATGCCAATAGGATTCTGAATGGAAAGTTTACTTTTAAAAAGTTGCCAAATGCTTCCATTGAAAAGACCAACATTTAGAATAGATAATGTGCAATTAATTGTGAGTTGACTATGACATTAATGCAATTAATCGCAATTAAATATTTTAGATTCAAAGTTCCGACTATTGCCATGGTAATCAACTTCCAAGTCAGTACTTGAAAGCATTTTATTTGTTCTTGTGGCAAGACTCTATAATAACCATCCCTAATGAATTGTACATTGATTGCTGATTAAACTTAAGTTAATACTTATTTTACTGTTAAAACAATTAAATGATAATTACCTATGTTTTACTAATTAGGAGTATGTTTTTTTTAATAAAATGCAGGAGAGAATACAATTAAGCTTTTTTTATGAGAATAATAATCAATTAATCAAAGTAATTAACAGAATCAAATCATCAAAATAGCCATTACTTGTGGGCCTGTGTCATGGCAAGTCATGTGGTTGATGACAGTCTTCATAGGAATACAAAGATGCAGGAGAGTGCATATTTAAGCCCAACGGTACCAGGGAGCCCTTTCCTGAACGCAGCACTACTAACAACACTGACAGTGGTTGCCCGTGCTGCTCTGAGAGGCAGAGTACGCCATCACTAATCGTAAATACCACCTCAGCAGGTCTCTTATTATGGGACCCTAGCGGTTGTTGTGCCCTGCTCAGTAAGGTTGGGGATAATTGGTGTGGGGCTAATCCCTGTCCTTTTGAGACAATTTCCAAAATCCAGATTGGTTTGGCAAAGAGATGAAGACACTGTGAGCAGCAGGGATTTTGGTTGAGTCTGTAAGTCAAGGCGAGAAGGAGGATAGGGGAGAGACGAAGGCGAAGACAAGGAATGAAAGAAGAATGAAGCATGGGCTGCAGAATAAAGAAATAGCAAGAATCTTAAATAGAGAGGTGGAATAATGGGAGGATGAGGAATCAGCCAGATGGAGGGGAGAAAGTAGAAAGAAAGAAATGAACAGGAAGAGAGAGTATTTGCCATACATGCACGTGCCATTGCATGTGATGTGTGTGTATCTGTGCTCGCTAGCCTGCTCTAGTGAGTGTGTGTGTGTGTGTGAGTAACTGTGTGTGTGAGTGAGTGTTTGTGTGTGTGTGTGTGTGTGTGTACGAGACTGACTAAGCCCCGCTTTATTTGCTGTAAGGATTAAGAGGACAGCTCCAACACATGCACATTCTCGGGCTTAACGCGGTGCCAGACTCTGAGACACACTCAAAACTGCGGGTGTGTAAAAAAACTGTGCACACAGGCACACGGCTGCAGAAATGATGAGCACATTCAACAAATCTTTTTGAAGGTTCCACCAAAGGATCAGAAAGAAAGACAATGACAGTTTAATGCACAGAGTGGGATGCTTTGAAGGCCAAGACATACGGTTCACCCTTCAACAGAGCTGTGATGTGATTACCATTGGTGTCCTACGGAGAATTTTGTATCTGTAATTTAGAAATTGGGGGCTGTTGAGCACAGTTTCTTCCATCATCTGATTGTGTTTCCCTGAGGAAGAGCTGTGTGCTCCTGCATAAGGAAGCTTAACCCAGAATGGTCACACAGGTCAAACACTATCATACCAATTCCCTAGGTTTGAGTAGCTGCTAATCTCAGCTGGCTCGGGACTGGATTATCCAATTATAAAACCCTGACCCCTGAAATGACCCACTCAGCACCAGGCACAGAGGCACATATGACTGCTCCTATGAGAGATAAAACGACAAGGATTAGATTTTTTGAGAAACAGGTAGATATTGGAAAGATTTTCAGTAATTACTTTCTGCACCATGTTGGAGATAAAATGCGGTAAAACTGCATCTAAATGTGTCTTATTGAAAGGATTATTTTCTTTCAGTCATTTCTTAGCTCAGTTTCAAAAAATATTTAGTATTTAGAGATGAAACGAATAGTCAATTAATATTATTGTAAATATTATGATTATTAGAGTTGCAAAGATTAATCGATTAGTTGTCAACTTTTAACTGCCAACCATTTTAAAAGTTGATGAGTCGGTTTGGGTAATTTCTTTAAAACAAAAGGAAAAATTATTTGATTCCATCTTATGCACATCTCTTCTTTCAGGTATCCTTCCACGGGCCCTGAAAACTGCAGTAATCAAGCCACTCTTAAAAAAGTACAATCTAGACACACCACTAATGAGCAACTATAGGCCGATTTCAAACCTTCCGTTTTTAAGTAAAGTCATTAAAAAAAGCGTTTTTTAAACAACTCAACCATTTCTTGTCACTAAACAAAAATTTTGATACCTTTCCGTCGGGTTTCCAACCACATCACAGCACTGAGACGGCTCTTGTCAAAGTCTTTAATGACATCCACCTTAACACAGATTTTGGCAAAGTCTCAGTCTTAGCATTACTTGATCTCAGTGCTGCATTTGACACGGTGGACCATGACATATTACTAGACCGATTGGAAAACTGGGTTGGCCTTTCTGGCTCAGTACTAAACTGGTTTGAATCCTACTTAAAGAATAGGGACTACTTTGTGTCAATAGGTAATTATGCATCTGAGCGTACAAATATGACGTGCGGAATTCCCCAAGGCTCCATTCTGGGGCCTCTTCTGTTTGACATCTACATGCTTCCACTGGCTCAGATTATGGAAAACAAAAAAAAAAAAGTTACCATAGTTATACGGACGACACACAGATTTACATAACCTTATTGCCAGGGGACTATAGTCCAATACAAAAACTGACTAAGCGCATTGAACAAATTAACGGCTGGTTGTGCCAGAACTTTCTGAAATTAAATGAAGGAAAAACTTCAAGCCTGCGCTCAGCTTCAAACGACAATGTTACAAACAATAGAAAATGCCAGAAATATTGGTGTAGTCATGGACTCTGACCTGAATTTTAACAGCCACATTAAGACAATTACAAAGTTAGCATATTATCACCTTAAGAATATATCAAGGGTTAAAGGACTTATGTCTCAGAAGGATTTGGAAAAAACTAGTCCATGCTTTCATTTTCAATAGACTTGACTACTGTAACGGTGTCTTTACAGGTCTCCCTAAAAAAATCAATCAGGCAGCTGCAGCTGATTCAAAACTCTGCTGCTGGGGTCCCAACTAAGACCAAGAAAGTGGATCACATCACTCCAGTTCTCAAGTCTTTACACTGGCTTCCTGTGCCTCAAAGAATTGATTTCAAAGTACTTTTGCTAGTTTATAAATCACGGTTTAGGCCAAAATACATTTCTGATCTTCTACTACACCATGAACCATCCAGACCTCTCAGGTCATCTGGGACAGGTCTGCTTTCTGTCCCCAGAGTCAGAACTAAACAGGGGGGAGCAGCGTTCAGTTTCTATGCTCCTCATATCTGGAACAAACTTCCAGATAAAGGCAGATCCACTGCTACTCTCAGTTCTTTTAAATCGAGGCTGAAGCCCTTTCTTTTTTATGTTGCCTTTCTTTAAATTGTTGTTAATGTCTTTAATGTTTAATTTTAACTTTTATTCTTATGTTTTAAATCTGTTTTTATTTTTACTGTTTTATAAGCTTTTGTGTAAATTATTTTGAATTGCCTTGTTGCTGAAATGTGCTATACAAATAAAGCTGTCTTGCCTTGCCTTGCTTATTAAATGCAAATATTTTCTATTTCTTCTGTCCTCTGGGACAGTAAACTGATTATCTTTGAGTTGTGGACAAAACAAGACATTTGAGGACGTCATCTTGGGCGTTTGGGAAAAACTGATCCACATTTTTCCATTATCTGACATTTTAAAGACCAAACAACTAATTGATTACTGAGAAAATATTCATCAGATTAATAAAAATAATTGTTAGTTGCAGCATTAATGATGATTGATTATTTTCTGATCAAAAATTCACTAGTCCCAGTTTATTCAATGTGAACATGTTTTCTTCATTTGTTTATAATATTACATTAAATATAGTTTTGGAATGTTAATCAGCCAAAACAAACAAATTTTAATAGATTAACATAGGCTATGATGGGTACGGAAGAGGATTAGGGCCACTGTTGAAAAATGTATGTGAGTTCAGACTTTTTTCTCAGAATTCTGACTTTAATCTCAGATTTCTGAGATTAAAGTCAGATTAAAGTCAGAATTCTGACTTTTTTCTCAGAATTCTGACTTTTTTCTCAGAATTCTGCCTTTTTTTACTCTGAGAGTAAAGAAAAAAATTCTGAGATTAAAGTCAGAATTCTGAGAAAAAAGTCAGAACTCACATACATTTTTCAACAGTGGCCCTAATCCTCTTCCGTAGATGGGCCTATTGTCATTTTATGAATTAAATAATAATCAATTGAAAGAATAATCAGCAGATCAATCAATATTTGAACAATCAGTTGTAGCCTTACATTTGCACATTTAAAAAGCTTTAATCTTAGTGCTGATAAGGCAATCATTTAAGGAAAAATGGTAATATTGCTGGTTTAAATTGTTAAAGTATTAAGGAATTGCTGTTTTTTTCAATTTCATAAAGACTATGGGTTTGGCTTCCTAACTTAACGTAGACTAATCGTCAGTTGCAGCCTTACATGTTATTCAAAGTCATGGGAAAATGTGTTATTTAGTATGGAAATAACAACAAAAATAATAATTATTATTAACATGCAGGCCGAGTTTTTCTATGTCACATCTAAGTCTTGAATTTAAGATGTAAAAGCCATTCACTCCTCTGCTGATAACTTGTGAGAACAAGTTGCTGCAAAAGTACAGATGGAAGCTGGTTGCATTATGTCTCAAGTCTTTCTTAGAGTCTGTACTGAAAAATACATAATCATGTTTTCAAGCTGCACATAAAAATCTTCAAATATTTAGAAACTTGTGTTATTGGTAACTTTATTAGTTCAATTCATCATCTCTTCTTGTTCATTATTTTGCCAAGTAGACGGCATCAGTCAACTGTGCCCTTGCTGATTTGATCACAGGAAATTTTCATTTTAATAATCAGAAACCAATTTCACAGGCTTCCAACAGATTCACGGCAAGGTTGCTTCACTGTGCACTGATGTTTGTTTACTGATTCACTTCACAGCACAAGAGATACACCCCATAAAACTCTGTCAATCAGGCAAACACATCATCTTTACATAAACACAAACTCATGTCTGTGACCTATATATGGAGTAATTTGGCAATGCAGCAACTCTTTCACCTCAGAATCCAGACAGACTGGGCCTTTAGTCTACTATGTGGAGCAATAACATGACGTTTGTAAAAATCCTTCTTGAAAATAGCGGTTAGCAAACAATTAAATCAGAAATGCACAAGAGTAAAACACAATTGTACTTCCTTTATAGCCCCTGCTCAAAGCCTAATACCGACAGAACACCACTTTGAATTTCAGCCTGCATGCACGTTTTTTCTGCCTAACATTGTTGAACATTGAAACACAGCATCTAATATTGGTAGCAAGAACAACAAGTTACCGGATTGCCAAGTCGTCACTTTGTCACTTTGAATGGTTGTTTTAGTTGTGCAACAGAAAACTCAGTATCCACAGATAGTCTAGATTTACCCTGCAGAGATCTGAGTAGTCAAACAAACAATAGTCCTCATAAAACGACCGGAGAATGCCAACACAAAGAAAGCAAAAAGTTGACGGACATCCGGCCTAAAGAGAGAGACATACGGCGGTAATCAAAATGAAAAATGGTTATCATGTAACAGCAGAAATCTGATCAGTTGCTCTTTTTAAGTACCTTGGAAATTTAGAGTTCTTGCGAGAGCACAATTTGAATTTGCTTAGCAAGTCACTCTGACATTGAGTAATGCTGCTCATTAACAATGCCCTTGTAGCCGAGCTGCACCAATCACATTGGTGTATCTGGTCTGGGGCGGGCCAGAGATGAACTAAACAGATGACGACAGTTTAATCTAAAAGTTAGCTCCGCTGGTAGCTAAGCGTATGGGGCTCTGGATACGTCATCCTGTGTATTGTTCTGATTGGTCATAGTGTTATCCAGTTGCGTGCAGTGAGATTTTCAAATGCACACTTGGTGCCACCCCTCAAGTTGGGCCATTTTCATTACTGAGTGACAGACCCTTAATCTTTTTCAGATTCAGTTTTTCTTCTATGTTGATGGCGCCACAGAAAAATCTCTGCCGCCATGGTATAGGGAAGACGACCAATAGGGTTTCCGCTATGTACACCGCAGCTCCTTCAGGAGTTTATGAAAAGTCATAAAGTCATAATTACACGACTCTGCAGAGCTGTCTGCTGCTCTACTGAACTCAAGCAAACTATAATCCTCTCAACTGTAACAGTGACAGGACGTCATCACTTGCGAAGTCATGTATTGTCACTCAATCTTAGGCAAAGTGACAAACCGCAACGAAAGCTGCAACATGAAATCTACACTCATGCGGGCCACGTGAAATATGACAGCTACAGTTTATTGGAAAATAGCATTGTGGACAGTGAATTTGATGAATTTACTGTTTATCAGATCCCAGATGCGACAAGAAGCTAAAGTTAGCGAACGCTGCGGTCTTTCTGTCTCTCCGCTGCAGGAGACGCTGTATCCTTCCGACACGCTGTATTAACGTTAGCAACTGTTTTAAAACAGTTTTCCAGGTTAGTGGGGGTGCATACCGCACAAAACCAACATGAAAAACATAGGGAGTAATGTTCCCACTCAGTTTTGTTTTGTTGTTAAACTGTGTGTAAAACGAGCGGTGACGTTAAATCACCGGTTTCAAGTAACCTCTTTACGTTATCTTCTATTTGCTGGATGTTTTCAAGGTAGCAGTCGGTAGCTTACATTAGCAGATAAGCCTGTTGACAGCGACGTTATTCATATTTTGGCACAATGTTTCTAACTGTAGTGGTCATACTGACTGAAAGTGTGATGTGAGATGCTAAAAAGAAAAACTACATGCGGTTTTCAGGTTAAGTTAATTTTTTACGTTCAAACCCACAACACCGCAGCTGAAAACAATTCAAGAGGACACACTGAAATTTGGGTCTGGATTTCTAGATTTTCTGCCAAAGGGATGAAAATGTACGCATTAAGTTTGTGAGCGCAAATAGAAACTCAACTGAGGAAAAAGGTATGCACACACTCATCCAAAGACTTGAGCCTGTTCACTGTGTGAGAGTGTGCAATTTAAATGAGTGTGTGAATGTGATGCAAGCTGGATGTAACCAGAGCTGAGAAGTTTCCTTTAACTCAGAGTGTCATGCTGGCTTCTTGTCACACACCTTTTTGCATCAAAGACGAGCCAAAGACAACAGACGCAAGAGAGGATAGGGAAGGGACGAGAGCCAAGTTGCAAAAAAGACAAGGAACAAAAGACAGGTGCAAAGCTTTTTCTATGATGGATAGCCCAACCTTCTCCTGTGACTTATTGCCAATTTTAAATTTAACTTTATCCTCAAGGTTAATGTAACTGCAGTTTGATAGAGTTGAAAATAAAGATTTCCCTTGGTAGTTTTTGAAGAACAGTTGAAGAACAATATAAAAAAAGGGAGAAAACCTTTTTGCATTTGATACAAACACAGAATCTTTGATTAGAAAGCAGGCCAAACATGTCTACACTTTCTTTCTCAAGGTTCTCCTGTGCCTTTGATTTTGCATCTTTATAATAGTAGTGTGGTGGACAAAGCACGCCAATTTCTTTTAACCTGTGGTCACACCTGGAGGATTCCTTCCAGCAATACAACTATTACTCCCCAACTTTTACTGATAGTGAGTTTCAGTCACCTCACAAATCTCTCAAATAAAAGACATAAGTTATAGTTTTTCTATTTCTTGGGTCAGTGCTTTCATGAGCGCAGTCTTTTTGGCCCAGAGAGATAAAGAAGCAGTTGGTGGACAGGGAACAAAAGAACAGGAGAACAAATGAATAGAGGAGCTGAATAATTTAATTTGGAGAGCCAAAATGTCATCTCAATTAGACTGTGAGATAAACTCAGCACCTCGCACGCACACCCGTTCACACACGCTGAATAGTATGGTGTGGGAAATAGAGGTCACCTGAGTTGGAGGGATAGATGAAACCATTAAGAGAGAGAGAGAGAGAGAGAGAGAGAGAGAGAGAGAGAGAGCCATCTGCCTCTTGCATTAGTGCATTAGGAACAGCACATTTGCTCCAAGAGAGCAGTGCTTGAAGATAAAACAATCCTCACACTCATCACTCTCAACTGAGCCCCTGTCCAAAGAAAGACACACACACACACACACAGACACACACACACACACACACACACACACCTATGAAAGCATGTCCAGCCCTCCAGTAATAAGCCACTATTTGACAGCTCAGAAACCACATTTACACCATCTACGTCTCTTTCCATCTCTCTCCATCTCTCCCTGGCTTGCAGAGCCTGATGCAGTACATTTTAGGGATGAGAGAAGCAGCAGAGGATGAATCCTCTGATTAATGCAACTCTCATCCCTACCCTAATCCCTGATTCAAGCACCTGTCAAAACAGGAGATTTCACAAGCACTTGTGAAAACCTCCACTTTAACACACACACACACACACACACACACACACACACACACACACACAGACTTGGGTCTAGGATTAACAGGGTTTGTAGTACAGAGAAAGAGCTAAAATGGATTCACAACTTGGGACTCAAGAGTTCAATCCAGATGTCAAAACCAGCTGACCCTTCTAACCTGTGGTATCACTATTACTCCTTTACAACCTGTGGTGCATTCTCACTAAATGAATAACAATAATGTCACACTTTAATTTTCAGACATCTCATTTACTCACCCCAGGAGGTTTTGTGTGCAGAATCCTGTGTGTAAGAATGGGGCGAATCCCAGGCTCTGGGGCAGATTAGTGGCAGGTTACGTTGCCACCTTAGAATCTGAGGTATTCACAACCCAGCTGGCACATGATTTAGTGAGTCAATTGTGGCTTGGCATCACAACAAGCAATAGTAGGACTACCATGCTTTATTGCCCTCCCTATGAACCCCCTAACTTTTAATAGAGATCAAGGGAAGAACGTAGTATAGGAAAGCCAAAAAAGATTAATTAGTATAGAAAAAAGGCAGTTCCTTTCCATAGTGTTACACAACCTGGTTATTGTAAGCTTTCTGCTGTTACAGTAAATGTCATGTAAATAAACATCCAGGTTTAGAAGACTGTTTCAGCTGTTTCAATGGAATGCGTCTGACGGAAACCAGATTGGAATCTATCTAAAATGTTATGTGCAGTCAAGACAGTGAGCTGTTTGGCAAAACATTTTCTAAAATGTTTGAGATAAAAAGGCATCGAAGATATAGGCTTATAGTGTTTGGGAGGGGATGGATCCAGTTGTTTTTTTGTTTTTTTTAAACAAGCTGGGACACAAAAAAATAAAAGCCAATAGACAACTGTAAACATTGCAATTCACCTCAGCAGAGATGTGAGTAGCAAACTCATTTATTATTTGTAAAAAACCCAGAAGTGATATTTATTTTGCATGCCAAGGGTAATAAACAGAACGGTCTCATCACACAAAGTATTGAAATCAAGGTTATGAGCCTACCAACCTGCAATATATATATAGAATTGTGAGGAAACAAATGACAAAGTATAATTTCCAAAACTTCTGATATGCGTTTTTTCCAGATTATGAGCTATAACGGATGTCTTGCCATGTGTGAGGTGTTTCTCAGGGAGGGGGATGGAGAG
>NC_045749.1:12588581-12594845 GCF_008692095.1 Etheostoma spectabile | reverse complement strand
GGGGGGGGGGGGGGGGGGGGATTTCATGACTAAAACAAGCCCCCAGGTCTCTCCAGATGCCTCATCTGAATAAATGAGTCCTTTTAATCAATAAGTCATCTACCCTCTGTGAAGGGTACTGAGGCTACACAATCATCCACGATGAATAGACATCATGTCCATATACATGCTTGCATAGAACACATTCATATTCCTGAGAGAGAGAAATGCAGATTGACTTTTTATCATGTCAAAATCCTCCAAGAGGAATTAAGCTCTATTTATATGATGGGAAACTGGATATGGGAGGTATTTTATCACTCAAATCCTTTTCTTCTAATGATTTTAATTTTAATCCACTCTTGCAGGTAGCAGAAAAATGGGCTCTGTTAATCAAAGCTGGAATTAGATAATGTACAAAGTCATTCGATGCATACATAGACAAATAATTTCACAGATCAAGTTCAGATAAACTCACAAAGGATATGTTAATCATTTAGGACGATTAGAGTGAGGCTCTGCCCAAAATCTTTCATGACCCCCAAAATACACACTACTCTACAGCAACGTCAGCACATTTCACCCACCTTCAAACTGAGCTGACGTCTAATCAGCAAAAGGAAGTGATAACACCTGTGTAGGTGTGCATGGCCTTTAATAGTCAAAGTAGTCTATATTCACGACATTCCACTTCCGGGATTGCTCTGTTGACAACGGAAATTCCACCGGTTTTCACTCATTTAGGAAGGATATCCATTGTCTTGGCCTTTCTCCGTGTTGTCATTTTAAACTCTGGTTGATTTATGAGGACTATGGTTATGGTTTTCTCAGATTCCTGCAGGGTAAATCCAGACAGCTAGCTAGACTATCTGTCCAACCAAGAGTTCTCTGTTGCACAACTTAAACGGTAAAAAAATGGATTTTCTAAAATTCCATGTACTTGAACTTGAAGCATGAACTTCTTAATTATGAGATTTGTTAAATATCAAAATGTCGTAACAAGACAACAATACATGTATAATAGAGCATAGAACATCATAATAAAGTGCAATTAATGGTCATAGTGCAACAACTAGTGTCCCCAGACACATTCCAGTGAACAGGGAGAGGCAAATTATTTTTTGATCCCGTTTGAATTGTGGCATGGATTACACATGATGTTCGTCAATTTAAAAGATCATTTTTCAACTAAAGACAGTCTCAGTTGGCCGTAGGTTTTGTTTCTTATGACCACTTAGTTTTGTGTGAAACCACTCAGTGAACTACATCTCTTGTCTCACACAATTTACATTACCTAGCTTGATGCTCAACTTGCTCGCTAGCTAGCTAGCTAGCTTAGCTCTGTTCCACAACACATGTAATGTTATCTTATCAGATGTGTTTTATCCAGTGAAGTGTTTCCAGCAGATAAGCCAAAGAACAAGCAAGATCCGCTGCTCATCTTGAGTAACGTTAAATCCTATGTGCGATACCCATAGACATAGTTTCAGCGAGACGTCATCCATGCGACTTTGAAGTGTGTAGTCTTTCTAATTACGTATTTTCACAGTCTTATACTTCAACAGTTTAACAATAAAACTGACACTTTCTTGACTTGCAAAATCATATATTAAACTGATGATCATATGTGTAATCCATGGCTCAATTCAAACTGGATAAAAAAATAATGATTGTCTCTCCATTGACACTTATTTTTTGAAAGACAGGTCCCATGGACATGTTCCACCAAAATAAATTTCTTCCCGAGGCTATTTTGCAGAGGCGCCAAGCGGCAACCAAGACAACTGTGATAAACCATAGCACGTTTTTCTCCCATCCCAGAATGCTGCGTGGACTTGCCAGACCCTCCTCCGCAGTGCTGTGGTGGTAGGTCTGGCAATGTGAGACTATAGTCAAAGTAATGTAGCTTATGGACCTATTCAAAAGAAATAGCAATAAAATCATAAAATGGAGAAATCTGACTTGTGTTTATGGAACTTTGCATTGATAAATGAACAGAGCACATTTCTGTTCTAATACCTGTGGCGTTAACACACAGGCCAGCTAGTTAACTGATAAGGTAGTTGCCAGGTTGTCAGAATAGAAACATTTACTCCACATTACTTTAGTAATCGCTATAAAAAATATAATGAAATAGCCGTATGAATACATAATGAATAATCAATGACTAATCATCAAAACTTAAATTAATAATTGATTAATTAAAGTAATAATTTACAGATTAATGGATTAGCAAAATAGTTAGTTGCAACCCTAATCATATCTTCAGTAACTTGACAAAAGCAGTCTTCTGTTGGGTGCCTGGGTAGCTCACCTGGTAGAGCACATGCACATGTATATAAGGGTTTGCTCCTTGAAACTGCGGCTGCTGGTTCAACTCCGACCTTTGGCCCTTTGCTGCATGTCATTTCCCCTCTCTCTCCCCTTTCATGTCTTCAGCTGCCATATGCAAATAAAGACCTAAAATGCTTTAAAAAAAAAAAGCAGTCTTCTGTGGACGGTTATTATTCCCTTTTTGGTGTCTGAAAGCTTTTTTCACGTCTCTGTCAAACTGAACACAACTGATCCACTGGTGGAAGTTCTTAGAAAGCACTTATAGTCCTCCATGTATCACCCCATAATGCAGCAGTGTATTGCTTTAAAACTTCAAAGTTATTTTGCATTTCATTCACCTTCAGTTTGTCAGCTGGGATGGTGCCAAGTCTTTTTTACTCGCTGCTAAAGAGATATTGCCACCAGTGCTGAAGTGGCAGCTACCGGAGGAACAACAAAAAGAGATGAGGAAAGGAGGACAGAAATGGCAAAAGCAATAGTTTGAAAGAAGGGGCGGATATGATGAGCTATTTTTCTTACTGTATGTTCTTCAGGTTCATATGGCTAAGTGCAAAAAAGAGTGGAAAATGGGATGGAGGCTTGTGTCAAAATGACAACTGTTCTCTTATCAATCTTCATCTCTCCCTCTCTCTCAGTCAAAGAAAGCTCTCTATAGTCATGAATATTTCATTTTCATACTTCTGAAAAAGAGAAGTGTGCCGTTTGTACGTCTGCTGCTCTGCATACTAACGAGAAGCTAGGAAAAAAAAACGAGAAGAAGAAAGAAAAAAAATCTTCTTGTGAAGTAAATGGATGTGATGAGGAATGAAAATGAGGAATGGAGTAAGGGAGAGAAGGCAGGGGAGCCTCATCAGTGAAATCAAATTTGCATTCTGTACCATTGATTGAACAACTTTGCAGCATTAATCTCAATTTATTGTAAAGGTGGCCCTGAGGTAACGCCTTTTCTTGCTCAGCAGGGTTAGAGAGTTTTAGATATAAAAACAATCAACAACAAAAATTTACCCGCAAGCCATGCTTAACTAAAATTCAGGAAGAGTTTTTACTTTAAAAAATAATGAAGGGGCGTCACGTGACCTAATGGTGAACCACTTGGGTGAAGGAGGAGCTCACTATAGTGCACTGCTGTATTTATCAGGGGTGGAATGGTACATGTATTCATATTGAACCGAAACGGGTACGGGTGCCATGGTTCGGTCCATGAATTCACAAAGAGAATACACGCCACGGTTTAAAAATAAAACTTGCATGCAAATTTTAATGTAACGTGGAACTACTGTTAGATACGCGGGTTCTTTAGGGGCACCTAATCTGTAGCTCCGCCTTAGCTCTGAAGCTCTCCACCTATGTATGCAGTTTTAGTGAGTCAGAGAGAGAGTTAGAGGATCCACCGGCCTCTTGGGAAAACTTCAGTTTCCCAGTCAGTTACAGTAGTACAGAGAGTGGTGGATCAGACTGCTGATGAAGACGTATCCAGCGTTGCAGTTTCGAACTGTAGCGTTAGTTGGGACAGATACCTTGTTTCTTTAGGCTAACGTTATTAGCTTTAGCCAGGCAGGAAACAGTTTCTTCGGTTAAAAATGGCCAGGAGACAATAAAATAATGTTGCATTAATCAGGTAATTTTAGTTTGTCTTTGCAGAGAACAGAGATGCTGTATTTTAAGTTTTCGAGCTGATTGTCTTATTTTGTTTACAAGTTACAGATAGAGTCTGGAGATGATTATTTTCTGTTTACATCTTACTTTACACACTTCAGGCTGTTGCTGCTAGCTCAGGGGAGAGACTGTATGACACTAGGTGGTACAGCCACTAACATTAGCTTGCTACCTTTGCCTTCACGTTACCCATTAGTCACATCGTTCACAGAAAACGAGCCCAATGCAGATATCACTCATAGCGATAGCAATGTGCTTTGTGTGGATAAAGCATGAAGTTAATTTGACTCATTTAGCGACTGGCTCTGTGCCTCGTAACGTTACTCCTCGTTTGTCCGTCAGTAAAACATCCGCTGCGAGACTTGCCAGATTAAATATCAGCTAACAATCAACTGTAAAAGTAGCTACACCTTTTAAAGGATCCCTTGTTAAATCAGCCTCTGCAGAGTAGAAAGTGAAATTGCTAGAAGAAGAAATAGAAGAAGAAAAAAATAAATTAACACCAACATTTAGTGGCACAATCCATTGCTATATCTACAAAATGATTTTAGCTATAGTGTAAGTTCAAGTCACTACTACTTCTGGTGTTACACTGCACACCGGCGTGCAAAGTATTACTTTATATTATGGAGTCTGGGGATCCTTTTTTGTTGTTGAAGGGGAAATCTATTCTTGGGACACGTTTGTTTCTACTGTTTCAACTGAATTTTATGAATGTTGATAGTGTTTGGATGCTTTCAATGGTTGTTCGAATTTTGCATTAGCAAAACACACACAAAAAACAATACATTTTTACCCAGACAATTGACTTTTGTGCATGGACAAGTGAAACGTAAATATACTTTTACAAAAGAAAAGTGCTTCAAAAAGTGTCAAGCCCTGGGATGATCCCAGCTTTACTATAGTGTAAATCATGCATTGAATCCATGCCTAACACAGTCAACTCAGCCCAGCCTTGATTTGTTCTGACATACTTCTCTAGATTAAAGTCATAGTTATAGTCATATGTTATAGTCATATGTTATAACACTGCATATCTTTAAATGTAAGAGATTGGTGATGTGATTTCCCATCTGATGTTGCCCCTACTTAATCCACTGCAATTCATTTTCACATTGCTCACCATCTTTCTATTATTTACACATTTAAATATAATTTAAGCTTTTTTCTCCCATTTTGCTTTTAGTCTTTTTAATCTCTTGGATCTGCCTCTTTTCCTTGTAAACCTTTTGTGCAAAGAGCTCATAATATTTCAGAGGTATTAGAGTTTGGTTCATAAAGGACATCCTGTCCTTGGATATGTATATGTGTGTGTGTGTGTGTGTGTGTGTGTGTGTGTGTGTGTGTGTGTGTGTGTGTGTGTGTGTGTGTGTGTGTGTGTGTGTGTGTGTGAGAAGGTGAAGACCAGCATGGTGCTGCAGAGGCCTAAATCTGTCTCCAACTCTTAATTAAGCCCTGGGCTCCAATGGCCCTAACTTATTAAAGACCCAGAGTATATAACATCCATGCACACACGTGCACGCTGATGTGCTCAAACATTTCCTTTAAGCTCACAACATCCCACTTTAAATCTACCAATGATTTAATGCATCTCAATGTTTCACCTTCCGCTGCTGCTTAGTGACCCACTTGCAGAGAAATAAATTATTTCCTGGACTCTTTCTGCACTCGCTCAAAAGTACTGAAGGAGATTCTGCAGGACGGCTACTGACTGGAGTTTACAGTTTTAATGGAATTTGTGCTTTATTACTATACACAGCTAGGAAAGCGGCAAAGAGAAAACAGAGATGCAGAGTATGTAACAACCTTGCAAAATATTAGGGAGAAATACAATGGTGCTTACAGTAGATGATTTTCTTCAACATATCGTGATTATATCCAACAAAAATGTGGTAAAAACAGGCTACCAAAGGCAAAAGCTTATAGCCATCCACAACTTCCTCTTTTTCTATGCCACCCCACTTCCTGTTTTGAAACTGAATGTCACCATTTTGGTAAATTAACTACTGCAGGAATACTATATGACAACAACTCATGGTAAAGTTTTTTTCAGTGGCCTCCTTAATCTAACCACAAGAGACACACAAACTGGATCTAATGTTATTTAATGTACATTAAATACATTTTCCCTCTGATGGAACAGCAACACAACACATCAAAATAACAACATCCTTGCATATCAATCCATTAATTTCCCACCAGAAAGCATCATTTTCCATTCAAATATACACTACCGGACAAAAGTTTGGGGTCACTTACAAATTTACATACCACTCCATTATAGACAGGATACCA
>NC_045749.1:12588460-12588571 GCF_008692095.1 Etheostoma spectabile | reverse complement strand
GTGGGTGGCTGATCTTTAATGCAATATCTGCAATTGCCCATTATCAGCAGCCATTCATATAATGTTCCAAAGGCACATTCTCAGAATCAGAATCAGCTTTATTCGCCAGGT
>NC_045749.1:12588261-12588450 GCF_008692095.1 Etheostoma spectabile | reverse complement strand
ATACGAGGAATTTTTCTTTGGAGCATTGTTGCCCACACTGTGCTTACACACAAAACAACCAAAACAAAAAATATACACACTAATAAATACATACTCTAAACAGAACAATATAGAGACATGAGTGAACAAAGAGTTCAATAAAAATTATTTAAATATATAGCATAGTGCAAGGATACTGGGATAAATAGT
>NC_045749.1:12588150-12588251 GCF_008692095.1 Etheostoma spectabile | reverse complement strand
TATATTACAATATGAACAGTATGAACATTGTGGACAGTTCTGAAATAGAAAATGAGAATGATGAATTAATAACAAATAAGAGAGATGTGAGAATGGGAATG
>NC_045749.1:12569982-12588140 GCF_008692095.1 Etheostoma spectabile | reverse complement strand
AGTAAATAATAAGTGAGATATGAGAATGAGAATGATGAATAATTCTAAATAAGTGGAATAATAAGTGGAACCAGTAAACAGGTGCTGTAGAGACAGTGTTACTGGGTTATGGACCAGAACTGAACCTGACACTGTGGGTCAGAAGTCAGCTGTTCATCAGAGAGATGGCTTGTGGGTAGAAACTGTTCCTGAATCTGTTGGTTTTGGCGTACAGTGCTCTGTAGCGCCTACCAGAGGGGAGAAGCTGGAACAGGTTGTGTCCGGGGTGAGACGGGTCTACAGTGATGGTTCCTGCCCGTTTCCTGACTCTAGAAGAGTATAAGTCATGAACGGAGGGCAGGTTGGCACCGATGATCTTTTCTGCAGTCCTAACTGTCCGTTGTAGTCTGCTCCTGTCCTTTTTGGTGGCAGATCCAAACCAGACAGTGATGGACGTGCAGAGAACAGACTGGACTATGGCTGGGAAAAGTGGATCAGCAGCTCCTTAGGCAGGTTGAGCTTCCTGAGCTGGCGCAGGAAGTATATCCTCTGCTGGGCCTTTTTGATGATGGTGTCTGAGTTGGGCTCCCACTTCAGGTCCAGGGATATAGTGGATCCCAGACACCTGAAGGATTCCACAGCAGACACAGGGCTGTTGAGTATGGTGATGGGGGGAAGAGTCTGTTAACTAATCTGATATCATTTTAAAAAACTAACTGGAAAATCATTGGAGAACCCATCTTACTTTGATGTGTTAGTTTAAAGACTTAATGAACATGCAGATGAACATTATGAATGTGCAGATGTATGAATCGATGTGGATGTCATCCGATGGCTGGTCTGGGAGGATGCATGATGACCGGGTGGAAGAGACTCAGAGTGGGGGTTCCGTCTCGGCAACAGTTTTGTGCCCCAACAGTTTACAGGCCCCAAAAGACTCAGATTAAGTGTAACTGAGTTGTGTGTGGGCTTGACGGAGATTGTGGAGATTGCTGTGAATGTAAGTTCGGTATGCCTCGAGTGGCCATTTTTCCTGTTTCGGTAATGAAGAGTGGGTGCTGAGATGCCTTGGCGGCGTACCTGGAGCTGATGTATTTGAATAGTGGCTCCTAGTGGATGATGTAGGAGCTGAGGCGCAAGATGTAAATGGGGAAGGAAGCTCCCAACTGATCCGTTTTACTTCTTCAAAGTTTGAATATGTGAGAGTTTGAGGTGCGGCTGGTGATGTCTGATAGACTGGGATGACGAGAAGCATTATATACGGATGAAGTTGGTGCAAATTCTGAACACCTCAGAAAGCCGAAAAAAGCCAGCAAAAACATGGATTTCAGAGTTAAGTCAATTGATGGAGACATGTACCCTGAACGCAGAGAGTGGAGGCAGAGGCTGAGGAGGTCTGAAGTGAGTGGTAAGCGCCTAGTGGTGAAAGAGGGTTCCTATTACAGCAAGCCTTTAATTAACATTGTAACGTGGGAATAAGAAGTAGAAGGGCATTTGAGGCCGGTGACTATTTTGACAAAGAGGTTGATACCTGTTAAGTACATCTGAATGGTAGAGGAGCGTTTTTTTTTTTTAATGGAACGTGCATGGGTAATGAAATTGCAGATGGACATGACGTCTAGAGAGGGGAATGGCAGCTGGTATGTAGCTTGATATGCCTTAAAGCAATTCCAGCCAGTTAGGTAGGCTGAGAGAGTGCTGGTGGTGAGACTGTTGATGATGGCATCTTGAGAGGCGTAAGAGAGGTTTCTTAGCTGGTGTGGTAGGTGAACGTTGTGGCTGAAAACGGTGGCCCTGGCGTTAGGTCAATGTTCGATTCTCGAGCCAAGTGTCTGAATTTCTGAAAAGAGAAACAAGACAATGAATCTGCTATGCAGTTGTGATGGTCGGGCACGTGAGCAGCCCTGAGGATGAACTGGTGTTGGGCTGATATTAGTGTGAGTCTGCGAAGGAATTGTGCAATGACCGGGGAGCGAGAGCGACCTTTATATAAAATGTCTACTACTGCTGTGTTGTCAGAGAGAATGAGTATGGATCTTTTGGACCATTCATGCCCCCAAAGAATGGCAGCCACGACAATGGAGTAAAGTTTATGGAGCACCCACAAAGGAGACCCAGACTCTGTGCCAAAATCACTGAATTCCATAGGCCAAGCTGAAGCAAACCACCTCCCCCCATAGTAGCCGCCAAAACCTACGGAGGGAGCTGTATCAGTGTACAGCTGAATGTCCTTGGGCTGGGTGATAAAGTCCTCGTAAAGAAAAGAAATGCCATTCCAAAAAGCCAGGAAATGCTGCCACAAATGCATTTCCATCTTGCACAACTCGTCCAAGACGACTCTATCATGGAGAGAGGGGATGGCGGCGGCTTTGGACAAAAAGGCCAGGCAGGAAGGATTTGGCTTGGGGAATTATGTGGATGGCGTAACTGAGATGACCAAGGAGAGCTAATCATAGGCGCTTGGTGCATCTGACTGCGAGAAGAAATTTCGACAGAAAGAGGGTGATGCGTTGCACTTTCTCAGAGGGCAAAGATGCCTGGAAGGACACGGAATCCAGGGTAATGCCTAAGAACTTGATTGAGGTGCTAGGCCCTGAGGTCTTCTCACTGGTTAGAGGGACCCCGAGTTTGAGGAAAGCTGTAACGAGAGTACGAAGCCCCATTTGAGGAGGAGAGAATGGAGAGGTGACGATGAGAAAATCGTTGAGGAGGTGGATTACGTAAGGAAGTCTGTGCTTGTTAATCAAGATCCAGCACAGGGCTTCAGACAGACAGTCAAAGATTTTGGGACAGCTTCTGCAGCCGAAGGTGAGGCACACGGAGAAATAGTAGGCTCCCTCCCAGCAGACCCCGAAAAAAACACAATCAATTATCAACCTCTTCTTCCCAGAGTATTTCTGAGTGGCGAAGCTTATGGGACTGATGCGGAACACCGGAAAAGGAGGCACGATGAACGGGCCAATCATAAAACCTTCCTTCACTTCCTTGGCCAGTAAAGAGGTGACAGTGAGAGCGAACTGGAGGTTGAGGCACGCGTGTGAAGTCAGAGGGAGGACTCCGATACCTGGATGGAAACCATTAGTGAAGCCGTAAAGCCTTCGAACACAGGGATGAAAAGAAGGCTGAGATTGCCTGAGACATAACAGACACTGAAGCAGCAGGCACATGGGGACATTCAACCTGATGGTGGAGCATATGGCGGCTATCGATGACCAGTGACATTATGCGTGACGCCGCAGGCCGAGGCTGGCGGGGGACCCGGAAGTGCCGGGAGGCCCGGAGGTTGCGGCCTCAGAGTTAGCAACGGAGACTAGGTAGAGCTGGAACAAGGCCGGTTTATTGTTGCTGCGGTGGAAGGGAATGCCTTTTCCACTGAGGTACCAGTGAAGGCGGACCACGATCCAGTCCCTGACATCAGGCGTCATCAGTGGAGGCAGAGACGCCCGTGCTACGGAAGTGGGCGCGCTGCGCCGAAGAAAGTAGCAGGCGCCTCTGCAAAATGAAGGCTGACAACGAGGATGTGGCATACGCCGACCCCCGTGGCCACGATTGTCCGACCCGGCAGAAGGAGGTGAAGAAGCCAGAGAGTCGCTGGGAGCCGGGGACCGGTTGGTAGAGCCGTGGAGATCCAGGCGAAGCAGAGGCATGAGACGGGGCTCCGACAGCTGCGGCGTGGCTGGAACATAATCAGTTTTGAAGAGATCATTGTAGAGATCGTTGTTGACGGCAAGTGAGTTCAGTTCAATCTCAGGATCCATGAAAGAGTGCGTGGAATGGTGTCCCATTGGCGTCAAGCAATCAGAGATAACGAGGCTGCTGCATAGCACGGTATAGGATTGTCTGGTGATTAGAGGTGTGGTTTAGGCATGGCCCTGCTCCCGAACCTAAATTAACAGATTAACTACATTTTTGCAATTATCTAAGCACATAATGTAATCTGAAAACTGCTGTCCTGGCAAAAAACAATGCAACTGATCTCAGCTGGTATTCTGTCTATAATGGAGTGCAATGGACATTTCTGACCCCAAAGTGACCCCAAACTTTTGACCTGTAGTGTAGATTCCAACAATCAAATCATTGATTCACACATGTATCCTCAGTATGCTTCTTGACTGCCACTACAAGCTGCAGTCGTTAATGACTACATCTGGAAATTGGAACAAAGAATTATTTGCATTTTGCACACTTTGCTCACTGCATGGAATAATATTGTTTTATAAAAATGACAAACTAATTGACTAATTGTCTTTCATAGCACACTGTTTAACCAGAACTTTACTACAGATATTGATAATCGGTTTAATTCAAATTAGCTCTCAAATTATTCCTGCAAAATGCTACAGTATAACTCAACAAGTTGAAGGCCAATTTAATCTCATAAAGCCGTCCCTAAGAAAGATAAAACAACCAAATTAAATCACTGAGAATGCCCGCACAAATTAAATATAGCAGTATTAATTCACATTGGCAGCACACTTTGCAGCTTGTAAAAAAAAAAGTTTCATGTTCACACACAACTATAGATTTTGAAGAAAATACATGCATCACATGTACAAAACACACAAACTCCAGCTGACCTAATGCCCACTTCATCTGCAGTGTCCATCTCTCAGAGTTAAATATATGAGATGATATTGCCATAAACCACGGATCAAGAATACACAACACACACACGTAAACTATGATATTTGCCAGTAAACAGTGGGGCAAAAACCCACCCAATGATGATTTTAATACAGAGTTTAGTAAATATAGTAGGCTATTTACTAACTGTATGGTAATATTCAAATTAATTCAGCTGCTGCTGGCAATCGTGGGAAACTCCATCTATGCACAGTAATAATATAATGCATCTATGATGCACACCAGGGAATCAGTCACCATTTAGCTACATCTATTGGTGACACCTGTCAAACCTGAATTAGCTACACTGACACTTAACGAAGCATTTATCACAGAGACCAACCGACTTTTGCAATAAATCCAGCAATACACATTAATACAGCGTAACAGAGTGAGCTGTCTTACCTGAAAAAAGGTGTTTGCTTAGTTGAATCTTTCATTACGGTCAGCCGTTAAAGGCAGAGCTAAAGTTAGCCTTTAGCATCGATTTCAGCTCTAGTGTCTTGCGCTTCAAGTTACTTTCACCGCCACGCTGCTTCCACATCCTCCTCAGTGTTAACGCTACATTACAGCTGTGCTTAGTTTGTTTCTTCATGTTTCTCTTTTTTTACAACATGCAACTCTGTTGCTGGCATTTTTCCATCAACTCGGATTTGGTTAGCCCGCCAACTGAAAACAACCGGAACAAGCTCTGTGCTCGTGACGCTGTGTGCAACAGCGCGCCCCACTGGTGGTCAGAGTAAAAGCAGACATCTTGACATGTCAATCGAAGTCGGAAAAACAAAGACTCGGCTTGTGAAAAATGGGTCCAACATTTCCGTGGGTGACTATGGTGCGAAATAATTGGTCATAATCTGTGTTCACGTTCACTTCCATACGCTTCGGTCAATATAGGCCTACTGTAGCCTACGTCAACGCTCAGGACTCTAGTCTCCTTAAAAGAGACGTGGCAGTGGTAAAATCCACTTGACACAGATACAAGAACAAACTCTTGAGTTGGGGCGCGTTTCTAAAACGTCTCTGGGAAAACACAGACAATCAAATTAACGATGATTGACTTCCGTGTGGTTGCTTTGTCTTCCAGGACACTTAAATGGAACTGATCGTTAATGTAATGAGTCACCTGCGCTTTACCTACCATGACAAAAATGTCTGCTGTGAAGCAAGCCTTTGAGGGGTTTGAACAGATACAGCACACATTTTGTGTTTTTTATCTGACTACCCATTACATCACTGGCATTCAGTTACAAGATATAAGTACACTGATATGCAGTAGGCCTACACTAATCCACTCCCACATTCACACACGTAGCCTACATTTGCATTAACAAGAGGTCAAACAGTCACATTCAACCATCATATTATAGCCTAAATGACCCTCAATCTATAACCTGTTCGCACAGAGCAAACATTTTTTAATAGAAAAAACAATTATAAAACACAATAGGAATGTGTAAAATATTGTAAGAATCACATCAATTTTCATTATGTGATGTGCATCAGCATGTGAGTCTGTGAGTTATTATATGAGGTATATAATGCACTAAAGTCAGTCCCATTTTACACAGCAGACATTTTGACTATCATAGCAAGCACAGGTGTAATTAATTACATGAATGATGGCTGGGCCCTGGTATTGTTAAAGCTGTCTCACTGAAGGTTATGCCATCACAGCAACACCTGTGTTAGAGTTCCCGGGGACTATGAGGACCCAAAAGCAGAGATAGGCAGGCAGGCAAACTTTGAGCTTGAGGGTTTATTAGCAAAAGAGTCCAAAACAACGCAGGGATCCAAAATGCAATAAAAACAAACATCAAGGAAAAAGAAAAGTCCAAAAATCCACAAAGTCAAAATCCAAAATGTCCAAAAGAGTAGAAGAAAGAAACGCTTAGAAAACCAACAGGAACCAGAGACTAACCAATACACCAAACGCACACAAAACACTACAAGAGACTACAAGACAGAAACTACAACTAGACAAGACAAGGGAGCAACCAAGGACTAAAACATACAAGACCAAAAAATAACACAATCACAAGGACAAAATATGTAACAAAATACCAAACCATAACAACCTGTGCTTTTCCTCTCATGACAAGTGAAAATGTCTGCCTAAAAATGTCTGTACAGTAAAAAAAAAAAGATCAGTATTACACAAATTTAGCTGTTTAAAGTGTAATTGTTCAAAATACTGTAATGCAATACATTTTAATGCAAAAGGTGTTTTAAAGCCCCCATTCCCTGTATCTTTCAATGGCAATACATTTGCAGGTGGTTTTAAAGTCATCCAAAAATCATGTGAATCAGCTTTGGTGCTTACGTAAATCACACTATTTTCTTCAGAAAGTGCTCGTCAAGTTAAAAATTGATATTTTACTGTTTTTATTTGTTGTCTTTATTTATTGACAAAACAAAATAAGAATAAGTAGCCCTTACAAAATGTAGCTGATGCCTTCATCTACAAACAGGCTCACTTATTGTTACTGTCCAACCAACCCACTGAAATGAATCAAACACTGTTAAAAAAAACAGAATTAGGGCACATGCATGGCAAATTTAAGAAAATGTAATGTCAGACAAGCTATAGACAATCTGCATCACATGTTAAAATTATACAGGGTACCTGAATAGCTCAGTTGATAGAGTGGGTAGATATGTAGAGGTTTACTCCTCCATGCAGTGGGCCGTGGTTCGACTCCAACCTGTAGCCCTTTGCTGCATTTCATTCCCCCACCCCCCTCTCCTTTCACTTCTTCAGCTGTCCTGTTTTTAAAGGCCTAAAATGCCCACACACTAAAAATTGATATTGAGGCAAATAACAGAAAAAAGGAAATTTAAAATTAAACGTAATGTGTAACCTCTCATGGGCTTACCAATAATGACCTCAGCTCATTTTAAAAACCTCCATTCCAGGAATAACACTAACAGATTTTTAGTATTCATTAAACTTCTGACAGATGTCCAGTCTGCTTGATAAATTATACTTTCTCAATTTAAAATCCTAATCACCAGAGAATGCCGGGCGGCAGCAGGAAGAGCAGAGGAGTGTCACAGGAAGAAGTGCAGACAGAGAGACGGGATGGGTCCACAGGGGAAATTGACAGACCCAAAGATGAATCATCTTTGTACAGAGAATGAGCTCTGTGTGTGTGTGTGTGTGTGTGTGTGTGTGTGTGTGTGTGTGTGTGTGTGTGTGTGTGTGTGTGTGTGTGTGTGTGTGTGTGTGTGTGTGTGTGTGTGCGTGCGCGTGCGCGTGCGCGTGCGTGTGCGTGTGTGTGTGTCATGCCAGTGCTAGAGGAGACATCAGCATTTGCCCTGTGACAAGGCCATGCAGATTGGTGTGAAGTGAGAAGCCAGTTTAGATCTGTGTAGCAGCACTGTGCATGTCACATTGGATCTGATGTCACTGAGTTAAAGGGGAAACAGCGGGGCCCTCACATTTAACAGCCCCTGTGTTCTGCTAATGATGAGGAAGAGACGAGTGCAGCAGCACACTCTGTCCACTAGGACAAGCTAGAGGTATGGTAACCTCTTCACACCTCAAACTGAAAGAGACATACTAAATACAACTGTTGAAAGCAGTGGTAAAAAGTGACTGACTACAGCTACTAAAGTACTGTACTATGCATGTACAGTGATGCACTATTGATGTGCTTGTACTGTATTTTAGTATTTTCCATTTGGTTCTACTTTATTCTTCTACTCCACCGCATTTAACTGACAGCTAGTTAATAATTACTTTGCAGATAAAAATATTACAAGAATGTGAATAGTATTAAGTAGGCCAAGTTATAATAAGCTCCCGCTGGACCAACAATAATACGATAATGTAATACGCGTAATAACACTTTAATGTTAATGTTAAGTAATGAGTACTTTTACTTTTGATACTTTAGGTACTTATTCCTGATCTTTCTGTACTTTTACATAGAGATTGCCTCCAGACGTGTGAATATTCTGCTTTATAATAATCACTTGTGTCTGGGGTGTTTTTTCCCAAAAAAAAGTTCAATAACCCTCACAAATAAATTAAACATTGACTTCTTCTCCCTATTTCCGGAATCTATGAATGTGCAATTATTTAGAAATTTTAGGTTAAAATAAAGGAATTATTTGAGAGGTACATGTCTGGTATTTATTACAGGCTTAGCAGTCAAAAGTGCGAAGGCTGGGAAATTATGATGCAATTATGTGAAAGCTCACAGCTGTCAGTCATACCTCTGACAGTGAGAAAAAGATATTGAGTTGGCGTCGTAGGGAGGGAGACAGAAACATGGAGAGAATCTGATCAAAGAGGCATAATGGAAGAGAATAGAAGTTTTAGGGGACAGAGGAGAGCATCCGCTGTTTTGCTGACTATTCAGATATGTGTAGTGGAAAGTAACAGAATGTGAGGGTCTGTAACGAGGCAATGAGCCCTGCTGTAATGCAATCACATGCTGGTGAAAAGAAACCCCCGGCTCTGCTCTGCTGGTGTCGATGATCAGAGCTTGAGAACTCAAAATTATTCCGACAGTATGACGCTATGGCATAAGTTCGGTCAGGAAGACCATCCTTTTGCATCCTCAGGCCTCCTGTAGTTTTATTTCTCAGGCATCCTGTCGTTCACTCCTCTCACGCATTCTCCCTCATCATTTCCTTGCGGTTGTTTGGTGCTGTCAATTGTATTCACTTTTCTTGTCAGCTGGTCACATCAGCTGATCTCATATATCCAATAGCATTGCAACACACATACATTGTTAACCTATCATCCTGCTGCTACCTCTGCTTCAATATGATTCTCCCTCTGCCTTAATGCTGCACGAGGTAGAATAAAAATTAAAAAAAATGCAATTTGAAGTAAGTAGTAAGTAAAACGAGACCTCTTCCTGCAGCTCTCGCTCTTCCCTCTCTGTCCAGCTCCTTTCATCAGTAGTCTACCCTGTACAAGTACGAATCATTCATTTCATTACGATGGCAAACCACTATATTGCGGCAATTCCATGAGAATTAACGTTTTAAAGCCCCTTTAAAATGACATACTGTGAATCGAGGCTCCAATTCTACCCCGTTTACATTTCCTCTCACACCACCTCTGGTGCCGCCAAAGTCTCCCAAGATAACTAGATTTACTAAAGCCTGAATACACAACCAAGGGGGGATGCAGAAGTCTAGTTTTTTTCTCAGACCACTTTGATTTCATGCTGAAAGATTATTATTATGTTTGCCCAATGACACCAGAAATACACTGCCTCCCCCAGCTTTAGTAAGCTCAGTCATACTGCTGTTATGCATGGTACATTCACTACTCTTGTCCTATTCAAATCTGCTCTCTCTGTTGTTGTCAGCTGCCACATTAGTGCAAAGCGCTGAAAATGGCAAAGTTCCGATCCACCTCCCCATAACTGCCAGTCTTCACAGATTGATCAACTTCATCCGCTCCATCAGCCTCATCAGAATCTTCAGACCTCAACACCACCACCAGTGTCTGGACTCCATGGGGGGATTTATCCTGCTGCTGGTAAGAGAGATAGAGAGATGGAGATTGAGATAGATGTCTTGCTCCGCCCAAAAAACCCTGGAGATTTAATTAATCTTCATTTCCCTCCTGCTGGTTTGTGCAGTGTCCCTGTCTCTCGCTGCAGCATCACCTCTCTCTGTCATTAAAATGAAACCTTGTGTGGAAAAACTTCCTGGTGAATGAGGTTGACACACTGTGCGTGTAAAAAAGAACCAGCCTGCGTGCATGCATGCAGGAGCAAACTGGTGACTTCACGTCACCGATGCGGTGACCATGAGCCATAGTTGTGAAGGAGTCATTTGAACCCACTTTTCAGGCAGAATTACAATCCTGGAGCCAACTCAAGAAAATGAAGACTTCATGTGGTCAGGGACCACAGGAGAGAATTTAAACATGGGATGGAGTTATTAGTCCCTGCTAAAATAAATGTCACCGTTCATCTGAGTGCAAGGGTTTAGTCACGTTATCAATATGCATGTAGATCTCAGCGGCTCAATGCTTCCCACCGCATTAACTATGAGGATGAGCAGAGCAAGAGAACAAGATGAGCAAGTTACCCCATTTCCTGTCACGTCTCCTAATACCTGACTTTTCATCTGCACTGTTCTGACCACCACATGTGATTTACATCCTCTGGATTCTCCCCTGCATCCTTTCTCTACCCTCTCGGCCTGTCATTGCCATCTCTAGCATGGAACCAGACTGAATAATTGAACAGTGAACAGAAGATTCATGAAAAGATTGGCTGCCAGAGGTCTCCGGGGGCCCAATGCTCAACACAAATTTTCAGAAACTGTGAGAGAAAGCAACAAACTCATTCATATTTACTGTGTCATCACACAAGAGGGCTGTGTGCTTTAATGTATGAAGGCACAGGTGATCCAAATAAAAACTAAGGCTGTAGTGACAAAGTGATGTTTCAAATGTCTGATATATTGCCCACAAAAAAGATTTATAACACAACAAAGGAGAGGGAAAAAGCCAAAAAGCATAATATGAGCACTTTATGTATGCGAAATGATGGAGACTATACAATGAATCATTGTAAACAGAATGTTTCAAAGGGCCAATTTAAGAGTAGCCTTTTAAGGTTTATCACTTAAAAGAAAGAAAAAGATGTATTCATTATGAGATTAAGCAAGGTCTAAGGGTATAAAAGTAAAGGCAAGACCACTCTGTTTTATCTGTATATAGTCCAAAATTGTAAAGCACAAATTCTCCTCAAGTGGCTTTATCTGTGAAGCATACGACACCCTATGTTCGTGATTGAAATAAGGAAAAGCTATCCCAAAAGAACCCCATAACGTGGAAGGAAAAAAAAGAAAAAAACCTCAAGAAGAGCAACAGATGAGGGATCCCTCTTGACATGCAATACCGTATGTTGTGTGTACATAATTGAACAAAAATAATTGTATAATAGTTACAGTACAGTTACAATATGAACAACCTGGGTGACAATATTATGGATTGATTGCAAAGATATATGAAGAATACGGATCCAGGAGGACCTTGAGAGGCTTACTGTATAAGTGCTGCCAAACAGGACCTGAGCAACACAATCTCCTCTCCACCATATAACCTGGAAGGAGGACAGAGTACATAAGCATACACAAGGCCAAAATTAAGCACACCATTCACACAGAGTGAGAGAGTGTGTGTGTGTTTTTTATCTGAATACCTAAAAGGGTAAAAATCGGGCAAAACATTTTCAGTATTGTTTTCTTTTGTAGTTTTTTTAGAGATCAGTGCGGGGCCGAATTGTTGGACGGAAGGCTGACATGAACGTATATCTCTTAACTGTCCTCGGGTTTCTTGAAAGGCACCATATAAATACAAGTAAGTATTATTATTATTGATTGTATAAAAATTGAATTAAAATCAAAATTAAAATTGTGTAAAAAAAAACAGGCAACAGGTCAAAATCCAGGAGTGCCTGATCTAAAATGACAGAGGACTGGGACAGGTGAGAAAGTCTGAAGGTATCTGGTGGCTGGATGGAGAATGTCTATGCAAGGGGTCAAAGTGAGAGTGTGCTAAAGGGATGGGCCGAGGACTAGGTGGTAGTATGAAAGTAAAACATACAGGGGGAAAAAGAAACCAAGCCAATATGTTGTCAGTCCGGGAATTTTATGTCACATTATCGGCTCATCTGATAGCATTGTTGGAGTGCTCCTGAAAGATTAGAAAACCACTGCTTTAAACACACACATAAATATATATATATATTCATCATGATCCTGATTTATTTAGTTTCCTGTTTAATATTTTAGTGCCTTTACTCTTTCTCTTGTCATGTCTTGTTAGACTTCATGTCTTGTGTGTTTTCCCGCCATAGTGACTGTCTGCCCCACCCTGATGTGTTTCACCTGTTCATCAGCACCTGTCCTTCGTTGCCTTGCGTATTTAGTTTGTGTGCTCCCTTTGTCTAGTGTCAGGTCGTCATTGTGAAGATAAGTTATCGTGTTTCTGTGTTCGCCCGGATTTTTGATTCTATGATTATGGCCTGCTTTTGTGGATTGCATGTTTTTATTTGCTCATTAAAATCATTCACACTCTCTGCTGCCTCCTTCCCTCCTCTCTGCACTTTGGGTTCAAATCTGCACCATCCTGATAATATGTTTAATATTTCTATCTTCAGTGAGTGAGTATGTTAAACTGAGAGCTGACTGGCACTGAATATGGGCAAGTCTTTTCTTCCCCGCATTCTGTTTATATTCACGTTATATTATTGTTAATTCTGTTTCAGGCAAAGAGCACAAAGTCCTCTCACTACATTCCATTTTCTTATTCTTTTTGCATGAAGCGATGTGCGAAAATCATCAATTGTGTTCTGCTAATCAGCCGCCTACTTGTTACTGCCTGAAAGAGGCCATCAATCGCACACTATTGTGTTTCACAGGGCAATTCAAAAACATTCAATAACTATCACAAAAGCTTCTCTTTGTGGGTTTGTTGAATTGAATTGAACGTGATTGGAGTTTTTAAACATATCTGCAAGAGGGGAATCTGAATACGTGTCAGAGGCAAAATAAATTCTCGTGCTGTCTGAGGTGGGAACGCAATTATTGCTTGAGTTTATCTGAACAGACATTTTCATTATATTAAATAAAAGCAGCATAAGGCTTAAGTGTAATAAAGTATTGATCTATCTATCTGACACTGTACATCTACAGCTAATGTCCTGATATCTGAGTCTAATCATTGAATAATGCAGCTTGCTGAGAGCTATGATAAAATAGTAGTCATAATTAATGCAGGGATCTATTAGGGCCATCCTAAAGTGTCATAACTAAGAGATCTGTTGCATTAAACCAATCCCAACAGAGGTGTTGCAGGCTGAAATGGGACATGACCTACTCTCTTTCCAAATGATTCTCTGAATGACGAGAGACTCCTGTGGATCTAAATCATGATTAAAACAGCGAACTTTAACAAGGCTGCTCGGTTCAGCTCCAGCCCTCGGTTCAGCTCCAGCCCTTGTCCGTTAGTCATTAGTTAGTCAGTCACTGACTTTGTTCTCCTCATAGCACATCAAACGACTCACAACCGATTACGTCTCCTGTGTAAAATGTGACATTCTGCCAACCTAGGCCCTTTACTGTTGTTTAAAAGCCATTTTTGGCATCAACTACCCACTTGTCTTCTACACCACATCTCAAATAAGTTCCATTTTTCAAAGTGACAATGCCTGCGGGAAATCGTGGTCAGACATATTTGAGTTTGTAGCATTTGAATTAGCCCCTTTGAGGAGAGTAATGTAAATGCAAAGTGATGGGGAAGGAGACGTCGGCAAAGGTGCAGGATTTTATCTGCCACACGCGTTCTTTGTGTTCTCACATCAGATCAGGGAGGATTAGAAGGCTTCAGGGGTCTTTTTCCATTAAGGATCTCATTCCTTTTAGCCCGTCATCATGTTCTCCCTGGGAGCTACAGACGGACTTCAAAGCTGTTGGTGGAAACCGTCTTTACCTGCTTCTATTCTTGGGTCTCCATCCTTTAAAGTGCTGGCTTAGCTTGTCATACAAAACACACTCGCACTAGTTCTCATTTCTGAAATTAGTGGAAAGTTTATTATGTACCTTACCTGCATGTGTGTAATTTATTGCTTCGGAAACAACAATAAAAACCATGTTAGCAGCTCCGTGAGTCTGAGTTTGGATATAGTTGTGGGTTTAGCTTAATGCTAACCTCAGCATGCTAACGTGCTCACATTGACCATGGTAGCATGTTGATGTTAAAGGGAAACTCTCGCCAAAATGCAACCTAGGGTCTTTTTGTTCAAAACCTTTCTTTTTAATAAATTTCCCAAACAATGTTCTCAATGCACAAGTTCACGTTTAGAGGACCTACAAGCAAAGTTTCATGTTATGTCAAGCCTTTTCAGTGTTTTAAAATTAATGATTTTGATGCTATCATAGTAGTGGCACTAGCACTCCCATTCAAAAAGCCATTTGACCAAAAAACAATTTAAAAGTGGCGCTTTCGTCCTAATTATGCTTATAAACAAAGTTTGACTACACAACAAAGTTTGGTACATTCACAAAAAAGACCCTAGGTCACATTTTGGCGAGAGTTACGTTTTAAGTAGCTTCATCATGTTCGCCATCTTAGTAGCCATAGCGTGTTAGCATGCTTACATTTCTTTATTAGCACAAAATGACCAGCTGAGGCTGATGGGAATGGCATAAGTTAGGAAGTATTTAGACATAAACCCAAGTTCAAAATTTGGCGCTACATGAAAAATCAGGATCAAAGTTATCACAATTCATCCTGAGGAGGACCTTATTTTGGGGTACTAATAATGTCAAAGCATCCAATAACTATTGAGACATTTCATTTAAAAACACAAATGTGGACCTTGTGGTGGCGCTAGAGCTAATGTCAGGTTATTAGTATTATCAGAAAATGGCCACTATACATTTCTGGAACAATTCATTCAAAATTTGTTGAGATATGTTAACTAAAAGCAAAAAAATGTCAAATTACAAGTGACTGCAGAGGAAGGTTTGAAGGGTTCACCAACCTCAGTAGACTTAATCCAAAGCCTGACACCATGCCCTCCCGTTCTCTTTTTTCCCATTTTTCCTTTCATAACTTTTTATTACGTTTTTAAATATATAAATTAGTTCCAGACTTACCTATGCATTAGTTTTGTTCATGTTCTCTCAGTGGCACATTGGAAAACTGTCTCTGGGGTTTATAGAGGAATTATGAGATCATAATGATGTTGTTAATATTTGTTCTTTTTCTATTTTTTTTGTCTTCCATGTTTGTCTTTTATCATCATCATCAACTTTATTGCCAGACTCAAGGTCTATTCAGAAGACAGACATAATATACTAACATAGTAATGTACTGAATTTGTATAGCGACCTAAAGTCCTTGAAAAGACATGGCATACACCATGCATTAAAAAAGAGAATGATAAACATTTACAGAGAAAAAAAAAACAAAAGAAGAAGAAGAAACACCGTGCGTTTCTATAAAAGACACTTATACCATAGTTTCCATAATGATGATTGGTATCGTATGGCACTAAAGTTTTGCCAGCAGCATAACGAGGCTGTTCTGGGAGAAATTCAGGCAACAAAAAAAATTTTAGATAAGACTCAACAATGCCTGGAAGGTGCTGACCCCTGCATTACAAAACAGGCTACTTGCACCAGAGCACCTGGGTTTGTTGAGCAGTGTCCTCACACAGTCATCATAAGCAACCTTAAGCTTCTGCATGCTTGCCTTTTTAAACTTAGTCCATAAGGGAGCAGTATGCAAAGGAGTGCAATTTGCTTTAAACAGATTAATTTGGACGTCATCCATGCTCATGTGGAAATTTTTTACCAGCATGTTAGCTTGGGCATTTAATATGTGACGCTGCCTGTATATATCTTTTTGTAATTTACTTCTTACATTGATGTTTAGACCAAGAAGTCTGAGCTAGGCATTAACATTTGGTGGTGTATTAAAATTCAGGAGGAGAAGGAAGATAAATGAAAAACAAAATTCTCTCAGGAAGTGTTTTTATGTGCTTCTTTTTCCATGAAAATATATTGCAAAATATATTGTGTCTGCCAGTAAGCTCTTTATTTAGCACCACTTTTCCCTCAGAAAAGACTTAAATCTGCATACCTGCTGAACAACTGCAGAGCTGCTTTTATACTTAGAGTTCATGTTTATGTTTTTTGTGAATTTTTGTCACTTTGTGCTCTACATGCGAGCATCTGCCTACATCCGTGTGTTATAAAGTGTCCACATCCCTTAGGTTTTAAACTACTGTAAATGCAACAGACTGTGAATTTCAAAAAGGTCACTGAACAAACTGCTGTCCTCTGCTGTTCTCTGTCACATGTTTATTAACAGGTATCACCCTCTTCCACAGGAGAAAACAAAGCTTGAGAAGGGCTGAACTCTATTACATTGCATAAGGGCGTTATCTGCACAATCCTAAATCTGTGCACCCATGCATGTTACTGCATGCGTGAGAGCAAAAGCACCAAGCCTGCATGCCACTTTCTTGATTTCCTCAAGGTTACAGTGTGTATACTGTGTCATTGGCTCTGAGGTCTGTTTTGAACTGAATTATTTAGATTGGCTTTTCCTCTTAGTTCCAACCCAGTGGTACATGTTAATGTGAAATTAGTCCCCTTTTACCATGCTGATCTTAATGTGGACATGCTGTTATTACACATTACAATAAACCAGCCCCTGCAAACAGCTCTCTGAATAAACCAAGGTTGCATCATGTCAAGTTGTGTGAGTTGATGGGACACGAGCGCTGAGTTTTTTCATATGTCGTTTAAAACAATTTGCACTGGGGCGACCTCTATAGCTCGTGTGCGCCCCATGTGGGTTGGATCCTTGGCAGTGGCCTGGGTTCAAATGCGGCCCGTGGCCTTTTGATGCGTGTCGTCCCCCCTCTCTCTTCCCTTTTCTGTTTTTGGGCTAGCCTGTCAATTAAAGGCCATAGAAGCCCATAAAATAATCTTTAAAAAAACAACAATTTGCACTACAATGATTGCTGCATTGACAATGTTAGTTCACACACGGTGAAGTGCTTAACTAGTCACTACATTGTGAAATTACCACAAAAACAAACAGCATGATTTAAGGTTTGCTCTGCCATCAGCCAGCTTGAGCAATGCCATCCCAACCATAGCTCATGTATACTGAAAGGTTTCCCTTATTTGTCCACCCATTATATCCTTTTAATCTATTCATTTTGTGATAAAAGGATTTATTTGACCCTACCTATTAAGATACAAGGAGGCTGCCTTTAAAAACCATTCCTCCACAGCCTCTGAAAATGGTTCAGGCTGCTAGTGTGGGCAATGCAACGTAATATGTGATGTGAAGCTGGCTCTTCTCCACAGCCCAGAAGGCAGCAAAGTATGAAGGCAGACGGAAAAGTCTCAGATGTGGAAAGCAGTTTGACCTTGTGCATGCACAAGGCACCAGGTTTGGAGTAGGTTTTATATCATTTGCAACTTTCTGTTCATGACCAATGCCAGTATTTCAGTATTTAAGTCTTGTTTTTTCATATTCAAGGAATTGATCTTTCTTCCACATAAAAAAAACCCATTATTGTTATAATTTTTTACTTGAGTCTTGAGTAAACTGTAAAGGTCCTGGCCCCAGCTCTGCAGGACATTCAGGTTGAATTGTGGTTGTATTTGTGCATTCACCTCAAAGTGGGGGAGCTGCAGAAGCAAGCGAGAGCCTGAATTGTACATTACTAAGAATGAGAACAAAGGCACACAATGACACAGAAGAAAAAATAACAATTAGTGCCGTGCCGCAGTGTTGTGTGATTCTAGTAGCACAGGGGTTGTGTGTGTGTGCCGAGTTTGCGTGTTTGGGATTATTATCAGAGCACGAGGAGCATGTACTGTATATATCATTTCACTAATTACTGTTCCGTGCTCTAATTACAATGCAGCAGGGACACATTCGACTCTCAGATCCTTCCTTGTGTAAAATCTCCATACGGTGTCTGTTGTCAATCATACACACACACGCGCACGCACACACACACACACACACACACACACACACACACACA
>NC_045749.1:12568550-12569972 GCF_008692095.1 Etheostoma spectabile | reverse complement strand
ACTTTGTTCCTTCTTCTCCCTGTCTTCCTTTTGAAAATCCGATCTTCTCCCTGTGCTCTCCATACAGCTGTCACTCCTCCCTTTCTTTATCTTTTGTCAGCTTTCCTTCAACTTATCCTTGCTAAAATGTCTGAAAAGCAGTACCAAAAAATTTGATAAGCATATTTGAAATATGAAAATTATAGCTTTCTGTTAAAAGAACATAAAAATATACATCATGAAAAGTTATTATCTCTCAGAATGACTTATGGGTTAGGGGACAGATTGCAGCATGAATCTCATTTATGATCACCACTAAAGAGGATTTAATCAAGATCAAAAGCTGCACCTCTACTACAGATGTTAAGGGATAAACTGTTACCTGGGCAACTAGACAGATTTTTATTCTAAAGAAGTTGTGCTTTCATAACAAACACCATGAAAGATCCTAATGGCAAATGCTTATTTCACTGCACAAACACTGGGAAAAGCTTGTATAATAGGTAATGTAATGTAATGTAATGTAATGTAGTAATAGGTGTAAACAGGAAAAACACCTGCAAATCCCTTTTTTTAACCACAAAGAACTCAACTGGACACTCGGCCATTTACAAAATCCATTGCACAGAAACCTTTTTTTCATTTTTCATTTACTTCTAGATTGACTTCATAATTTTGGAAGCATAAATACATTCATTTATATGCACATAACTTAGAAAAGTGCTAAGATGTGCATGTTACCTGAAAGGCAACAATGTAGCACAAAAGAGTCTGAGTTTGCCACCACGGTTCTGTTGTGCACTGAACTATAAAGCTACAAGTACAGAAGTCAGCATGATTAGATTTTTTCTTAGCAACTCTATTATAAATTTAACCTAGATTTAGATGCTGATTTATCTCCATTCAGTGTATCCAATTACTACGTTATTATTTTATTGTACATCTGACCAATAAAGTGATTATTATCAAGCACCATGTCTAAAGATGGTGATTATCTGAGGTATTAATCCGAGTGCAAAACAAACGGGAGTCTATGGAGCTAAATTTGTCTCTTTCACCTGATTGTTGTTGAGAAATCTTAGATTTGATTGTAGTTTTTGCAAGTTCAACATGGATTATAGTTCGAAAGTTAAATGAACGAGTCTTTATATCTTTCCATTTTAATGCTACGAAGCCATCAACTGCAGTTAGCATCCCATTGACTGCCATTCATTTTGGCGGCACTTTGACAGTGAATACCTATACATCTGAAGCGTTTCAAGACTTTATTTGTGCATTGTTTATTTCTAAAGAAACACGACAATGTATAAAAGGCTCCATTACCTTGTAGCTCACGTTATTGCTCCGTTGCAGACATTTTTGTAAAAAATGGGCTAACAATTGTGTCATAACCACGCGACTTGCTGTCGCATAGTCGATAAATCCCTGTATTGCCAGGAGAAT
>NC_045749.1:12564644-12568540 GCF_008692095.1 Etheostoma spectabile | reverse complement strand
GTTTGGACTTATATCAGCTGTTTAGGTTTAACTACTTACGTTAACTAGCATGTTAGTTAGCATTAATTAGCCTGTGTCTATGTTATCTCCTAACATATACATACACTCTCTGTCTCTGCTGATTGGGAATAATTGAGATTTCTCTTGGCACAGCTACCAGAAGACTTACAACTTTCAGACCGGTTGCCACGTCACATCTACATCGTCAAGCTTAGTTGGAGGCTGCGCAGTAGCGCCTGGCCATCACCGGAAAAGTGCTTCTTATTTCCTTCACTGCTCCCCGTCCAGAAGAACGGGATCGGTTGGTCCACTTCTTTAACTGTCTATGCTTGATAGCATCCGAAGCTTGTGTGAATATTTCAACGCTTTAAAAAAGTAAGCGATAGATAGATTACAGAGTGACTTTGTCTGACCCCTCATCAGACCTGTTTGGTCATATCCAGGTTTACTGAGTCCCACGAAGCTCACCACCATTACAACTAAAAGTACTAGTAGCCTACTGCAGTACAAGTAAAGGTCCGGCAGTCAAAGTCCTATTAAAGTAAACATTCAGAAGTATTATCAGCAAAATCTACCTGAAGTATCATGAGTAAAAGTGCCCATTCTGCAGAGAAATGGCTCCTTTGACTAAAAGTGATAGTTAGTACTTATGCAAAAATGTGCAAGCAGCATTTTAATGTTATAGCTTTTAGCATCTTGAGGTGTAGCTAATAAATCTATTTTTTTACACAGTTATGTAGTTCGTTCCAGTGGTGGTGATTTGATTAATGGGAAAGAAAAGAAGCAATTCATCTTCGATAGAACTTCAATTCACATCCAAAATGTGACAAGAGTACATTGTTTTTTGTAAGGGGGTCATCTTTAACAATGCATTGTGAACTTATCATATGTTTTGTTTGATATATAAATCTGAATTAAGTGTCTATAGTTGCCAAATACAGTAGACAAGTAAAACATATTTCCAACTGAACTGTAATAAAGCAGCATGATATGGATATTCTCAAGAGAAGCATAAGGACCTCAGAGTTTCCACCACTGACCAGAACAGTGAAGAATAAGATGAGGCACAAAGCAAACCACTAAATCCGGCTGCAGCTGTATTACTGCTGGATCATCATTCCATATCTATAGTCACACAATTTATGGAGTGAAAAAAGTTAAGATAACCTATATAGGCGCTAAAATGAGATTTTCTGTGCTATGAGCTTCCTTTACTCACCAAGGTGAGCAGCTCAGCGAATTGAGGATTAGCTCAGAGCCACTCTGCTGCTAAGGTTTCACCATGTTGTAAAGCTGCCCTTCAGATGCCTCAGTTTGCCATTGCACCAGCCCGGCACTACTGAGTAGATCCATGATACATCTCACATCATCTCCCATGCCACCTGTGAATCGTTTTGCATCACCCAGAAGAAGATGGAGGAAGCTGATGGGGAAGAGAATATCTGCTGGATGCAGGGCGATCCTAAACCTAATATCCAACTTCACATCTGTCTACTTCCTGTCTATCCTGATCTACACAGTAGAGCTTCCTCATTTTTCTTCTTGCTAACCCGACTGGGCAATAAGAAACTGGATGGATGGACAGTTACATTTTTATTGCATGTGCAGATCAACCTTGTTAAAATAAACCAAAACAGCTTCTGACACTGAAGTGGACAGACAGCAGGTCCATTCAGGAAATTGTTCTGTTATGACGTGACACTGCCTGAGGGTGTGGATATTATATTTGCAGTAGGGATAAATCTTTCTAATAAAAACATTTCTAGGCATTACCGCATATTAAGGTGATTTGGGAAACCTGGAAAAAAAAGACACATTAAACCATGACAAACACGGATCAACAAGATCACATATTTAGCTGTTAAATGAGTACGCACAACAACACACTCTGAATTTTACAATTTTCTGAGGGAAAGTCTGCTATGCATGACAAGTAGGAACAGTCCCTGACTCACTTTGGTGGTTTGGTTTCCCAAAACAAAACCTTTGGTGTCATCTGGTGGCCACAAGCCAAGTTACACTACTGCATCAATTATCTGTGTGAATGATTGTCTTAAATTTTGCTTTTTGTGTGTTTGTGTAGCCTACCCAGTTTCCAGTTTTTTTTTTGCGTAAAACCAAGATAAGGGATTGAGCTGGGATATTAAAGTTATCCTGGATTAATTTAGCATTGACTTAGTTGCACAAAAGCAGGTTGAATTAAACCCAGCCAAGTAACAATAGAGATGCATTCTTGGCAGTCTAACAGTCAGGCTAAAATTAATCCCCGAGTCTTATGTGTTAAATCAGTTGTCGCTCTGATCCGAAATAAACGTGTTTAACAGTTATTCCGTTGTCTTCTGAATGTGTTATTAACATGAATTACTTCACGTTATGATTGCTGTCACAATTGTGATTTGAATCCTACTATTGCAGTTGTTTAGATGGTTAGAAATGGTTGCACTGGCACCGGAGATTGAGTGGGACATTGCAGCTATTCCCAGACTGCATTAATGGCAGAAACCATAACATTCATTATTTCAAATGACTGATTTCATTTTCTTGTATCTTGTCCTCTAATAATAATAATAATGTATACTTTATCAATACCGCAAGGGAAAATAACAATCTTTTCACTTGCTCACACATGCTCAGTACCAGTACTGAATGGAGAGATGTCAGGTCCGCCCACAGAAAGGCACCCTGAGTAGTTGGGGGTTCGGTGCCTTGCTCAAGAGTACCTTGGCAGTGCCCAGGAGGGGAACAGCACCTCTCCAGCTACCAGTCCACCACAATACTTTGGTCCGTACTCCCTACAGACTGACCTACTGCCACCCCCACTAATAAAGGAAAGTTTGTGTTACTCATTAATATGAATATGTATGTATTTTATTATTAGGTATTAGTAGCTTACTTTGGTTTCATAACCTTCTCAATTTTAGTCTCACATCACTAGACCAATGACTTGGCCTACATAGTTTAGTGTAGTGCACATTCATCACAAAGGGAACACCACAATGCTTAATCTTTTTATTTTCGGTGCTGTCACTTGTCAGCTGGGAGCTTCATTTCATTTTTTATACAGGAAAGTTAAAAGTAACATTACGTTACAATATAAACGGGCCTGACTCAGTTTGAAAACTGGTTTCCAGCAGGTTCCTGTTCTGCAGAAAACATAGAACATAGTTACAGCACATGAGGACAGAAACATGTGTACAGGACATTAACATTGGCTAGACAGATCCAGACAGCAAAAAACAACAGTACAAAAATACAAACAAGACTAGGACCACACACGAATAATCAATGTGTGTAACTGTTGAGAAGGAACAGTTTGCATGCCTTTTTTAATTTGTGATGTGAATTTGTTCAGAGGTGATGGGGAATGTCATTCCAAACTTTGGTGTATGTATGAAAAAAGGATTTCTGACCACAGTTGTGTTTGTACGGGGGGACTGGAACGAATGCATGTGAGACTGATCTAGTGAGGCATACTGGTCTTGTGTTGTGTGTCGGGGGAATTGCAGCAAGTGTTGGTGAAGTGCCATTTTGAATCTGAAAATAAAATGCAATAGCGTGGCTGTTTCTTCACTTTGGAAGATTACTGTGGATCTTGAGAGCTCGTTGTATAATCGTTTCAGTGATTGCCAGACTGGAAGACAGTAGGACATTTTTGAAAACACAGAAAAGGAAAGATATGATCTGATCTTGTTATTCAAGCTTGGGGGAAGAGAAAAAACATGATTATACATTGTTTTACAGATATGCTTACAGCGTGTACTTCTTTTTCTGGTTTATGTATCTGGCTTGGTAAATGTGCAACCGAACAATGAGCGGATCATAAGTCAAGCTGCGCTTTTTCAGTTATCCTGGATTTGTTCATTCTACTTTTGTGCAACATGCCCCCTGGTTACACG
>NC_045749.1:12534866-12564574 GCF_008692095.1 Etheostoma spectabile | reverse complement strand
GGATCCATATTTTCTTCTATGTATTTATGTATGTATGAATGGTGTATTGTAACTTATTTTGTTGGTTTACTCTGTACACACAATAACTATTAGACTTAGACTTCTCTTTATTGATCCTTTGGGATGACTCCTGCAGGAAATTGAAAGTTCCAGCAGCAGTTTTAGCAAGAAAAAAAGAAATAAAAAATAGATAAAAAGACAGTATAAAGACAACAAAATAACAATAAAAATAATAACAACAATAAGAACATTCGTCAAATAAACAAAGAAAAGACCATAAATTATTATTAAAGTGTCAGTGTTTAGTCCAGTGTTAAAAAAATTATTATAAAGTGACCAGGTGTGAATTTAAGTCCAGGTGTGCATGTATGTGTGTATGTGTACTGTATGTATGTATGTATGTATGTATGTATGTATGTATTGTCCTCTCTGCCCTATTTCCTCCTCCCCCCTAGTGAGGAGTTGTATAGTCTAATGGCATGAGGGACAAAGGAGTCCTTGAGTCTGTTGGTCCGGCACTTGGGGAGGAGCAGCCTTCCACTGAACCGGCTCCTCTGGGTGCTGATGACGGTGTGCAGGGGGTGGCTGGCATTGTCAGTAATGTCCAGCAGTTTGTCCAATGTCCTCCTCTCTGCCACCGTCACCAGTGAGTCCAGCTTCATGCCGACCACAGAGCCAGCCCGCCTGATCAGTTTATCCAGCCTGTGGGTGTCCTTCACATCTAGCCATCCTGAGACTGATCCCTTTGTAACTCTTTCAGAGGTTTCTTCCTTTTTTTTCTCCCTAAAGTGTTTTTGGGGGAATGAGGGTCCCGGAGAGAGGGTGTGTTTACTGTAGATTGTAAAGGTCCTTGAGGCAAAATGTACATGATTTGACGTCATTACTAGATATAACCACTTGAGGACAGTGTTTTCCCAAATACAGCTGATACAGCTCTACCAGCTGTCACTGCAGTGCTCTTTTTTTTCCACAAAGTGCAATTTGTTAGAGCATTGTTTTGTAAGATGCCAAAGGAAAAGCATGTATCGGGAAAGAAAATGTTCATTACACTTCTATTCATCAAAAGCGGCTAATGATGAGCCCTTGAGCAAGGCACTTAACACCCAACTGGTGCAGTGGAGCTGCTCAATGGTAACGGTGGCAGACTGTGGTGCAAGCTGCAGGTCCTGGGTGTGAATGTTTGTAAACTGTATGCACAAGACGTAAGACAGGGGTGAAAATGAGCATACAAAAACAACAGACTGACGAATGTTATGAAAAATATATAAATGTGTTAATAAAAACTTGCATATACATTTTAAGCTATTTTAGTTAAAACTGAAATATTTTCATTACTTATTGAAAAAACAGTTTAAAATGGTCAATGTTATAACTGTATAAAGAAAAACATGACAAACAATACAAAGACTCACTTCTTTATTACCAGAAATCTAAACGTTACACATCAAACAGTATTATCCAAAGGCTTAGTCAAGGTCATAAAACACAGTCTTTTCATAGGCAAAGTTGGTTTTCACACTATGATAATAAACATTTTAACATGAGGACATAACTTTTTAAAGTTTGTCTTTCCCTGGACAGTGAGGGACATTTTTAAATTTGGTCTTGCAGCTATTATTAGTGTTGGACTTTAAGCAGCATTGTTCACCTGAAACTTCATTTCAGTCACTTCAAACCAGTGACTGGCAGAGGTTACTCTTATGTGTTGAATCCTTTGAGTAACCTCTGCCAGTTTAAGTCAACATTGAGTCTAAATGTTCAGTAAATGGATATGTATTTCTACATCTCATAACACAGACATTCAAAGCATTGCACTCTTAACCGTTCAAAAAAATAGACTTAGTGGCTTAAACTTCACGTATCTACATATATGGCTTTTTGTGGTACAGGAGGTCAATATAACTGTATGTTCATCCTCAGTACAGCCACACAATATATATATACACATATATATATATATACACATATATATATATATATATATATATATATATATATATATATATATATATATATATATATATATATATATATATATATATATATATATATATATATATATATATATATATATATATATATATATATATATATATATCATATAATCAGGTTTGGTGTTTCAAGTGAGTTTGCAAACTTGTCAGTTAGTGACATAGGACAAACAATTACAGATTCAAAGGGCCTGAAACAGTTTTTTTATCCTGTGGGTCTGTTGCCGATGCTATGCACCTGTAACCCCGTCAAGGAAAGGGTTAACAGAAACATAGTTTTGGCCAATCGGAGGTGGTTGCCCCAGACTCTGATCTGTCAGAGGGAGAGCAGGAGTGCAGTTCTGAATTTTAACGTTGGTGGTCCCCAGAGAAGAAGTTGGTCATTTCATGGCGCAGATTAGAACCCAAATAAAAAAGGGAAGCAACCAACATTGCTGAATGTTAGAACATTGTGTCAAATTGGTTGTTGTTACTGTGACTTACAAAGTGCCAGGTTTAGCTCCATCATAGTGTTTATAGTGTCAAAAAACGATAGCTGACGTTGTTGTTCAGTAGCTGGCTCAGAGATTATCGGCTAACAAAATTTTGCATGCACTAAATCCGTGTCACATTCTCATTAGGGGCTGAGCCCTCCTAAAGGTCTGATCCTAGACTAACCCCTGGTGAGGGGTTCTCACCAGAGGTTAGTTAGAGGTTAGTGCTGCCTTCAGTCTCCAGATGGAGATGTGTCTGCAACAAATAACAGTGCAGTGGGGGGTATACAGCCATCTGATCATTTCAATGAAAATGCCAGACATTATGGCATTATGAGAAAATATTCTATTCTATATAGTTGTAACTGTTGCCTTTCCCAGAAGTTACCTCAACCTAGCTCCAAATTGCGAACACATGAGATGTGTGTTCAGGAGAAACGATTAGGCTTTGCAGACTGAAGTGGTTCTCACAGACTCAAAGTCAGTTCTGCATCTTGGTCAAGTCAGTGAAGTATTCTGTGGAGGTATCTCTCGGGGTTATTCTCTCCTCCTCTCCTCATTCCTGAGCTGCCTCTAACTGCTCTCTCAGAAGTCACAGCAGGGCCCTGGCTCTCAGTTAGTACCACTGTGGCCCCTGTGCCTCTTCCTGTTGTCCCTATGGAGGTGCTCCGGCGTGGCTCTGGACTGTTGTGTGCTCCTGCCTCAGGATCACTCTCCTCCCCGGCATCCTTCCCCTGGCTGCTTGAAGAGTTCTCCCCGATTCTGAACAATATAAATAGTGTGGTTGAAAACAATATGGATGACAAGTCACTATGATTAATGTTGTGTATGTATATGAAATCACATCAGGTCTGCAGTTTTTCTACCTGAGATGATTAAAGGCTCGTAGCCAGTGTGAGCCCAGTGCCTCTCTCCCGTTAGCCCTCAGCCCTCTCCTGTGACCTCGGGCCCTCAGTCCTATCAAAGCCTGAGCCAGTTCAGCCTCATCTCCGTGACCCCAAACCACCTGGGCCCTCTGTTCCGCATCCTGATCTCCCGCTGCCCTGAACAGTCTCTGGAGCTGCCAGAGATTCACGTTACTGAAAATGTTCGCTGAGCCAGCCTTCCTGCTCCTCCTCTCAGCCAGCCGCCATAGTGAGGAAGGGCCCGCCACCACGGATGAAGAAGTGGAGGCAGGTCCGGGATCCATCCGGAGAAACGCGGGAAAAGGTGGCATACACTAGTTCTACTCTGTGGAGAAGTCAGAAAGAGTTTCCACTCATTAAGGTGTGTATTCAAAGTCAAAGACGCTTAAAAAAAAAAAAACACAACATATTAAGTACATGAGCACATTGTACGTCACAACACCTCTAGACAGCTGCGAGTCTTCTGCTCTGATTCCCTAATCCTACTTTAGGAAGTGAGTGACAAGCTGCGCTTTAAAGCCCATTAAACTGCAGATGGTCACTTTACCTCTCTTTACTCACATACGGTTTTAAGTGGGACACTCACAGATTAGTTGAGTAAGTGATCAACATCATGACTGCATGTAGATCAGGGACCTTTTCACTGAAAGAACTTTCTTTCAGCGTGACAAAATAATCTCAATGAAAAGCTCCACTTCCTAGCTTTCCCCAGAGCTTTCAACAGCAGATTATTTAGTCTACGCAAGTGAAAGCTCCTCTAATGAAGACCAAGAGTTGAGATCAATTCATCCAACTCAGTTTTTATGAATTCAAAAATGAAGTCTCACATTCTCTTTTAGCTAAGCTTCATTCTGCAAGTGTCAGATCTCTTACTTTCCTGATCAGTATCAGATTTATTGCAAAGTAAGTAACACTTACAAGGAATTTGGCTTGGTGGATGGTGCATACATTAACAAACTAAATATAATATATTCCTAATTACACATTTACTATTTAGTCCTATCAATTTCTAATTTTTTCAGGATTGGGCTTTCCAAGGAATGTAAACAATACACTGCATCACAATTTATGAACAAGAAATAATTCTGTCCTGGGCATAACTTCAGTACTAAGCTTACTGAACAGTTAGCCAGTGATTTGAGTACACGCCTTTGATGTTCCCCACATATTATCATTATGGGATGCAGCTCATCACAGAAAACACTTCCACATTCACACTTAAGTATGTTAACGCTGACCAAACGTCACAGGCGCCTTCATTAATTCCCTCCCACCGCGGTTTATGCAAACAGTTTACTGTTTGCATAAACCGGATCCCTCTTAAAACTAAGCATACCAATAAGAGTCCGTGAAAAAAATGAAAATATGACTTCATGTTTGAAATATTCTAGATCTGATTATGCAAGATTAAATACGATGCGGGCAATTTACTGTAGCCTATGCTGGGTTTCAATTGGCTGTGGCTAACAGTTGACAGGAATCCCATGAGAGCCATGTTTAAAATGAAAGCTTACCGAAGATTAACTGATACACTCGGTGCACTTTGCTCCAAACAGCATATCCCTCTGCATCGCTGTTCCTCTCTCCAATGAAAACGTCCACAGCGGTTGAAATACAGCAGCTAAGAGTCTGTTTGTCAAACTTTACCTGCACCCAATTTCTGTCCTTGAGCCAACCGCCGACCACAAATCAACGTCTTCAAACAACCAATGAGAATGGAGAGATCCTCCGGTCCCTTCTGTCGGGTTTGGGAAACAGCTTCATTTCGACTAATCACGGGTTTGGGGGAGGAGGGGCGCGTGGCGGGCTCCGCCTCCTGGCCACGTATGGTGTGCATGCTGAAAACCATTGACGTCAATAAGCCTGGCTGGCACGAGAAGCGTCTGTCAATTACGTGAGAGGGAAGCAACATGTGAGCAGGCTGCGAGAAAAACGCAAACAGGATGACGCATGGGCTTCTCTTTGTTGTGTTATATATATTTAAAATAATACTAAAAAATGTTTTTATTATTACAATTAGGCTATTGTTATTATTATCAATACCATTAGAATAAGGACTATATAATGTGTTTTTTCTTATTATTTATATTTTAGGGGCTTGTCCACCTTTATTAGATGCATGAAATCGCCTCAGGTCGGATATGAACCCCTACTTTTATACCTCGACGCAGGGGTCGAGGTATAAAAGTAGGCCTAGGCCTATATGAGCGCGTGCTCTATCCACTGAATCAACCCAGCCACCAGATTAATGTGGTGTTTTCTTTAACTGAAACAAGTAATATTTCATTACAAAAAACATGAATATTGCCTATATGTTGAAGCATGGAAGCCTATAATGATTATGCTTGTGTTTTGCTGAAATCCCTGTCCGCACATTAACATTTTGTCATACTTCACTTTCCTACTGCTAAAAGAGAGGAGGAGAAAGGTCACACACCCCAGGGCAAACTACACCATGGAGAAAAGCACGAGCAGATGAGCGGACATGGAGGAATCTGGCAGAGGAGGAGCAGGCTTTGAATTACAGGCCGGCCCCTCTCCATCACCAGCCCCCAACACAGACGCTACATTCAACAGAGGAAACGGAAAAGACGAAACATACAAGAAGGTTTTTCATTTCAAAACCCCGGGGCTGTGGAAAGAACAGCGAGTTCCTTTTTGTTAAATAAACTTGTCCAGTTTGGGCTGCATTCTCAAGCCACAGACCCGGCCTTCCACCACAATATTTCCACTTTTTGCCCTTTATTCCCCCAGCTGTTTGCAGCTGGCCGAAAGCACCCGCCCTGTTCGGGAAAAAGGGACCGAGAGTGACCGGAGGAGGAGAGAGATGCCACCCCAACCTTTGCAGTCGCAGGTGAGGAAGAATATCCTGAAGTTCCTTAAGAGTTTTTTGGGAATTATCCGCATCCTGCAGATTGTGTTCGGAGCCGGGTTGTGGGTCACCATCGCCGCAAACAAATACGAAGGATCCATCCACTTCGTCCTGTTCGTCGCAGTCCTCTTCTGGCTCCTCACCCTCGCCCTTTTCTTCCTCACCCTGCTGGACAAGCAGGACCTCGTCCCGCTGCTGGGAGGGGAGCGGTGGTCATCCACCAACCTGGCGCACGACGTGGCCGCCGCCGTGCTCTACCTGCCGGCCATAGGTGTCATGATCTACAAGACGGATCGCAACTCGTACTGCAACCTGGAGCTGTACAAGCACCTCTGTCTGTATAAGGTCTACCTGACAGCTACCGTGTTCGCCTGCCTGTGCTGCCTGGCTTACCTCCTGTCCGTTATTAATGGAACGTGCAGGAAGTGTCGAGGATAAGACTGAAGGGGGGTGATGACAACAAGGGGGGGGTATGGGTCCTTTAGTGGGATATCCACAGCAAGATGATGAATAGTTAACTTCACTGTAATTTAACTCAACAGCTAGGCCTACTCTAATCACAGGTGTGTCTCTATTGTCTCCTCACACCAAACTTTCCACTTTGGTAGTGAGGCATTCAAAGTCATACAGTCAGTGAATTTAGGAGTTGCTGACATGAAAATACTTAATCAGCTCCTAGTGCAGAGGCCTACCCAGGATGGGAGTCTGATTGGTGTGATGTGTTAGGAGGTCTGACGCACTGTATCCCTTTTATTAACGCACGTGTGTCTGTCTCCTAGTTGTAGCTAGTCAAGGCCATGCCTCCACCTCTTACGTTTGTTTTCCACTAATCACTATAATAGTCCTGTAGGTGCTATTATAGTGGGAATATATTCAGTATTTACAATACAATGGACTTTACATACATTTTTAGATTTGTGTTGAGTAGCTGTCCATCTAAAACCCCTCATAGGATAGGATAGGATTCTTTTCATTGCCGTTTTTTAAAGTAGATGTTTTTACGTGTTTTTTGTACAACAGCAAACTATACTGAACAGTTACTGAAGCGTGGTATTTTTTAGGATCCGCTCTGTTTTAGTTTTGTCTCACTTAAACGCTGCAAACAGGTTCATAAGTGCCTTCTGTCAGAATGCTGTATACTCAACCAGGTCTTGACAACAAAATCCAAGAATGTGGATGTGATTGGTGCTACAATGTGTAACAAAAATATTCCTTAAGTGTCCATTATGTAAAGCCAAAGAATAAAGAGCAGTAAGTGAGAGCCAGTGATATGTTTCCTTGGTCATGAGCATGTATTGGTACGCAAAAGCGTATAAACAAACAGCGTCAAGGAGAACTGTAAAATGCTTTGTTCATTTTGTTTGAGTACTTTGAGTTAAAAGTAGAGAAAGAGCAGGACCACGTTTGGTGGCTTTTGGAAAATGAAACACAGATTTAGAGGGACTAGTGAGGAAACCCTCGGGAACTTCCTGTTGGGAGATAAAAAGCCTCGGCCAATCAGCAGGGATCATTTATACACAATGCCACTTGACCACATGAAAGACACAGATCCTTAGACATATCTGTGTCTCTAACAGATGAGGAGAGAGTCACACATGCATACACACACCGACAATCTGTATGCATATGCTGTACGATAGAAAGAATGTGTGTGTTGCATGAGTGTTTACCTTCTTTTGGAAACATTGTGCGTGTGTGTGTTGTGTGTAATAATCTGGGAAGAGGCTTGTTCTTACCGGAACAGTCTGTAGGGGTTCTGGAGGTGGGCTGATGTTCAGCCAATGGAAATTAAGCAGTGGAAGATTATTCAATGTCTCGTCTGTTCCAGTTGGCATGCAGTTCTTAAAAACACATGCTGTAGACCAGTTGGCTTAACAGAAACCAAAGCCACGCGGTGACAACTCTGTTTAGATGCCTTTATAAAATCAGCAGGAAAGTAGCATTATTACATGTGAACAGTTGTGTAGCACTCTGACAAATTTGTGTTTATAGTTTGCAAACTTGTTGTTGCTGGCCTGGAGCATATGGTCACGATTCATAATCAAGAATCCAAAAAAAGGCAACAAAAATACAGAGATGAGAATATAAATGCAGCAGCTTTACAATAAAGTAATGAAAGATAAAGATGGGAAAAATATCCTACAGCTTCCAGGGAATATCTGCTGTTACCTGATTTATACACGTAACATTAACTTATTTTTTGGTTACATTTCTGAGGCGAAGTGACCATATAAAGACAGAAACAGATCAAACTGCAAGTAGGGAAACTCTTCAATTTTTTGCCTATTTAGTGTGAACATGAACAACTGTACAGCATATCATCCTCTTGGTCTGCGGCCTTTTTTATGCAATGACGACAAGAAAAATACAATGTGTGTGTGTGTTAAGTGCAAGGTGATGTCTGTGGCCAGGAGTGGAGGGTTAATGTTGCAGCTGCAGGATATAAATCTAGCACTTCTAAAGGAGGAAAGGAGTCCCCCCCATCCTCTCCCCCTCTGAGATTTCCAAAGAAGTGTTGTCCTGTCCACGTGTCGGTGCCTGTGGAAACACACTGCTACACAACCAAATAGAGACAGTACACAACAGCCCTGTGTGGTACATAAACAAAGCACTGAATCCAGGGTTCAATTTGATACTGAAAGTAACCATGGGGAATCGTTTAAGTTTGGGATGACTCACAACTATAGCGTGTGCAGACAATTAAGGCCAGAAAAGGATTCTCCACATTCACCCTGCTTCCCACATTAACAGGCACCTTATTGTTACACAGCCCACAGTTTCTAAATGTCATGTCTTTTCAGATATGTCAGTTTTGTGTTTGAGCCCATTTCGAATTTAATCCTCAAACATCCATGTCCAAACAAGAAACCTGTGTAATCATAGGTAATAACACCAATTTTGGAATCCTACCTTCTGACACTATTAGAAGGGTGCGGGCACCACAAGAGTGAGGTTGTTTTATTTTTTCCAGCTACACAGAAAGTTAGGAAAACCCAGGGAAATTGGTATAAAGACGTATAGAGCCAGGCGCATCACTGCAGTGCCAACTGTGGGATATTTCTTTTGGCCACTCATCCAACTAGACATTTCCTGTATGTGCTCTCCCACCCGTCTGCAAGCGACCAACCCAACGTCCAATAGTCATCATAGCTCCTGAAAACAGTTTATTTGAACCTCCCTGAAAGCACAGCGTCATGCACACTGATCCCATGAACTGATGTCAACTCACGGCCAAACTGATACAGAGTTTGCTGGCAGAAAACCTAAAAGTGAGTTCTGAAGTCCAAATGTCTAACAATGACATGACTAAGACTCATAGCTGTAATACTAATAATGATAAATTTAATTTATTGCTTTTCAAGGACCCAAAATTGCTGTAGTTAAATCACTGCCGAGACAGATTATACTGTATATCTATAGAGAAATGGTAGGAATGTCTTCTCAGTAAAAATTCAGAAAAACTTGGCTTCTTGCCTCCCAACATAGTGATGTACAGAACACAATGTGAGCAGCAGAAAAGCATCGATGGAGCTAGAAGAAAACAATGGTAGAAAAATGTCTTATTCATATCTCATTCACCTGGCCAAATCATTGCCATCAAATGTATTTAATTCAGGTCTTCTCGCAAAAATAAAAGTACAAATGTTATAATTACACCAATTTGTTGCTTCAAAAGTTCTTAGTTTAAGAAGAATTGATTTGATTCTGACAAAATTCATAATCCTTCTGTGCAAAAATGCTTTCTTAATCACAAACCAAAGCTAACATGAGACTTAAGCAGTCTGAGTTATTCAGATTATTAGGTGCTTTCCCCTTATAGGCTTTTTTTGTACAAAACTTCCTCTTTATGTTACTATCCCTCTACCAAAGCTCAGCAATCAAATACTGTCTAATTTGACTAACTGCTGAAGCCTCGCATTAGCATCAGCTGACCTTGAACAGAGAGTGTTTGTTGCGCAAAAGGACTTTTCAGTGTCAGTAGTTTTTTAAAACAGGGTTAGTCAAAAGGACATTTCAAAATTTAAAAAATACATACACTTTGAAACTATAACCCACACTTTTTGACTGTACACAGTCATGTCTTTCAACTCGGTAGCCTTGATTTTGCAAGACTTTCTCACAGACCAGAGCTGGGTGTTAAACAGAGTTTACTGAACCAGGTGCATACTTGGTTGGTTAAAATCCAAATAGCAGCTCCTCACTGGCGGAGCCCCGTCTTTCTTACCCACCTAAATCCTGGTTGGAAGTGAAAAGTACTTAATTCAATCTGAGTGTGTCTGCCTTTTTATTTTCCTGCTGACAGTCCTCGATTCATGTCTTGCTTGGGAGGCTTGATGCATGTACAGACCATGAACACAGCAGCACCCTTTTAACCCACACTTTCATCAGCTACTGCTGAGATGCACATTCCACTGCAGACGGTAAAACAGATGGAGACTGACAGAACAAGTGAATGTGCAGCAAAACATGCAAAAAGGGATTTTCAAAAAGGCTTTACTTAAAGATCTAAGCAGGAATCTGGGATTGTCATTTCCTGTCTGTTAAAGGCATGAATGGGTGCGGTGTTTCGGCATGCAGATCGTGTAGTTTGCCTCTGACACTCTCCGGTTTATAGTTTCCTAACATGGTGACTGAGATTACTGATTCCACATCTGTTGTCCACAGCTTTTCCCCCACACAATACTTCTGAATGGGTACAGTGTTCATGTGCTGCGTGAGGGCAATGGTAGCCAGTGGTGGGAAAAGAGGCTATTTATAGAGCCTTGAAAATACCACCACTTCCTTTCGTCTGCCAATTCTGCTGAGAGCCTGTTTCAGAGTTAATGAGCCTAAAAAGAGAGAAATGGAAGTAGTCTGACAATAACTGTTTCTTGAGCGCTGATTCCTGTAGAAATTAGAGACACCTCGCCTGTACTTTTTACCTCACTAAAACACACTGGGGAGTAAAACATTCCTTCTCAAGTTCCTGATAAGTTTTTCCCAGCAGCCCCCAAATTATCTCTGTTACATCACACTGGAGTTGTGAGAAGAAAAAAAACTGCACATTTAAAAGAATATTTTCCATTCTAACAAAAACCATACCCCCTTTAGTTTTATTCTGGCCATAAAATGAGCAAATGTGTTGAAGATCCCTGATATTTGGAAAAAAATTGTATTTGCATTATTTTACATTTTAATATTCTTTTAGTATTGTCAAAAGCGTGCATTAAAGCAAAATACAGTAAAGTCAAAAAAACAATGTCCAATTTCCAGAAGAACAACTATAAAAATAATGATATCTAAAGGTGATTTGAAAATCCTGACATATTTAATGAATAAAGCTCATTATAACGCAGCTGTCCAAATATAACATTTTACTGCAATCGTTCCTCACTGGTCAATATTATAAACAATTATTTAATATATACACTAGGAGGTGTAATAGAACATAAATTTGATTATTTCCAATTTGATTCATAGCTTTAAGTTTTACGTTTATTTGGCCGGTACACCCACAGACAGTACACATGTAATAAATGACAATAATAAGTGTAATACTGTAAGGTGCTCTTTTGATGCATCTTTCTGTAATCATAATTTGCTACAGAAGACAAAAGTAATAATCTTCTCTGTCACTTGGCCAGCATGAAACAGATCAACTGTTCAAAACCAAAGATTAATGTGTCCTTTATTAGTACCACAAGGGGAAATTACAATTTACACTCTCTTGTTATTACACACATTACACACAGGCCTGAACTACACACACCTGCTCAGTACCTACACATGCACTAAATGGAGAGATGTCAGAGTGAGGGGGCGGCCCATGGAAAGGCGCCCTGAGCAGTTGGGGGTTCGGTGCCTTGCTCAAGAGCACCTTGGCAGTGCCCAGGACTTGAACAAAGCTGACACTGTGCATATTTTGCACAGCAGCTAAACAGCAGAAATCCACCAGCATAATTACTTCAAATATTACGGAAGAGGATTAGGGCCACATGGGAAAAATGTATTTAAGTTCTGAGTTAATTTAAGTTCTGATTTAAGTTCTTAAAGTCCAATTTCTCACTAATCCTTTTCTGTAAAATATACCATGTATGCCAAAACAATCGTTTAGCCACAACATACAGGTGTGTAATTTCTATTAAGCCATTATGTCAGATGAGTAGCACAAATTATAAATTAATGTTAAACAAATCTATGTAGTGGCTCATATTCGGTGCAGTGCTGCAATGCTATATGCCATGTATGAAAATGGATACTGTACTATAGCTTGAACAAGATTTGTCAAGAGAAGTTAGATAAAGATTTGTTAACAGAATTTAGATAAATAACATCAGACATATTGAGAAGCAGAGCAAGTCTTTTAATGTCAGCTTGCAACATCAGAACGACTGGAGTGCACACAGAGGCCAACAGAGACATTTTTTTGTCTGAGTCATTTTACCTAAGAACTACTGACATGGTTCATTTGCTGTGTGTTTTCCCCATTTCCCTTACTCAACTATCCTTCATCATCTTAGTCTAGTTCAAAAGTGAAGTTTATAAAGTCCAGGGGAAAGCTCTAAAAAGGGAACACATGGACAAGTGGGGTTGGGTTTTGTTAAACCACTCTTTTTAAAAACCCTTTAATTTAACTAAGTGGCTAAAAAAGGCTGAGAAAGTCCCCATATAACTATTTTACCCTCTCTCGGAGTTCAACCTGTTTTTTTTTTATCATATAATGGGCTATATCATTCGTTGAGTTTTCTTTTCACAAATGCATGTGATTGCTGTCCCATGCAGAACATCATGGAGTGAAGAATGAATCCTTTTTACATGAAAATGGAGCTGTGTTTGACCAGGGGGGAAAAACGGAAAAAAATGCTGACAACATATAGTCAGCAGTACACTGTTCCCAGACAACGACAACAACAACAACAAAACCCATCAGCATAAAATAGTTAAGTTTCTAGCAGATTCATAAAAACCAATGATAAGAATAAATAATGACAATACTGTACATTACACATCATTTAGCTGCAGCTTTTATCCAAAGCAACTCCCAATTAAGAGTCACATGTAAGTGCAACTGTAAGTGCAAGTTTTTGTTTTATCAAATAATAAATAAAGAGTAATGCAAACAAGCTAATATAATGAACATGCATAATTATAAATCTTTGTGATACGAACTGAGGTTTTGTTAATTTTGCCAATATGCAATGCAAATGCCATATTTGATAATGCAATAAAAGCTCCCCCCCATAAGGCCAAAAATGCATCCATAAATCTGAGTCTTTCCTTTTATCACTGATATGAACCTGTTTGTCTTTAGTGCTCTGACATATTGTATTTATTACCTCACACCTCCGCTATTTCATACATCCCCCATTTCTTATTTCAAATGTAGCTTACTGTTTCTTCTCAAATCTGTGTTTCTTTAGTACATCTCTAAAGATGCACTTGTCACATTATAATGACGTGGTGCTGTTCTTGGTCATTGTAATTTGGTGTTTAGATATGTGTACAGTATAGTTGTAGTAACTAGAACCGTTGCAGTAAAATGTTATGTGGCCAAGGTCACCACCTACAGATGAAAATGAGGAAAAGCAACAATTGGTTCAGCTGTCCGTGTAACAAGAACTTATACGTATGTACTTTTTTATTTGTGTACTTTTTGCTAGCATTATGTGTACTATTTCAAGAGATAGATAGATAGATAGATAGATAGATAGATAGATAGATAGATAGACAGACAGATAGATAGATAGATAGATAGATAGATAGATAGATAGATAGATAGACAGATAGATAGATAGATAGATAGATAGATAGATAGATAGATAGATAGATGATAGATATGGGGTAAAAGAGAAACACAATAAAAAGTCAATAAAGTGCAACGCACAGTATGAAGGTCAGCGAACAGTCACCGCCACTGACGCCCACCGCTGTCATTGGTCAAGAAATGAGCGTAACATTCTTTAGCGGAATATCATTGGATGTAAAAACCAGGAAGTGGGTGAGTAACCAATCCAAGGGATAAAGGCAAAAGTCCTCACCGGTTTGACAGCGAACGAATGGAGTGGACCCGGACTCTTCTCTGAAGTGGGGGATTGTTAATTTCAGATTGTCGCATAAACAAATAAAAATCGGTTATCTACCTTTCAGGTATATTATAATCAAACATGGCTGTCTACAAAATAGTGTTGATTCGCCACGGAGAGAGCAACTGGAACCAAGAGAATCGGTTCTGCGGCTGGTTCGATGCAGATTTGAGCGAAACCGGGGAGAAGGAGGCGAATAGAGGTGGACAGGCCCTGAAAGGTGAGGGGGAACTAATTTAATTTTTTCCTATTATCTGCTGTAGGCTACTATCTCTGAAATACAGCAGGGCCGATACGATCGCATAATGGCCTCTGCATCAGAGCGTCGACCCCCCTGAGCGTGTCAGGAATGGAAGATGAGCAAACGTGCAGGAGTGATGCCTTCATGTGGGTGCCCTGGTACAGTGGTGGGGCCGAACAGAAACGTTTATACAGACATAGAATATCTCATGATAAAAGTAGGATCCTTTTTAATTATGTGATCTTCTTGGTCTATGATTCCAGAACAGCCTGCAAAAAGTACAGAATAATTCCACTGGAAAGCAAAGCAATTTGCATAAATACAATTAGCCTAAATGTGTGGGTCATTTTCTTAAATGGACATCATGCAATGCTTTTTCAGCAGGAGAACAGAAAGAAATCACAAAAGAGACATACAGTAGGTCCACTCTGAGAGTAGCTTCATCAAACCAGACTGCAATGAAGCTAGAGCTGCAACCATTTGTTGATTCATCAATTGGTCGATACTACTAGAATAGAAAATGAATCAGCAACTATTTTGATAATTGATTATTCGTTTCAGTCATTTTCAAAGAAAAATACCAACATTCTGTGGTTCCAGCTTCTAAAAAGTGATAATTTGCTGTTTTTCTTTGTCATACGTGACAGTAAATTCAATATCTTACATGTTTGTGGGCTGTAAAAAACAATGACATGGTGATGTAAAATGTCTTTAGTTATTGTACTAAATTCAGCCATGTAACACCTTTTATTTTAAGTTTGGTTTGAGACTCAGGTACTTTATTTTAACACTGTTCATAGTCTCATTTATAAGATATGTTTAATGCACCAAGTGCAGAGTTGTTTTTCAGTAGGCATTGTGGGGTTTTTAACAACCAAACAAAGCTGAAAGAAGCAGTCACAGTATCCAAGTCAAATTTTCTATAAACTGTTCCGGTCAAAATGCATTACTGTCTCTTACTCCCTGAATCTCACAGATGCCGGCTTTGAGTTTGACATTTGCTACACCTCCGTGCTGAAGCGAGCCACTAGGACACTTTGGCTGGTCCTGGACAGCATTGACCAGATGTGGGTGCCGGTGCATCGGACCTGGCGCCTCAATGAGCGCCACTACGGAGGCCTGACAGGGCTGAACAAGGCAGAGACAGCCGCGAAGCACGGAGAGGCTCAGGTGAAGATCTGGAGGCGCTCATTTGATACCCCTCCTCCCCCCATGGGCCCCGACCATGACTACTACAGTATCATCAGCAAGGTAAGATATAATATCTACAATAAATACATACAACCAAGAGCTTTGTTTGGCCTCTTAGGAAAGACATGGTTTTGTACATATTGACCAACTAACTGCACACAGGCATAACAAAGAAGAGGCATGACTATAACCAATCTCTGCATTCAGGCCCTATAATCAGCTGGGTCACCCTGAATGAGTGAAATCACCAGAAATGACTGCAGTGTTTAGAGTATAAATAGTGCATATAAGGTATTTTTTCCCACAGCACAGCTACCTGTAGCTTGAATAGCTATATGTTTTACAACAGTGGTAATTATATCTGACAGCCCCTTACTAGAGATGCAGTCCCTTACTGTTTGGTAGCATATCCCCTAAGGTTGTTACCTAATAGTGTGTCCAGGGTGAGTTAATATATGACTGGCAGAAATGAGGTCTGCTAGGTTTAAGTTCAAAGTTCAGTCAAGGATGAAACAAACTGTTCAGATGTCAGAAGTTAAGATGTAGTAACACTTAGTTGGCTAATCGTGGCTGTCAAAACTAATTGATCAACAACATGTTGATAAGAAGAGTGTCACTAAGGAAGCTGATTCTTTCATTCCTGCAAATGAACACCACATTGCTTGACAATATTGCTTAAAAGGTGACTCTTACTTACTCAAGGCTTTTAGGCTCTTTCTATTTCCAAACATGGGTACAATAAGTTTCTACGGAAAACGATTAAAGACAAAGAGATCCAGTATTTTTTTTTCTGTCTTTCTGTCTCTATTCTGTTCTATTATGTCTTTTACAAATTGAGATGGTGTTCCTTGCAGGATCGTCGCTATGCAGACCTGACTGAGGACCAGCTTCCTTCCTGCGAGAGCCTTAAGGACACCATCGCACGGGCGCTGCCCTTCTGGAACGAAGAGATCGCACCTCAAATCAAACAGGGAAAGAGAGTGCTCATCGCTGCCCATGGAAACAGTCTGAGGGGAATTGTTAAGCACCTGGAGGGTGGGTGGCATTATGAGATTTTCCCCGCAAGCAATAAGGAAGTTCAAGTCGTTTGCTAAAATACAATTTGGTATTAGTCTTCAATTAAATTCTATCACAAAGATCCTATATTGTCAACCATCTTGGTAAGAATAGGGCATACAGCCCTTGCCCTGCAACAGCCTGGCCCCTTGTTAACTTCCTCTCAGTTGATGTCATTCACATACACTGCAACAGGAAATCAACTTGGGGCCATGTAGAATTTTTATGTTTACTGTGAAATGGTTTATAGAGATAATTCACAAACTTCTATATCTAACTGTTGTGTTTGTCTGGCTACCAACTGTAGGAATGTCAGATGAAGCCATCATGGAGCTGAACCTGCCAACGGGCATCCCCATCCTCTACGAGCTCGACAAGAACCTGAAGCCTGTGAAGCCGATGCAGTTCCTGGGAGATGAGGAGACCGTACGCAAAGCCATGGAGGCTGTGGCTGCTCAAGGAAAGGCCAAGAAGTAAAGACACAGAAAAGACATTTCTGTGTTTGACAGAGTAGGTTGTCCCTCACAACTAGTAGTGTTTTTCCTAAATCCTCATTTATTTTGGATTGTAATACGTGGTGAGTACACTGTAGATTGTTGTCAAAGGCAACCTCCCTCTACTTGCACAGCCAGGGATAGTAGATGGTTAACGATTGAGATATAGACCCACAGCTCTCAAGAGATTGTAAATCATTTTTGTTAAAATGGGTTATTAATATAACAAACTTTTAAGAAGGGAGCGTTGAACTGAAATGGATAGCATTGCTGATAAAGGCAGTGTATTATCTGTAGTAAAGATCCCTATGGATCTCTGTGTACTTGTGTACTCCTGTGTACTACATTAAGCTGTGGTGTCCTAGGCAGGGATGTTGAATGTCAGGTTAAATGGTAATTAAACCAGTTACAGAAAAAGGAGTAACATCCTGGCTGTGGTCACTCTTCTGCAGTCAGCAATAAAAATCCAAGCCACAGCACATGTTTTGACACTACACACACATTGAAGATAAAGAGGGGGGAATGAGTGAGACATGACCCTTCTTGTTGTGGTCTCGGTTTGCTGATGGTGGTAAGTTATACCACCTGTGTGTGTCTGATCATACTGACTTCATCAAGACTAGCCCAGGAAAAAAATAGTTATCTAGTATTACAGTTTAATTAAAAAAAAAAAAGACTTTATGAGACTTTTTTTGTTTAAATGAAAGGGACTGCAAAGGATGGAGAACTTATTTTCTATCTCGTTTCTTAAAAGCATTCCATTGATGACTTTTATTGATGCATTCCATTGATGAAGAGATGTAAGTTTGCAATCTCTTGAGAGCCAAATGTGACAATTAGAACAATTAAACTGACAATTTGCTATCAGTATTGCACTGTATAAGCTATAAATCTATTATTTGGATTATAGCCCCCCCAGTTTCGCAGTACTATTTTAAAGCATGATTAACAGAAGATAGAAGGCCTGACTTTAATTATTAATTTTGTTTCTCTGTTTTGCCGCCTTTGGACTGTCTTTGCCACTTGGTGTCATATGTATGTGCCTCCAGTTCCAACTCCTACAGTAGATTCCTACAGTCTACTAGGATTTTGTTCAAAATGTCCCATTATGTCTTATAATATTGACATTTTTCTTTTTTAAATGTAAACCCCTCTGTGTTGATTTAAATGTACCCTGAAAGCTCTGACGGTAATAAATATACAAATCTAATGATGTCTCTGCTTATCTTGTTGGTCATAAATACCTGAATAAAAAAAAAAAAAAAACTATATATATATATATATATATATATATATGTATGTATGTATGTATATATATACACACACACACTTTGGTGGAATATCCCTTCAACTTGGAATACTTGGAATACTGCTGGACTTTAAGTTCCATCTTTATCTGGAGGAACAAGTATTGTTTGGAAAAAATAAATGAGAAATGGCAATAGCTTAGGGAGATGTAACAGCAATGCAACATTTTGGATGCCGGCTGCAGTTAGTCAAGAAAAAATATATATATAAAAGCACAGTGTGATCTTATAGATATTTTTTAAAGAACTTAAAAGTGTTATTGATTATTATTTCACTATAGTAAAAATTAAATACATTTAAAAGATATGAGTTATTTTTTATTAATGATTATTATTATTATTTTATCAATGATTATTATTAATGTTATTATTATTCAGACTGTTGGAAATAGTCGATATTCTGATCTCACTCAATACCAATTGATGGGGGTAATGCACCAAATCGTGGTTTCCCGACCACCAATAAACCTCAAAGAAGAAGAAAAAGAAAACTCCAACTTCCGCAATGCAAATCGCGTATATTGTTGTCGTTCGATCGGATACAGGTGGGAGAAGATCACATCGATGAGATGATTTTAGCCACGGGGCACTGACTCTGTTAATTTAGCGGTCTGTGGTTAAAGACAGCCGGTATACTCCTCAAAATGAGAAGAACAACAGAAAATCAAGGAAACTCTCGGTAAGAAAACCTACGGACTGTGTTGGAACTTGTCACTACCAAGTGACAGCACTGCATTGCTAAGTTGAACCGAACGCGCGTTAGCCAGCCAGCTAGCTAGCTAGCTAACAAGCTAAACAGAGCACTTCCTGAAACAGTAACGACATTCTAGCTACTATTCCATTTTATTTTATTAGCCAGGCATTGTTACTAGACCGTTATTAAGTATAAAGCTACGTGGCTGTTAATGTGTTTTTATTTTAAAGTGAGCCAAGCACTATGTAAAGACTTAACGGTAACTAATCAGTTACCTAGCAATTTGTCCCCTGAAGCGTCAACATGTTTTTTACTGGACTCGTAACGTTACTAACGTAGCTTACTTGGCAGAAACTGACTAGAAGGTGTCTTGCTCGTATTGGCCATAGACATGTGTTGACTGTGTAAGACAACTCGCGCTAGGTGTGTCGTTTCTGCAACACTTTGGTTCTTTATCTGACCTTACCGTTACTTTTTTGAAAACTAAGTTGCTTTGTTCTCGTCTTGGTGAGCAGACTAACTTTTGATGATCGAAACATGATGAGTTCCCCCTCTCTGGCTTTCTTACAGAAATCTTACAGAATACTTTCTACCGAGGAATAAAGGTGGGTCAAAGTGTTGTCTCGGAAAGTAGCAGTGTATTTACTTCGTAATAGTCGCCTTAACGCATTTGTGTTTTTAATGATGCTTTTTAACATCTAGACATGGCAAACAGTGAATGCAACAACATGCAGCTCTAAGTAAGACAGGTTCTTATGCATTGCCCCACTTCTGGAGGAGATTCAAAGCGGATTTAAATTGATGCCGGCTGGCTGACATTTGACATGTCAACACTGTTCACACTTGACCATTCAGTGGCACTAAATATATTAGGAGACATAAGATCATAATGCACAAAGGTTTCTTCTTATTTTAGTGAAGGATCTTGTATTCCAGCAGCGCTCCCGACCCCATTTCACACCTTTACTCCAGGAGACTCCAATGAAGCCTTCTCAGCTCAACCGGCTTTCTTACCCGCCTCCTAGGAGAATGTTGCCACTTCAAAACCCTGAGCTGTACCAAAGGGACAGACCACGTCCATCAGGGCAGCCTCCTTATCCTCCAGGACCAAGCCATTCATCGGGGCTTGTTCCAAGCAGCCAAACTAACATTGGCCCCTTAGCGAATGGGTTAAATCCTATGCCAAGGGGTAGTCTGGGTCCTCTGCAGCACCAACACTATCAACCTCCAGGGTCTTCCTGCTCATCGTGGTTTGCTCCAGTCAGCCCAACTGATAGTACTACAGCTAATAGGCCTCCCAGTGTCTTTTACCCTGCAGCCCCTCAATTCAAGAAGGATTTAAGCAATCACTCCCCATCCTCCCACATCAGGAGAGATCAAGGGACTGAATCCAAGGTTACTTTGACCTACTCAGGATTTAAAAATTTGACAGCACAAAGACCAGAATCAAGCAAGGTATTGTTTTTGCTTTTTCAATATGGCCATTAGGGAAATCAAGATTTGTTTAAAAACTGTTTTTTGTTACCTGTACTACACTAGCAATTTTGTGATGCTTAATTGTTGTGGCTTTTAACATTTTCTGTTAGGCTCAATCCAGTGATGGGAGAAGTCCCATACATACTATCCAGCTCCACAGGCCCCACCCGACCCCATCATTCTACCCCTGTGCAGTTCAAGACGTTTTCCCGCAGCCCAGCTCACAATCAAAAGATTGGAGTCCTGAGAAAAGCCAGTGTCCTTCGTGGGGCTACCAGCCTTCTCCGAGTACCCAGTCTTCCAACAGGAGTAGTGGTGCCAGTTTACCCATCATGCACAGCCCTGTTGCCCCTTGCCAGGTAAATGTTTTATAAAACATCAAGTTTAGGATTTTGGTAATAGAATTTGAGCTGATCATCATTACTTTGCAAGCATAGTTTCAAGCCAGGCTTGTGGTACTGGGGCCAAAATATTGTTGACTTGGGGAGAACATGGTCTGTTGTTCTCAGCCTTTGCAATATGAATTTTTAAAACAGAGATTTGGGTGATATAGCTTAAAGAGCATTTGCCAGGTGTTCAGTGTCCTTATGAATTTAACTGCGTGTTTCTTGTAAACAGTGCAGTGTGAAAATTAACAGCTAGTTATTTAAATTATTTACAGTGTACGTTAACTTACTACGTTAGGTGTGACTTAAATGTAAAACAACAGTACAGGTAAGGATCACATCAGTGTTTTGCTTTACACGCTTAACCATGGAATTTGATGTAGTTGTCATTCCATATTAAATGCTAGATCTAAGCTCTAACAGTGTCTGGATAAGACCAAATGAGAAATGGAGGACTCAGACGCATTATGTTTATAGAAAGGATTGAAAGGGTACAGAGATGCCCAAGATGCCGCTGTCCAAATGTCAGCGACTGTCATCCCTCAGAGGAAAGCCGTAGATCAGGAGAACTTACATTTACTTTTTACTTTTTTGTTACTACTACTACGACATGGGTTAGCGTGTCTCCACACTTACATACTGTGTGGTCACTAGGATAGTACCTGTTCAGGTGAAAGTTTTAAATTTAACTTAGAGAATCCTGGGGTAACCTTGTATTTAACTCATGACCCAGGTGTAACTCTGTCTTTGATGGTATGGGATGCAATATAACGCTGTTATTGCTGTTTTTTCACTGTTTTCTTTTTTTTAGGACCAACAACCTAAACAAGCACCTTCAAGTGAAAATGTAATTACAGGTAATATTGTCAAAGCAGATTTTTACACCTTTCAATCATAAAGCTGCCAACCTTGTTGGCATGTAATGTTTGCACTGCAGTGACATGTATTGCGTTGCATCAGGTGTTGAGTTTGTGAAGAGGTTTAGATCATATGAAATTGTCATTGAGCGGTATGAAATGTTAATTCACTTCACTTGAGTGATGAAGATTGATGGCTCTGGGAATGTCAACTGGTTTGGCATGTCTTAAAAAATTGGATGGACATTTCTCAGTAGCAGAGTATTATGGTCATCTCCAGCGACAGTAACAAAGGTGGAGTGTGGAACCTTTACGGTATGTCAGTCTACTTATATGACCCAATACCTTGACAGGCAGGAAGGGGGAGAGACTACTGCAACACAGCGTTATTATGAATCCTACTGCTTTGACAGTGTTTGTTGTTAAATTAATTTCACTGCCAGAGGGGGGAGACTGGCACTCTTTACATGTTGCTAAATTTCTGGAAAAAAAGACAAAAGAGAAGAAAAGAAGCTCCTGGTGAAAAAATGGCAGTATATGAGTAATTGTACATGGTAGCATAGTGAAATTCAGCTGAACACAGACATTGGTATTTATATTTGTGGACAATATTTGTAGAAGTAAGTATATTTTTCATGTCTTTTTCTGTCTCCAGAAGTGGTCTCGAATTCCTCATCTCAGAAGAGGTGCAGGGAGTTTGGGGACTGTGGAGACGGTGCCAAGAAACTGTGTCTACCAGATATAAACTCTGGCAAAGCACAGACACCAAAGCCCACTGTTGGCAACTCACTCAGCACTTCGCTGCTGTCTCAGCCGTCATTGAGGAATTCTTTAGACTTGGAAGCGTCACCCAAAACCACAGATAGCCATCTGTGCACAGAACCAGCACCTGGCCAATCAACACACTTGGAACTGTCTTCCACATTTAAACCCACCCAGTCATCCTGCGCATCGCTGTCACCAGAACCTTGTATAAGACGACCATCAATTGGGGCGAAGCAAGCCTTTATAAATTCCACTCAGAATCAGACTTTGAAGTTACGAGAGTTAAGAAATCCAGGTGAAGAAAGGAAGAAAAGAAGTGAGGAAAACAATAAAAGGGATACATCAAGCTCTTTCTTATCCTCTGAGGTATTCCAGAAGGACACTAGTAGCTCATGTCATGTTCAGGTAGGCAGACACCACACTGGTCATACCCCTCGTACCTCCACCTTACCAGTCAAGACCCTGAGCAGAGGTAATCATGTGGGGGAGAGCAGAAAGTCGGACAGTAGCACTTCTAAACCAGCCTTAAAAACAAATTCAGGTTCTCTTAGTTGTCGTACGGTAGAAAGGAACAAGACTGTCCGACCACGAAGATCTGTTGCAATCCCAAATGACATAGATGAGCTTTTCACCCCTGATCCCATGACCTATGTAGTTGGCCCTTTACATAAAACTGCGAAGCCCAAGTTAGATGGGATTAAATCCCCCACTTCAGAGAAAAGTTGGTCATCCAACACAGTGACCAGCTCCAACACCTCAGTTGCTGGGTCCTTGTGTCGCAAAATTTGTTCTCCTCATGCAATGGACACCCCAGTCTCTTCCTTGCCATCAGCACAACAACCACAAAGCTTGCCATTTGTGGTTTTAAAGCGGGTAAAACTAGAGGACTTAAAATCTATTGGCCCTAAGGATGGTGATCTCAAAAACGTCCCTATCACTTCTTCAAGAAGGCAGTTTAAGGATGAGAGTGTTAAATCTGATGAGAAACGCACATCTCTCATCCCCAACAGTGAGAGACCCTGCGCTTTAGAGACTGGCGCAGAAACTGCTACATCTCATTGTGCTCAGTCTCCGCTCCTGGACAGGCAGGCAAGTGAAGGGCATAGAAAGCTGGTGAATGAAGAGGATCCTATAGATGTGGAGATGGACCTAGGCCTGAGCTTTGCATTAGATTTGGATCCAACCGAGAGCTCCCATAGCAGTGAGGACGAGCAGCTGCTTTCTTTGCAGGAGATTATGGAGCGTGTTACTAAGGCTCCAGATACGCCAGAGAAGGGAGCCCTCTCAGGGCCTAAAGCACCTAGACATCGCAGCTGCCAGTCAAAAACTGTAAGCATCACATGCTTTGACTTTATTGTACATATAGTTATGAATGCTGAGCTAAATGACCAATAAAACCTGTATTATTGTTTTGGTTGTATCCCCCACAGCAGCCATTGCCATCCATCACAAAGTCAGGCATCTACAAGAACAACCTTGACCAGATACTGAAGGAAATAAACACCAATAAAAAGTATATTATGCAGAAAACGTTATACCCATTACCTTTTTAATACAAAGCTACAGCAGCTGCCCATGAGATAATTTGATTAGTTAATTTTCTCCACTTTCTTTTCATCCATCAGAGTGAAAGAGATTGAGACGCAACTTCAAACTGCATGGAAAGAGGACCTGTTGAGATTAGCTGAATACGAGGAGGCTGAGGAGAACCAGGAGGAGGGCATCTCCGCTGAACAACAGTAAATCATGCAGAAGCACACTGACACATTATATACTGGGACACAGGCCTTGCACAGTAGTTGTAATCTGCATTTTTATGTCATTTATTTTTCTAGGGAATTCCTGCAGCGCTACTCTTTGATGTCCAATGCAATCAGGGAAGTGCCTCCAGGAGAACTAGTGTTCAACCTGGAGAAATTTGGCCAGATCTTTGACCCTGATACGCTGCAGCTCAGACAATGCATGGTCAATCCACAAGGGACAGCACAGAAAACGCTTCTTTGGTGAGTTGTATTTGTGTGTGGATTAGAGTGCGGATTGGACCAGGGGAGAATCATTACTTCCAAGGCCAGCGTTATAAAATGAATAATGTTGTCATTAAATTTCTGGTGAGCACATGAATGAACTTGGCTTTCAGTCTGGGGTTTATTTCAGATACTGCACGCACTGTACAAAACGTAAACTTATTCTACCAACGCTGCTCCGGTCACATCTACACCTCCACCTCTGCTTCTTCTTTCTCTATCTCTCTTCTGCCCACTTTCCACACACACACACACACACACACACACACACACACACACACACACACACACTGATACACACACTGAGCTCTCTTAAAGGAGCCACAGCACCATTTTACAACCAATGCCTTATTGTGCTGATGTGACTGAGCCCGACCCAAACGTCTTTTCTAAATATCTGTTTGGGTATCCATCCTCTAGTGTTGGATATTGTTGGAAATATATTTGTTTAAACCATATATTAAAGTATGATTAACCACATATTTACCGTGAATAATTATGTATGCTTATAATGCTCCAATGCTTTATTAATGACATATGAGAAGTGGACACTGTGCTTGTGCAACTAACTGAATTCTTAGTGTTATTATTGTTGCTAAAGCAGGCCAGAATGTTCTAGGGGAGAGACATTGCAGGGTGGGAGTGAAGGCCACATTTTATCTGGGAAGACTAGGAGAACAGGCACAAGGTTTAATGAGCTTTTGCCCTGGAGTAAATAAAGAGGATAAGACTTAGTGAGGAGGGTCAGACAACTCTGTGACAGCTGCATGCTGAGTTTCATGACTTGTCTCTGGAATATTCCACTGAATAAAAGATCATTCATCAACATCTTAGTTTCTGAGTGTATTTATCTGGACCCTGAGACCGGAGCAAGATTTGAGCTCCAAAAACATACACATGAAGGTTCAGGGCAACATGTCTCAACAACTGAAGATGCAATTGTCATGAAATTTGATATTGGTAATTATGGTCCTCAGTGATGTGATTATAGCACTTTCATGCTTCCCAAAGGATGAACATTTTCTGTCTTGTCACACTGCATTTTATAGCATAGTGTTGCGGCGCTCCCATTGCAAAGAATAAAAAAAAATATACTGGCCTCAGAAATAAAAACTGCTTCGGTGGACACAGGCGCTATATTGTTCATTAGCAAAGCTTTAGACTGTTAGTTTTGCAAAATTAAGGAATTCCTCTAAGCTTTCTCTCTCTACTTATGTTCCCCAGGTCCAGCCCTGCTCAACTGAGATTGCATGTAATTATTGGATTGTTCCAGGAAGCTTACGACTGTCGCTCACCCTGTCCAACTCAGGTTACCCGTTTCCTATTCAAGGTAGGCCCCACAAACATACTGTATGAAGCATGTCAATAGGGATTTCTGTTGAATTGTCTGAACTTTGGCAGTAATTCTTTGTTGATCCTGTCAGATGATGTCAGTCCATAGTGAGAGGATGGTATCTGAAAATATACTACAGGCCCTCTGTGACATTGCGTACACTGCTGCGTATCAGATAGGTGAGTAGGCCCCACCCACCCACATCCAAGCTTGTGGTATTTTCTCATTATTGGCTGGACGGTTTAACGTGTGTCTTTTTTGTGTGTATGCTTCATTAGTGAAAAATGGAAGCCAGCTGTTTAAAGTGTGGGTGCCCAGTTTGGCGGATGTGGCGCTGGTCCTGATGAATATGGGAATTGCGTTTGTTACTCTCTTCCCTTTTGAGAATCTGCAGCCTCCATTTACAGAGGGAGATTTGCTGTAAGTAGTGTTCCTGTTTCATTCTTTTTCTTGTTTACTAGGTAAAACCTTAAGTTCTGAGCAGAAAATTGTTTTTGTTTAAATGTCATGTAGTTAAATTTCTGTGTGTTTTGTGAAGGGAGGACATCCACATCAATAGTGAGACTCCTTCCAGTAACAGGGAACAGAACACTTTCCCTGAACACAACTGCAACAACATCTTGAAGGTGAGATGCGAAAGGAAACGGATGTCTGATAGGAACAGTTTGTTCTCATGTCTTTAAGAAAGAGTTTGGCAGAGAGAGATAACCTCACCATTCAGATCATTCACAACTTGGTTGTTTCTCCTGTGTTTTGGTTCCGCAGTACCTGTCTTACTGTATGGGCCTCTGTCCACGGGCATACAGCGACGATGAGCTGCTGTTGCTGCTAACTTTGGTGGCAAGGTTGGGCCTGGACACGCGGCTCATCCTCCAGTCCAGTGTGGAACTGTTCCCTCTGCAGCACAAAATTGTCAACAACATCAGGGACTGGGACACCATGGTCAGTTCAGACATGCCTCAGATTCCTTAAAAGTCATAAAAGTTGCATTTCCCAGGCTTCGCAAAGTTGAGGAAAAACATGGAATTAATAGAAATATCGTTTCCAATATGTACCATTACATGGCAAATGTGTGCAAAATCATCGCAGATTAATGTCATGGAAATCCACTGGCCAAAATGTGTTCAAACCCGGTTAATTCATGATTTCATGATTATTTATTTATCAAAAATGTTTTTAGCTGCCCAGAATTTGTCTGGCCCTTACTGATCTGACAGATGACCACCACAACATGTGCCTACTAGTTCAACTGCTGCCTGAGGACATACGTGGAAAGTAAGTCTTTTTTTATCAGTTTTCCTCTTGTCTCCATTTTTTCCCCACACAATAAGACCAGTTGTCAGATATTTGATTTCATTGTATTGCACGTTGAAAAATGGGTTCACTTTTGTTCATATAGGCAACTGCGTGGACATCTGAGCCTGTCCATGATCTCAAAACTGTTGGATGGAAACTGTACTTACAAGCCTAGAGGAAAAGAGTTTCAGGTAATCTGTTTCAGTGTGTAACCTAAACCTATTTTTCCTAGTTTCCTTTAGATCCCAGCAGTTGAAATAAATAGTTATCTAAATGACCATCCCAATGTAACACCATATTCAGTAATATATAGTTATCTGATCCTTGTTTTCTTCCACGCTTAGCTCTCTGACCTGAGGCCGTACCTGCCCCGTATGCAACCCTCCACCCTCCTCCGAGGCATGCTAAGCTCCTCCAGCGGCAGTCAGAAAGATAAAGACGAGTACATGGCCACCCTCGACCAACAGGTGAGCATGCCTTTGATTTCAAAATGTTCTATCCTTAAATTAATTTGATCACTTTTATCTTGTTTTATGCCTAGTTTTTACTGTTGTGTTAATTAATCACATACTTTTAACTGAATGTGTTTTTGAATGAATTAAACATGACTTGGGATTTCTTTTCTGATACAAGTTTCTTTCCACTTATCCTGTGTTACAGTCCTACTACCTCTGCTATAGCCTTCTGACCTTGGCAAATGAAGCTTCCAAATTTCAGTTCTTCCCAGCTCATCAAAAGGTATGACTTTATTACTGGTCTAAAGTGGTTATTAATCAGCTGAATTATCATGGGGTGTTTTGATGTCTGAGCCATTCAAGAGGTGTGTAAAAGTTGTCTTGCCTTTTTCTTCTGGCCCTCAGGAGCAGCTGCTGTTTTTATGCTGTGAGCTGGAAACGCACATTAAGTGTGACATCAGAGAGAGTGAGAAATGTCTTTACCGGAGCAAGGTGAGTTGATTTAAAAAAAATTAAAGTATGTGTGTGTCGGTGTGTATTTTCATTTAGATCCAGACGCAGTATTAAAATGTCAACATTTTCCAATGCATTTAAACAGGACATTTGAAAAACTGATTTAGTTATTATGTTTGCTAAATTTGTGTACAAGATAAGAAGGATGGGAGACAGAATATAACCCTGTGGAGGAATACTATTGACCCTAACACCATCCAATCAACGAGATTTACATTTATTGCAATTAAAATACAGTAACTATGGCTGGATTGTGTTGAATCCTGAGGAAGAGTCAATGAATAGGAGCTTAGCGTTGGTTTTGGGGGCCTCCAAATGTACGCGAGTGTGGCACCTCAATACCTCTACGTGCCTGGTAAACGAGATGAAGTGCACTTCCTGATGTTCCACCAGCCTCAGTATCTCGTTTAAACCAATCTCTCAAAGCTTTCCATTACCAGCTAGTCTGAATGTTATTCCAGTTTAAAACCTTTCCAACAGTACATTGATGTCAGTAGCAGCAGTGTCCCTGACAAATTCAGTTTTATCATGTTAAATCTCAAGTAAAAGCAGTTTGAGTCAGAAGTACCAGAAGTAATTCCTCGTCAGATACAGAAGGTCTTACTGATACAGATCCTAGTTTTGTGTCAGGTTAACTCATTTGTTCACCGACAGTTATATTGAATGTTAAAATATTGTTCCTTTTATTGGTTAAAAGATTTCATAAGAACTGCAATTGACCATTAAACCAAATTTGCATTTAGAAAAATACAGTAAGGTTAGAACTGATAGACATTTAGTGCTATCACAAGTCCCATTTATGTGTACATTTTGTTCCCATGTCTGTCTATCCAACAAGTGTAGCACATCAATAATGACAAAAACATCCATGCTGTTTTGAGTAAGATACGGGTTTCTGAATGTCCTCTGCATTCAGGCTCCGGGTGAGCTGTTCAAAATCTCAACAGCTTTCTACGTAACTAGCCAATGCGAGGTGGCATGCTAGTGCTAGCAGGCTCGCTCGTTCTCATTGGCAAAACACTGCTACTACACACACTAGTTCACCATAATCTACAAAATAACTACTTACATTAGGGTGACCAGACAGTCCCCGGTTTCCGGGGACAGTCCCCGATTTTGGCGACCTGTCCCCGGCTGGATCTGTCCCCGGAAATGTCCCCGGTTTTCACTGTGACTGACATGACCCGAAATTGGAATGAAAGAAAATACTGACAAAACGTAGCCGATGACAACAGCTCTAGGTCTAATGTCCCCGTTTTAAGTTTTACAAAAGTAAAAACATTACTTGTTCAGCTTCTGAGCTGAAAATGTCCCCG
>NC_045749.1:12534754-12534856 GCF_008692095.1 Etheostoma spectabile | reverse complement strand
GAGAAATCTGGTCACCTTAACTTACATGTCCCTGTTTTGCTAGTATTCCATAAGTGTGTCCTGGTTTAGAAGAAGTCTCCCAGCTAATCCTGCCTTGTACTG
>NC_045749.1:12531912-12534744 GCF_008692095.1 Etheostoma spectabile | reverse complement strand
GAAAAACAGTAGCTAGCTGATGTTATCATTACCTAGCTACTGCGCATCCCTGCAACTCCCAACAAAGATAATAAAGAAGTGGGATGTCTCACTCTGTAGCTAAAACAGAGACCTAAACACACAGGGTGAAAACAGGATCTGCAGCAATGTGCAGTACAACAAAATTATGTTGTTGTTGTTTTTTTTGTTGTTTTTTAATTAAACATATTCTGGATTTGGGTTGGGAACCGGAGGGTCGCTGCTTCAATCCCCGTACAGACCAAAGTATGGTGGTGGACTGGTAGCTGGAGAGATGCCAGTTCACCTTGTGGGCACTGCCAAGGTGCTCTTGAGCATGGCACTGAACCCCCAACTGCTCAGGGCGCCTTTCCATGGGCCCCCCCCCCCCCCCCCCCCCCCCCCCCCCCCCCCACTCTGACATCTCTCATTAGTGCATGTATAGGTACTTAAAGGTACTGAACATGTGTGTGTAATTCAGGCCTGTGTGTGATAACAACAGTGTAAATTGTAGTTTCCCCTTGTGGGACTAATAAAGTATACATTATTATGAACCTGAAAATGAGCATAGTACGGACACTTTTAATAATTACACAAACAATCAACGTCTAACTTCCTCCTCTCCTTCCAGGTGAAGGACCTGGTGGCCAGGATCTACACCAAGTGGCAGATGCTCCTTCAGAGGACTAGGCCTCTCAATGTACAGTAGTCTTATACATACTTTTATATGAATATTTCATTTAGTTTTTTTTTTTCCTCTTTAAAAGATTAAAGCAGTATTCAGTTAAAGAAAGCTTAGTTCAGTTTAAGAGTCCTCTAATAAAGTCAAAAGTTTGTAAAATTCTCATTTACATTTTTGTTTTCCTTCTGTAGGGTAAGCTGTATGACTATTGGCAGCCTTTGCCTGTGGATACATTGACAAGCAGCCAAGAACAGCAGGAGATGGACAACAGTGATGATGGAGATGTGCCTGTGATGGACGAGGACGAAGAAGAGGAAACCAATGAAACTGAAGAGGCTATGACTATTATTACTGAGGACGAGAAGAAAAAAGAGGGAGATGACACAAACAAGACGGGGGACTTCATGAAGCCAGAAGAAATTGAGAGAGACAACGCAATGGATGATCCAAAGAAGACTGGGGACGATCTAAAGCCTGAAGAAAAGGAGGGAGACAATGCAATGGATGACACAAACAAGATGGGAGAAGACATGAAGCCAGAAGAAAAGGAGGGAGACAGTTCAATGGATGACCCAAACAAGACGGGGGACAATATAAAGCCTGAACTAAAGGAGGGAGACAATGCAATGGCTAACACAAACAAGACGGGAGAAGACATGAAGCCAGAAGAAAAGGAGAGAGACAATGCAGTGGATGACACAAAGGAAACGGAAACAATAGAAACCGTTCATGAGGAGTTGACCCAAGAGATGCCAGAGATGGTACACAAACTGGAAAAAGAGTGTACTGAGGCAGAGACTGAAAATCTGGTTGAGTCAAAAGAAACATCTCTCCACAACCAGGTTGCAGCATGTGATTTAGTGTCATAGAGATTTGTATTCATCAGCTTTTGCCTCAATGTTAAGCTCAATTTGCACATCTGCTTATGCTTTTCTATACCTAAAACCCATGTTTCATTGTCAATATAAATACTAATTGCATATTTATGAAAAAACTTTTTCTTTTTTAATAACTTGATATTAAAATCTTAAGTAAATGACTTCTCACTGCACCTCTGTTTACACTTGTAAAAATGTGTGCGCGTGTATGTTAAATACATTACTGTATTTGAGTGCCCACAACAACCTGTATTTAATTGGAGGGGAATTTATCCATCCTTGTCTTTTGGCTATGTTCATTTGTTAAAGTTAAGTAATTTCTCAATAATAGCTTATAATTCAGTCTGAACCTGATGTACCAACAGTATGATGTGACAATGCTCAAAATCTACTTGACTAGAACATGTTAAAGTTTCAATCTTAAAAACATTAGCATGCAATGAGGTTCCTCAGCCATTATTGTTTAATGTAGTAGTTATTATAAAACAATAGGTCTTTTTCACAGTAGACTGTTCATAGTAGGAAAAGCCCAGGTGTTACAAATAACATTAACGATGGCTCTGTTCTACTCAAATGTCTTCACATGATTTTTTGTCACAATGAAAAAGACCATAAATCAACATTCTAAAAGGTAGACAAGGTACATATCTTGTTTGTTGATTTGTTATAATTGTGTTGAATGTTTGCATTTTGTTAAATTCCCCATTTGGGAAAATATTTTTCTAATGATAAAAACTACTTTTTTATAGCTGTTGCCAAATGGCAAAATAAACTTTGTTTACAAAAGTCTTTGTTGCTTTTATAAACCAACACTATTAACCAAATAGTGTCAACTGAGTGAAAAAGACATTGTCCAAATAAAGGTTGTGACAAGCCTTAAACCTTTGGCATACAAAACACAACACTTTCAATAAACTATTAAGCTCACCACACATCCAAACCAGTCCACTCTCCAGTCTTATTACTGGGGAGAGAGAGTCCCCTGCTGGATATCCGTATCATTTCCAATTGTATTGCAATCAAGAGTTATTTGCATTAATTTATTTTACAAAAAAATATGTTTATTACAAGTTAACAACATGCTCAATAACTGAGAGGTTGTGTTGCTCTTCCAAAGTCAACTTACAACTTTTGAACAGGTGTCAATTGAATACACAGTGACCATTGGCATGATTATCCAGCCCGATGGCGCCTATATAACAACTGATGCATTCAAAGTTTTTTAACATTAATATGCGTTCCCCCAGCCTGCCTATGGTCCCCCAGTGGCTAGAA
>NC_045749.1:12526982-12531889 GCF_008692095.1 Etheostoma spectabile | reverse complement strand
CCTGGGTATCCTGCTCTACCTTTGAGAAAATGAAAGCTCAGATGGGCCAATCTGGAATTGCCCCTTATGACCTCATGAGGGGCAAGGTTACCTCCCCTTTCTCTGCTTTCCCCGCCCAGAGAAGCCCCCCACTCCTCAAAAGCCACAGACTCAGAAATGACACATTCAAAGGAAAGCTAACTGTGGGACTTGCTCTAGTGGCTGTAATGCTGCACCAAGGCTAAATTTTGGGAAAAAAGACAGATATGGTATTAGGGGACCACTAAAAATCACCATGTCATGGGACCTTTCAATATATGTCTGGCATTGTTTGAGTGGGAATTGTTTGATTAATATATATATACGTATACACTGTTTAGGCTGGACAGTGTGAATTCTATGTAACAGTAGATTTGACCTATTTTTCCTGCATTTAAAACCCTTTTACGAATAACAGTTTAGAAAAAAAAAGATTTTGCCCTCAGAAATATTGAATGAACCTTGCAAATTCAGATCAATCAAATAATAATGAAATAATAATTACTCGGACTTCAGTCAATGTATTACCATTGCTGAAACACCTACAAAAATCGTTTGAAACCGTAAGAACTTTCTGAAATTAAATGAAGGAAAAACTGAGGTGGTTGTTTTTTTTGGAGCAAGAGAGGAACGATTAAAGTCTGCGCTCAGCTTCAACAACAATGTTAAAAACACAGACAAACCAGAAATCTGGTGTAGTCTGGACTCAGACCTGAACTTTAACAGCCACATTAAGACAATTACAAAGTCAGCCTCCTATCACCTAAAGAACATATCAAGGGTTAAAGGACTTATGTGTCAACAGGATTTGGAAAAACTTGTCCATGCCTTTATCTTCAGTAGACTTGACTACTGTAACGGGTTCTTTCAGGTCTCCCTAAAAAAATCAACAGACAGCTGCAGCTGATTCAGAACGCTGCTGCTCGAGTCCTCACTAAGACCAGAGACTGGATCACATCACTCCAGTTCTGAAGTCTTTACACTGCTTCCTGTGTCTCAAAGAATTGATTTCAAAGTACCTTTGCTAGTTTATAAATCACTTAACGGTTTAGTTCCAAAATATATGCTGATCTGCTACTACACTATGAACCACCCAGACCTCTCAGGTCACTGGGACAGGTCTGCTTTCTGTCCCCAGAGTCAAACTAAACAGGGTGAAGCACTCAGCTTTCAGTTTCTATGCTCCTCATATCTGAATAAACTCCCAGAACCTGTAGATCCGCTGCTACTCTCAGTTCTTTTAAATCAAGGCTGAAGACCTTTCTATTGATGCTGCCTTTCTTTAAATGACTAATCATTCTTTAAATTTCTTATCTGCACTGTAAATTTTATTCTTGTGTTTTATGTTTCTCTTTGTTTTTAACTGTCTATTCATGGTGTTTTACGGTTTTTTAATGCTTGATTTTTTAACTGTTTTTACTTGTGTTTTATCTGTTTAACTGATTTTGTGTAAAGCACTTTGAATTGCCTTGTTGCTGAAATGTGCTATACAAATAAAGCTGCCTTGCCTTGCCTTGCCTAAGGTTACTTGGCGTAGAAATCATTACTAATGTCTGGTAGGTTGGCTCGGTTCGGTTATTACTGGCATAGACAGTTAAAGGTTGTTGGCCGGTTCCACGGTTCGTTATGTTGGTCCATTTTTATTGTATTGACACAGAAGTCTCTCGTTAGCATCTTATATGATACTTGTCGCAAAGTGACGCATCCACGACTCAAATCTGCACTCGACTTTGGGGAGTGACACCACTCATGGATGTATTAGGAGAACTCCACTCACTCCGCCCTACTTTCGTTGCGTTGCTATGCGACAGTAGTCAGGTGACTGTCTGCAGACAGAACATGGCTGACCTGTCAGAAGACCAATGAGAGAAAGGCCAAACTTAGCATAATCGATCTTATTTTTTTAGTGGTTTGTGACCACAGTTGACAGTCGTGGACAGCGATTGACCAGAGGTATTCAAGGTAAGCACGATTGCGCTCAAATTTGGGTTGATATATTACTCTGTGTTGCTTGAAACAGCAGGAGCTGACGTTGGTGTTGGCTAGCTAGCTAGCTAAGTTAAGCTAGCTGCTAGCCAAACAGTCCCCGCTTTCTCTACTCTTTCGCTAGTAGAAGGAAATAACATGTAACCGCTAGGCAACTTCATATGGACGCAACATGTTGTCTTCCGCATTTTTTTTTAAACTTTATTGCATTGCCAAAGCCAAAGCTAGTTTGTTGTATCGGTAACGCCAATGTAGCAGTAAAACTACAATAGTTAAATGGAAGATAACGTTACAAGTTAATATGTAATTTATCGTGTGGTATTTCAGTGACCCTTTAAACTAAAGTCAATATCTGCACGCACAGACATTCCCCATTGGGATGAATGATTTTGTGCCTGGTTTATTTTACAGAGGGGAGGTTTAAACCTTTGACCAAAGGGCACTTCATACTGGTTGTTCAGTTGGTGGGAGGTATATTTTATTAATTATTTGTCATCTTTGTGGAGTAATGCCACAGACCTAACTTTGTATGCCAACTATCGTACTTGGTATGTTAGGGCTAAATACAGATTGTCAGCTAAATGAGCCAGGATGACCAAGTTTTAGAATGCTTCCTAAGTAGGTTTCTTTTCATAACTGATGCAGTAGTTTTTTTGCCACTAAATACAGAGCATCCATAAGAACGTCCTATATCCTTGTGATATCACCATCTGTACTACAGCAGTGTCCTGAGAGTGGTTCTAAATGGTCCATGACTTGTATGTAGATGGCATCACTACACTTTATGGTTTGGGCTTCGGCAATATTTTTACAAATTTACAAAGGACATGTTTTTGTTACTTTTTAAAGTTACCTAAATGTAATTTCCTCTAACAAGCTTACACATTCAAATAGTCTCTCCGTTGTTTACATCCAGCAGAGGTTGTTCCAAATATACAAATTAAGACAGATATGTGAGCTAATTTATTACACAAGAAGAAAGCATCTTTTAAGTTGTGTTTTCCTTTAATGATTTATAAATTCCAATAACCACAAGGGATCTGATTGCAGATGAGCGGGTTGCCAGAAGGAATAGCAAATGGCCCAAGCGCGAGTGAACAGATTTGGGAGAGACCCTGGACTCTTGAAGAGATGCGGCAGAGCAGTGCCAACTGGTCCTTGGCGGCCGACTCAGGGGTAAGGGTCTTTGTCCCCAGCCCTGTAATAGGCCAAATAATTCATCATAATCTGTTCTCAAATAGTCTGAAACATGCTGCAGGAATCTGAATAGTGTGCATTTATTTATTTCACAAAAAGATTTTTATTACAAGTTAATGGCAGTTAGTGGAGAGCATTGTGATAGGTGTTCTGCTTTGGTCTAATGAAAAGATCTCTGCAACTGTTGCTGTCTTTTTCTTTCTTCACAGCTCTTCCTGTTCCTCCAAGACTTCTCCCAGAGAATGCTGTCGAAGACACATGATATTGAAAAGCAGTTGGACAGTCTGATCCGTGACACCAAGGCCACAGATAGCTGCTTGCACTCTGTTTTTAACGACTTTCTCATGCTTTCCAATACACAGTTTATAGAAAATGTAATGTATATAATTAAACATTTTTTGTTCTACTAGTTTTGCTTGTTGTACTATAACTGTGACAATACAATCTACTAGTTTGTTTACTTTTGGAGTTTCCGTGATGTAATTGCTATCTGGTGTGTCCTGTTACAGAGAGTGTATGATGAAGAGGTAGAAGACACTATTCCCAAGGCTGATACTTTGGAGAAGCGTCCTGAGCAGGTATAAATAATTCATCCTTCCTGCTCCTAACTTTTGATGGCATGGAGTACAACACTGACCAACCACTATAAAACGCTTTTCAGTATTATTATTTCAAGGATGATATGGATAATATTTTTGTTTTCCATAAAGGAGAAGACTCGAGAGCAGAAAGAGGCAGAGATGATTCCTAAGATGCAGGAAGCTGTAAACCATGGTCTGAAAGTGCTGGAATCAGCCTTCGAGCATCTGGACATCAAAGCTGGAAACTCTGATTCAGAGGATGAGGAGGTTACAGACCGTGTGGAGGCCATCCTGGAGCCCAAGGTGTGATCTTAATCATGACGTAGTAATGTATGATTACGGCAATTACTACAGAAATGCATGTGATACCTCATCTTTACATAAATGTACTTTATCCTGTGTGTCTGTTTTTGTCCTTGTCTTTTAGGATCTTTATGTGGACAGGCCACTTCCATATCTGATTGGTTCCCATGCCTTCATGGAACACGAGGACGTTGGACTTGGAGACCTCTCGAGTGATGGTAATATACGTATGGCAGCTTCTTAAGGCTCTACTACATTATACTGTAAATTTTCCCTCATGTATTTGTATCATTTCTTTTATTTATTTGTTAATTAGAAATGTCAGTTGACAGTGACAGAGACAGTGTAATTGACAGCGAAGATGGCAAAGAAACAATTGTAAGACCTTTTTTTTTCTTTCACATTATTTTTCAAGGTTTTTAATCTTGACAAAGGAAAATGAAAACCTCATTGTATGTATTTATTTATTCAACAGCATTCAGATGAGGACTTCAATCAAGAGGAAGGTGAAGGTCACAATAATATTAGAAAGGTAAGCTTGGCTAGCTGCCGGCCAAAACACCTCAATGATTACATTTAAACTAACAACTTTTTAACTTTGCATTATCTTCCCACACTCACCTAGAAGTCATCCATGTTAAGTTATGAGGATGATGATGATGATGAAGAAGAGGAGGATGAGGATTCTGACATATTCAGAGAATCAGACCGGGATGATGATGATGACACAAAGGTATACCTAACTTTGCTAGAGTAAAGCGTCTGTACTCAAACACAGCGGGGAAGGATTGCCTATGCACGACAGTTATAAAATATATATAT
>NC_045749.1:12521589-12526972 GCF_008692095.1 Etheostoma spectabile | reverse complement strand
TATATATATATATATATAAAATACATATGTATTTTCATGGCCACATGCACTACCAGACCAGCCATCGAAACAAAAACAGAGAGTCTTGGATTATAAAACACAGAGGGAGTATGACTCTTTAGTGAAGGGGTTATTTGTCATTTCAGTCTGAAATCCTTCAGATATGATGTATCTCAGGGACATCTGGTTGATAATCTAGGTTGTTTTTATGGCACCTTCAGAACACAGGCCCATCGTCTTTTGCTGATGAGCTGGCAGCCCGAATCAAAGGTGAACCACTTAACAAACCGGAAGGAGATCGCGCATGTAAGTCATAATCAACCAACTGGTAGTATATCATCTCACTTTTGTTACTCCCACTCTTCATATTTTATTTAAGGAAAACACAGCATCAAAGTTTACATTTGGGATTTAAGTATCATTTTAATTGTTGCATGTGCATGCTCATGTTCATTGCTTTTGTGTTTCCATCATGTCATGTCTTGGAAGCATTGACATCTAAGAAGAAAAGTAAAAGCAGGAAAGAACCAAAGCCTTCGAAGCCACAGGGTAGGACTTTCATTCATCAGCAATGCAATTCAAACTTTTTGTTTAATTTTGCATTAGTTGTTTCCACAGCACGCCCATTGTTCCCAGCATACCCCTCAATATTGTTTATGTACATTGTTACAGCAGCTGAAGAGGACAGAGATGATATGTTTAAACCACCGAAGATGGATGATGATGACTTCTCCCCATTTGGAGGGAAAGGAGGACTCTTCAGTGGAGGTAGAGGCCTGTTTGACGATGATGACGAGGTATACTAAACTAAATTATTTTTTAGAGTTTATTCATTCCTATATACTCTGATCTCCTGCCAGGATTTGATTTGTGCTGTATTATGTTGTGCTATGCCATTCAGGGTGATCTTTTCTCTGAGGCACCAAAACCTCCTGTGTCCGAAGAGAAAAAGTTGCTGAGTGAAAGCATAAATAGCCCAGCTGGAACTGCAGGTAAGCCCTAACACAGACTTTCTAGACAAATATGTACAAAGACATATGGATAGGATGGGTACAAACATACAGAACTAACTAGACTAGCAGATGCCACATAACTTTCTTTTCCATTCAAGAATGTGACAAACCTGGAAAGAAGATTCCAGCAGGTGCCATTTCAATATTCCCAGGTAAAAGTATTTAGTTGTATGAAAGCTAATATCATGTCATTCTCTTCTTTATCATCCTCAATAAAACCAAATTACTTTTCTGTCCACAGATAACAGCCTCTTCACTTCAGGGAGTGACTCTGGTTCATTGGAGAGCAAGGAGAATGGGACTGCAGCTCCTAAGACCAATGCTACCTCCAAACAAGTTCCTACAAGAGCTGGTCTTGGTGGAGGAGTAGGTGGGCTGTTTGATGATGAGGATGAGGATGATGACTTTTTTAGTGGTAAAAGCCTGAAAAAGTCTGACTCTGGTAAGTTTGTGAGAATAAGTACTTTAGTTCTACAGTCCAGGTTCAGGTAGAATCCTCACCCTCAAACCATGTGTTGGTTGTTTTTCCTTTTTTTGTCAGCTGGACAGGAGAAACCCAAGAAAGCTATTGACCTTTTTGACGAAGACAATGATGATGGGGATATTTTCAGTGGGAAGTTCAATGCGCCAACTCCAGCCCAGAGCAAGAAGGAGGTATTGGAAGAGCAGGTTAAACAACCTGAGAAAAAGGTAAAGATCAACATTACCTCAACAGTTTCTCAATGCGGTTGAACACGATAGTATTATTTTTTTCAAGTTGTATGACTTACATATTTTGTTTGGTATATCTACATAGTGTTTTGTGGCCTGGAGAAGAGTTGCTATGCTGATGATTCATTGTTATGTTTAGATGCCGGCAGGGGCCATCTACATGTTTGGACCCGGGACTCAAAGCTTGCTCAGTGAGGGCCTGAGAAAAAATCAGCCGTCTACCAGCGAGGAGTCTGAGAAATCTGAGGAGGTCTGAATAGATCATTGTGTATCAATATACTCCTGAAAAAATCTAATTTGTGCTGTTTGTATGTGCAAATTGGCAGTTTTTTGACCAAAAAGGTTTTGCACTGCCTCCTAATACACCATCAACCGGTTGAAGGCCTCAGTGTATTTTCATTTATTCATATTGTTCACTTTTTGTTTTGAGGTTGTGCCTCCCGTTGATACAGTTTCTTTTAAGACTAAAACTTCATACTTTCAAAAAGGATTTTAGGAAGTTAACTACATTACATTTTCATCTACATTGCAGAATGGGCCAGCTCCGGATGCTGCAAAGGCTGCTGTCAAGAAGACCAGAGGCCTCTTCTCTGATGATGAAGACACCCAGGTAAGGCTCTGTAACTTCAATGGAAAAAAGGGATAACAGTAATAATACATTGTAATTACGCTATATGTGTATTTGCCTTCCATAGGGATCTCCAGCGATCCCTAAGAGCCAGTCTAAGCCTGAACCTACAAGCCAGGGCAAAACCAGCAAGGCCCCTTTGTCGTTATTTGATGATGAGGAAGAAGAGGTGAGTGAAATAAACTAATATTTCACACACTAATGAACACAGCTGAATTAGGGTTGTTTTTTTTCGATGTGAGTAAATTACAATAATCTGCTTCTTCACGTTGCAGGATCTGTTTGCATCTGCAGCTAAATCTAAAGCAAAACCTAATCAAGCCAAAGCCTCTACACCACAACCCAGTCTGTCCAAGGCTGTGTCCAGCTCCCTCTTCAGTGATGACGAGGTATGAGAATAGAAAACGCCATATTTTACTGCCGCATACCAATATATAATGGCTCATACCACATGATACATTGTTATCCTGAATATTTCAATGACAGGACCAGTGGTTGGGTTCTAAAAGTAGTGCGGGGAGATCAGAGGTCAAGACAGGAGGAATGAAGCCCAGTACCAGTGCCCCCTCCAGTCTCCCCAGTGCCAAACTGTCACACAAAAGCAGTCTCTTTGACGATGATGATGTGGATGATCTGTTTGCTCCAACAACACAGTCAAGGTATGTACACTTGCAAGGAACAGTGCTAATACATGTCTGGTCACTGTTATAATTGCATTAAAATTGCTTTTTTTTTTAAATGTTGTATTGTCAGGAATTTTTACCTATCCTCTCGTTCTGTTGCTCTTTATGTAGTCAAAAGAAGTCTCAGAGAGTTGCTCTCTTGTTTGAAGATGAGGAGGCGTATGATGAAGATAAAGGATCCCTCTTTGGCATCAAACCTGCTGTCAACACTGCAGCCCCAGCTGTTAAAGTGAGTACACAAAATAATCTTTTTTGTATATTTACATTGGTCATGAAAACAATCTCTTGTTTTGAAGATAGCCTCCAGTGGGCTTTAAAAGATTTATTAAGCTCAAGGAGTGAAAGAATGTCCCTAAGCCCCTACAGGATTAGTTTAGATCCTTCAATTTAACAGAAAACACCAAATTAGAAAACCAGGTTGGCACTATGAGTTTGCTCACAACTGTAATATTTGTGTTAAGATGTATTCAAATTAGATTCTGTAATAGTGTATTTATTACACCATGGGATTTTAATTATCTTCCACCCTGAGCTTGATTTTTATTTATTTATTTTTATTTATATTTTTTTAATACCTGTATTCTTCAGACACCTGCTGTGGCCTCTAAGCCGTCCTCCTTGTTAGAGAAATCAGAGGAGGTTGTAGTTTCTAGGACAGCAGCAGAGGACAAGCCTTCAGAGCAGGAGAAGCCAGCAGCAAAGAGCCCCGAGCTGCTCCCGTCAGCGACCTCAACACAGATCAGCGCAGGTAAAAAGAAGCCTGCCGGAGCAGTCGATCTTTTTGGAGGCATAAACGTTCTTGCCAGCAAGCAGACAAACAGCTTGTTGGATAAAGGTGAAAATGACAACAGCTCCCTCTCTGAGGACAGCCCACCATCAAGTGTCAAGAAGGAGGAGAAGAAGGAAGAAAAAGTCAAAACAAACACTGTTAGTCTATTTGATGACGAGGAGGAAGATGAATCTGATTGGAATGAGCCGATATTCACACCCAGTAAACCCACAGCGAGTAACACACTAAAGGTTTGTGTCATTTACAGTAAACCTAAGAATAGTGTGACAAAATGATTAAGTTGCATTCATATGCTGTTTCTCCTGCAGTCCAGGTATTAAAATGTATCTGTAAAAACAATTCCTCAGCCTACAGAGGAGCGGCCACAAGCAAAGAGCACAGGTGTGTTCCAGGATGAGGAGCTGCTGTTTAGTCAGAAGCAGCAGAAGGACAATGACCCAGATGTTGACCTTTTTGCCACCTCTGAGAAACCTGCGGTCAGTATATTAGATGTGCTTATCTGTTTGTAGATCTGTTTCTCTTCTCTCTGTAAGCAGCATGTTTTACACAACTACATACTGTTACTAATTGCAAAAGTCTTTCAATAGATGGTAAGGATACATTTCTGTTTACTTTTTAGAGCTCCAAGCTCAGCTCAGTGAAGCCGGCAGCACAAAGTCTGTTTGCAGATGACGATGAGGAGGACCTCTTCAGCTCTTTCAAGCCAAAAGCTCCTCCTCCGGTAGAAGTTAGATTGTTTTCTAGTGATTACAGTTATGCTGGATACCTCCCTAATGTCTAACTCTCCCCAGATATGACTTGTCTTTGTTGTGCTTGAACTGCCACTGACAGCCACTCTTATTTTTCCTCTTTCAATTTCATTTTCAGAAAGTAGCAGAGAAGCCCAGTACACCTAATGACCGTGCGCCATTAGCAAGTCCAGAGTCCTTATCAGAGATTCAGGTGAGTGTACAGTAAACACGTACTTCAATAATATCATGGGCTGTTTTGTTTCTTTGAGACATAAACACACATATCGGTGTGTTCATGCAGTTTTGATTTAGGGTTTGCTTTTTCTTTGTATTAGCTGTTTTTTTTTATTTTATTATTATTATTATTATTATTATACATTTGGTCATAATGTGACACACAGTGCTGTTTCTATATAAACACAAGAAATGCCTTCATTGGATATAATTCTGAATCTGCTGTAATCTGACCACACAGAAACCTGCACCAAGCCCTGTAAAACCTAAAGATTCCTCATCAAGGATTGGGAAACTTCAAGTAATATTTCTGTTTTATTTAATCAAAGGTCTTCATTCCTGTCATTGCACTCTGATTCCTCCTGAGGAAAGACATTTCTACACCTTTTTTCTTTTAAGGTGTCTTCTGTATGGGCTTTTTCATATTCCATCTTAAAAGCTTGGCTACGATACAGCAGCATGGCTACCAAAATGAAGATAATTATCTGTTTTATTTCATTTTGCTGAACTGGAAGAATTTGCTCGCTCTTTCTTTCAGTGTTATTGCATCTTGCTCTTGCCTCATTTCCATCCACAGTCCTGTTTTTTTTTTT
>NC_045749.1:12506100-12521579 GCF_008692095.1 Etheostoma spectabile | reverse complement strand
TGAATGATCTGCTGCGTGGCACCACTCTGACAAACGTCATAAAATGAGAGTAGGTAGTAGTTATAAATGTGTGTTTAACTGGGAAAACTCCATTTAAATAGTCTTTGTTCAGGGTCCATGGTGTCTTTTTAGCCTTGATATATTGTATTAGTCCCTCTGATCTTATCATATTCAGGCCAATCTGATGATCAACCCCGCTGCGTTGCTCCCTGGTGCCGTCCCCAGTACGCAAGGAGCTGTAAGTGTACTCCCTGGAATGGTTTTTAGTTCCTCTTCAGGGGTGTCCAGCTCCAGCCTGAGCCCCAGCCCCGCAACAACTCCAGTAGAAGCCCAGACTGACTATGAGAGAGGAGTGAGCTTCGACGCCCCAGTCCAGGCTACAACACTGCAGAGCGCACACAAGGTAAGTTTTTGATCCCTGGCTTGGAGAATAATATATTTTATCTACAAGTCTTTTGGTTGCTTTTCCATCCCTTGGATTTCTGACGTGATATTGTGGGTGCAAATCTTCTGTCATGCAGAGTCGTGCCAAAGGTTCTGTACAACGGAGACCCCAGTCCAGAGCAGCAAGGCAGCAAGCAGCCCAAAGATCTTTAAAGGATAAAGAAGAGACTGTGGGTGGAGAGGTTCCTGGGCTGAAGCCCAGTCTGTCTGGTTTAGCCTTACCCCCACCAGACAGGTCCAGCCAGACATGTGCCAGTCCGACACTACCTAACTCAGATGCACCCGCAGCCTTGCCCGCCTCCTTACCGCAATCCTCTCTCTCTGAAATCTCCCCCAGACCTTCTGTACTGACACTGCCAGTATCCACAAACGCTGGAAAGAAAGAATCCAGTAAAGACAGCCACAATACCAAGGTGCTGCCGTCTTCTCATGAAGATGAGCTTTTTGGCTCTGACGGTCTGTTTGGGGCCACATCAGTCCCTAACACATCCTCCACCAGACAGACTACCAAGACTACAGAACCTCAGGCCAGTAGTGGGGTGGGATTGAAGAAAGACAAAGACAAAAGCACTCTTCCATCCATTTTTGATGCCAACACTGATGACCTTTTCCAAAAGGTCAAACCGAGGTCAACTACTAAGAAAGCCATGGCCTCTTCTTTTTTGGAAGAAGATGAGGATGATGAGGACATCTTTGCAGTGAGCAACAGCTCCACTCCCATATCACCAAGTAGCAAAGAAATCAAGAACAGCAGTAGTTTTTCAAAGCAGGGCATCTTCCAGGTACCTTTTTATTTTACATTGATGGTAATACTGTCAAGGTTTTCTTTGAAATCATAAGAACATGTTTCATTTCTTTCCTTATTGGCTGAATTTCTATGTTCTCAGGATGAAGTAGCCACTGTGCCTAAAGTTCACAAGAAGCACAAAGAGAAGCCCCTTGATGCCAGCTTGTTCGATGACAACATAGACATTTTTGCTGACCTGACGGACACTTTAAAACCAAAACAGAGGTCCAAGACGAAGGGAGAGACCAAGTCTATATTTGATGATGACATGGGTAAGAAACAATAAAATGCGTGCAGGCATTCTTTTTTGTTTTTTTACACTTTTGATTTGGTCTGTCCTGTGCTCTTTTTTTAATTGGTAAATTTAACCAAATATGTTGTCTTTTTCTCTATTCTGTAAAGATGACATCTTCTCACCAAACACAGTAAAACCAGTGACGAAGGCTACCCATAAATCTAAGAAAACACCAGTGTCTCAGGAGACCAGTACAGCAGCGGATTCAAGTGACATATTTGATGATCCACTTAATGCTCTTAGTGGAAAGTGAAGTTTCTGAGAAGCCAGATTTGTACAATTGTGGATTCATTATTTTGTTATTTGGAAAGGTTTGAGATGGGATACACTGTTGATAGAGTATTTATTCATATGAATTCATAGAAATACTGGGGCTTATTTTTGGCAGATAAAGACTCAATGAATGGAATGACTCAATGAAAACTAGTCCAGTCATCTTCTGACAGCACTTCCAAAATCATCTCGTCATCCGATCATATTATGTAACATGTATTATATAGTGTTAATCTTTATTATACATAATAGCACTTTATAAGCATATCATGTGCTTAGCCTCAAAGCCTGCAGAAATTAACAGTAAATTGTTTTGTTTGTTTTAAAGATGTTTATCCTTTGGCTTGACCATGTTGAGATTCCATTTCTTTTGGGTTTGTGCCATATCATGGTTATGATGAAATCAACGTGTTTACTTACTGTCTTTGGCATTTTGACAATGTTTTTAATAAGAAATTCATCAATTTCTTAACTTTGGCTGTGATGAAAATGAAAAATTAATTTTTAAAAACTAAAAAGAAAAATATTTTATGCAATCTGAAATGAGTGTGATTATTTCCAAGTCAATTGATTTAATGTGCGTTTTGTCTGTCGGTAGACTTGGATATCGGTAAGTGTGTAATATGAGCAGGAAGCCCATTCCGAAGAAAGGGAACTTTAGAGCTGTGATTAACACTTTCTGTTTCAGTTTTGTGTGACTGAGCTAGGGTTAGTGTTTTTGCTGAGGTCACTATTATTAAAGTAAAAAAATTAAGAATTGAAGCTGCTCCATTATTTGCATTTAAAGAGAAACCCAATTGTTTGCTAGAAGTCATATATCCTTCCTCACAGTAAGTAAAAGTTATAATTAAAAGTAAACTTCGTAGGGTTATTACATTCTTCAGTTTGTGTCTTGTGCATGACATTAAAAGCCTTTTTGCCTTGCATTTAGGAAGGGATTTTTTTTATCTGGCATGGGGCTACAAATTGACACGCATTTGAAATCGGACATTTTGACGGTATATCATTTTTATTAAAGTTTACAGTAAAAACTGCTTCATGTGAATATGGGGCGTGTATTTTCCGCCCACCTCACCATCCCTGGCTCTAATTGGTTCCTTTGTCTGTCAATCAAATGAGGTGAGAAAGGTGTTGTTTAGATGCCTTTGACAGGTATGATGTCGCCAACAAGGGGACCACGGCCACCGACACAACCGATGGCATTTTTGTTTTGTTCCGTGTGTAGTTTTTAGGGTCTAAATGTGATGAAATGCTGCTTAGATTTGAAAGCAACGACGACAACTAACGTAACATCGGCCTGCAAAGGACTGAAGCCAATGGACATAGCATAGGAGCCTGCTAGCCAACCACTGAGAAAGGTAGCCATTGTTTGAGTTGTTGGCTAACATGGCAACGAAAGCTAACAGCAGCTAGACGGGATTTACTGCCGTGTTATTGCAGAAGATACTGGTAAGCAGGTTTTAATAATACAGTACCACTGTTAACCTATGTTTCAAACTGCTTCGTTAAAATTGGGAGGTATAATTACTGTTTGTGTAACCTTTCTTTGCTAACGTTAGCCAGATTGAGGCGACGTCTAACTACATTAAGCTCTGTTGTCAGGCAGCTAGCTAACGCTCCTATTTAGTCTCTTTTCGCAAACCTGGCATTTGGTTTCTACTGTGGTGGTGCGTTCAACTAACGTTGTAGAAAAGGTTAAATGTAGTCAGAGGCAATCTGCATAACGTCATAGCGTCGCCTGTAACTTGACAACCTAACCGCTTTCTTCAAGGACTGGCCTGTTTTGACAACCCTCAGGCCTTGTATGCTAACATTATAGAGCCAACAATCAGAGAGACAGTTCATCCTTAGCTAGTGTTGTATGTTACGCCTTTGTGGGCACTTGACTCCCTGTGTCAAGCTCCAGTGAAGTGGAATATCTATTTTAAAGGGTCTGTGTGGAATATAACCTATGTTCTAGACAGCAGCTTGTGGACAACTGTACTTCAAAGCACAAAGGGACAAGATCACAAATAACGTAAATAGCTAATCAGGCTCATCAGGCCCAACCCAGAAAATATATAATGGTTCCAAGGAGAAAAACGGTAACTTATGTGTTGCTTTTAAGTAATGGAAGGACACTTAAACTAAAGTGTCGTGGGTTTTATCACATAACATTATTTCATAATGTTGAATTTAGCTTGCTACAATTTTCCTTAATACATAAAAGCATAATTGGACTAACCTGCCTCTCACGTTCAATTTTGTAAGATTTTGGTGAGTTAAGTGATCTGTCAGAGGCTGCGGTCAGTCACAGGACACTTCATACCACTGATAGGCTTATGCAGCACACCTGATCCTCTTGAATTTTGGCCAAGGCCTTATATGCTTCACTGAATTTTTCATGAGAGGATTGTGCATGTCTGCTGCCACTGATACATGCCCTTGTTCTAAAATAATTGCTCCTCCACGTATTACAAGATAGTTTCAGTCTTGTGGATAGTTGTTTTTATTACACGTGAGCCTATTTTTGTGAATCTATGTGAATTCTGACCCGACTTCCAAAGCATAGATTATCACAAATAAATTCATTGACCTGTGGGAAGCACCTACAGCATATTTAAGACACTAGTTTGCAGGGAATGGTATCAAACCTTCTAAAAAGTTCCTATAATCATGCAGTGCTTTTGTTTCTACTCACAGCTGTGGTCATCCTGCATGATGTGTGACGGTCATGAGGCTAGTGAGCAGTACCTGTCCCTCTCTCCCTCATCTTGGGCCAGCCCTCCCATTTAACCATATCCCCGAAGTCTCTCTCCCATCCTGCCAAGATGACCGACAGGAAGGAGCCACCCTTCTTTAATGACGACAGTGTGGGAGCTTTTCACTATAAGCTCCCTTTCTATGACACTATGGAGCTCTTCATAGAGACCCTGACTGGGACCTGTTTTGAGCTACGTGTGTTGCCTTTTGAGGCTGTCATTTCAGTCAAGGCAAAGATCCAGAGGCTGGAAGGTACAAAGCACACACGTGTAGTTTGCATGTTTTAGCCTGCTAGGAATACTGTCCATACTTTATAAGTCAAGGTACTGCACTGATTGAGCCAGCAAGCTGTGTCAATTTTCCGATAGACTGGGAAGATGAGAAGTAATTTGTTTGACCATTTTGTATTGTCTTTTCAGTCTCTTGCCAGGTCAGTTTTTCAGTCATGTGTATTGCTGTATCTGTATAACCGTATCTTCTCAAAGTTTTAAGTTGTCTGTGCTGTTAAACTACTTGTCACACTTAATGTAACATTGGGGGAAAAACAATAAATGCAAAAAAGATATATGGGCAGAAAACTCATGGTTACACTCTAAATTAAGAGCACTTAGACTTATTGTCACCATACACCTTGATCAGTGTTAGGGCTCTCAGTTTATATTTGTTATTCAAGCTGTTGTGCGTTGGGTTGCGTTTCAGTTTTGGTCAGAAAGGCCTCTCTGTGCTCTGTGTGTGAGGAGGTGTGACAGCCAGGCCAAATGTGTTTGTGATAGAGAAAACCACTCTGCAATATAAGGACCAATGCTCAATCCTTAACACCGGCTCACCTCCAGCGCCTGGTCAGCCAGGTTACTCATTGTGGGCACAGAGAGCTTCCTGACTACGCAGACACTCCATCTCATAGCTCTAGAGAGCACCTGTATTCGTTAGGCCGTCATCCTTCAAATGGAGTCTTATTATTTTAGTTTAATTTGCGGTATTAGGTAAAATGTAGAAAGATAGTAGTCCAACCAACCTCATGTATGTGACTGTAAGATAAGCTGTCAGATAAGCTGTCTTTATGGTGAGATAACACTAGCACATCTACAAGTTTTCTTTTTAATTATTTGCCCTTTTTCACCAATTAACATAGTTCTGTCTTCAGGTAGCACATGAATCATCTTTAGTGGTGTATGGATGCTTATTTCGTCAGCATTCCCAACTTGTCTGTCAAATTAGTAAACTTAGTATATGAAATATGAACAGGTTTTTGTCAATTTTACTTGTTAAAGGTATCCCTGTTGCCCAGCAACACCTTATCTGGAACAATCTGGAGCTGGATGATGAACATTGCCTACATGACTATGGGTAAATATATTTCGGCTGAACCTTTCTGACAATGTGGCAAAGTCACAAAGAAAACAAGACCAGTTATTACCAATATGTTTGAAAACACCTTTTAAGAGTAATTTGCATGTGCACTTTTAAAGCCTTCCTGCTGCGGTGGTAACTCCGTCTTAATTCAGTTCAACAAATCGTAAATGAGCCAGAGATGTAGACATGATGTGGATGAGACAAGTGGCATCCTGGTCCTATTAAGAGAGCTTGCCCCTCCATTCTTGGCAGTTCACAAGAGGCAGAACTCACCCTCTAGTCCTCTGCCTACTGCAGATGGTGGTATAGCGTCATGAATTCTTGTCACTTAATTCTCCACATGAACAGCCTCTAGTGCTATCTTGCTAGACTCTCCTAACACCATGCAGCAAGTTTTAGAATCAGATGGGCAGAGTAAGGCAACAAAACATCTGCTCATCAAAAACAAATGCTCCAAAGGAATTCCCAGTTGTGCACTTGAGTTCATCTGGAAATCATCCTGAACCTTGGAGTGCTGTTTACTTTATATCAGCGCGTCTCCCTCTGCCTCAGAAGTAAAGCATATTACCCTAAAAGTAAAGATGTTGCCTACTGTTATTTTCTTCTCTCCCATTACAATAACATACACTGGAGAATAGGTTACAATACTCTTCACTTATTCGGCTGTATTGATCATTGGTCTGTCTGTGTTTCCAGCATTGCAGAGGGCTGCACTTTGAAACTGGTCTTAGCTATGAGGGGAGGCCCAATTAACACCAGGAGAGGTAAGGAATAGACCAGCGAACTGTAAATTCATATTACAGCTGGACATCTGTTGTTTTCCATTATATCAAAAGATTTTTCATAAATTCTATTACACATTTGGGAATTTAAATTGTTTTAACCACAGAACCCCCTCTCTTCTGTTGTCAGTAGCCATGGAGGATCCTATCAAAGAGGTGACTGACCTAATGGAGAGCGCAAAGGAGGAGGGTTGTGAGAAAAGCCTGGCCAACAAGCAGGTTACATTTGTGGTTTATCGTGAAAATGACCAGCTAAACTTCTTCCGAGTGGTCGACAGGGGAGATGGAACCCTGACCCCTCTGTCTGAATCTCTGAGGTTGGGAAATTGTCGTATTGTCCTTGTTGTTTTTAAGCACAAGTATTATTCATTGTATTATCAGTCGAAGTATAAAGAACTAATACAGCTAGTGTGGCGTTGAGTACTAAACATTGATTATCCAGTGGTAGTTGTAGCACTGAGTTCAGTGAGCAGGGCCAGTGAAGAGACTGCCCACAGCTTTGTTGGATCATTAATTGGAAGATTGTTTTTGCCTCTCATATTTTCCAGTGGTGGCTCGGTGTACAATGTGTGTGCAGAGGAGGAGGAGGATGGAGCGAGTTCTGCAGTTGAACAGCAAAGCCTTGAGAACTCCATCACCATGAACAAAATTAAGCTACTCAAAGCCAAGATGGAGGACATGAACCTCAACAAGAAGGTTGGAAGAAACTGGGATCACAAAAACATGGTTAAAATGTTACTGCCTATCAGAGAGGGCAAATGTGGCCTCCACACATGATTTATTTTCACACCATTTTGAATGTAGACATGTTATGAAAAACGGGAATTGTCCCGTTTCTGTGAAAGCTATTCTTCAAGCCATTTTTTCATGGTTGTGTTTTTTTTCAATCCCTAAAATAAGAAAACCAAATTATGTCTAATATTGTCATCACATAGAATCTCGCTTTTCATAATCATAGATCAAAAATGGTAGCCTGCAACCAGTAATTTGCAAATGTTTGTTAGAGGATAGATCTTTTCATGACATTAAACTACTGGCTTTTTTAAAGATTTTTTTTTATACCAGCAGCCTAAATTGAGTAATGAGATAACCACTATGATTTTTATAATTTTACAGAATGGGGTGAAATACTGAAAATGTACAGTATATTTGAAAGGGTGCTGTGGTATAATATAACTGTCTCTGTCTTTGTCTCTGTCCTACAGCCGAAGAAGTCGGCAAAGGTAAAACCACGGCCCCCTGTCAGCCCACAGCCCTGCGGTGGCTCTCTAGGACTTTCCAACCCACGTCACCATCATCGCCTTTTTCGTTCGCACCCCCAGATCAACCAGCCGTGGCAATCAAATGCACAACTACCTCCAATCACAGATCATGAATCCATAGACCCCTCGCCGCCCTCTGCTGCTGCAACCTCTGCTCACTTTTCTATCCCTAGACGACCCCCTCCCTCTTTCTCCTCACCTTCTTGTTATATGCTTCAGGAGGAGGAGCCATGGGAGACATGCCCACCATTTGCAAAGATCCGGCCCCCTCCTAAAGTGTCCCGGTTGGACATTGGCAATACCAGGTTGATGAGGGACTGTGTGTACCCTCAGCTCCCTCCGCTGTGTATAAGGGGGGCACCTGAAGCCACCTTTGACCCTGCTGATCCTGCAGGGGAGGCAGTCAGGCTGAGTTTATTAGAAGAAGCTCCTGGGCTGGTGGTGCCAGCACAACCTGGAGCTCCATTTGGGGAACTGTTAGACCCTCTGAGTCTGGATGTGTCCACACAACCAGAGGGAGGTCCTCGGTCCATCGAGGTTGAGGCTCAGCACCAGTTTCCGCTTTCCCCCTCCCCACTCAGTACCTGGACACTTGGGACAAGTAATACTTTCACCAGCAGAGGTCAGAGGACACAGCTCGGCACACCATTTCATATCAGCCCCCCCTCTCCTTTGCCCGTTTCCACCTCATCATCCTCTTCTACCAGGCCACTGCCTCAGGCATTTGATTCCACTCCCTCCTGTTTACAGCCCAACCTTCAAGCACAATCCTCAGCACAAGTGAAGCCAGGCAGCACATCCCCTTACCCTTCCACCACCTTGTCAACTCATCCACCATACCTTTGTGGTGTTAAAGTGGAGTCACCTGGCAAAAGGCCAGAGCTTATCTCGAAGAGGGAAGCAAGAGGCATCGCTAAGATGGCCAACCAAGCATCTAAGGAGCCACTGGGTACCCTAAACAACTCTGAACTCTTAGCATCTCTCTCCACAAGGGCTGCAGATAGCAGCAACAGGAATCATGGCTTTGGAGAGAGTCTGGGACTGGCATTGCCCCCTGTCACTGCCTCAGGACTGAGCAGCCTTGGCTCCAGGCTGCCATCCATCCCAACTAACAGGCTTCTTCAGGATGATCTGATCAGACAAATGTCACCTTTACACCCAGCAGCAGTCTCTTACATGGTGAGTACAGAGAGGTGCTGCTCAGATTGGATCTGGGGAATAGTTTTTAATCCTCGATTTGTTTTGTTTTTTCTCAGAATAATTTGAGTGTTTAAGTATTTGTACTGTTACAAGACCAAAATAGATTTTTTATTTTTATTTTTAAACTGCATACATTGTACTGTCAAGTATTTACAATGTCATGTTGCAGCAATTGTCACTAATATCCAACTGATGAATCATTTGGAGATGAAAATTGTTGGTCGTGCTAAAGAGTTTTGCCATGAGATGAAGCCCTATAGCAAAAAAGAAAGAGAAAATACCCACACATAGCTTGTCAGTTTAAATATGTTATTAAAATGCTGTAGTTGAACTTCATCAGACCATATGTGACATGCTATACTGCATGAAAGGTTCAATTGATACAATGTGAAAGGTTTCCAGTTAAATTAAATTAATCAAAATGTATCGAGCAATTTTCACTGCCTTGTAAATAAGTTTGATGCACTATGAGAAATGCAAATGTTATTCATAGAAAATGGCTAATGATCGCCCCTTCTGTTAGGAACATCAGTTCTCTCACAATCATATTAGTTTTCTCAGTGTCTCTTCGTCAGCATAAACACCTGTGTATAATTCAAATTATATACACCTCCATTTTTGATGTTACTATAGGGTTCATTCCTAGTGATACTTACTTTGTATTACTTCACCAGTAATAGTGACAACTTAAAGCTCTTTTCCAGCTCAACATTGAGTAAAACATTTAGATTTTTCTCAAGAAAAATCTGTGCTATTGTTGAATTGTTTTGCTCAAAAAAATATGTCATGTTGCTGTTGTTTTCTCAGGCCACCAACGCTCTTGAATCAGCCGGGGGAGTCATGACTTCGTTTGGGAGATTAGGTAAGGGGAGACGCACAAAGAAAGTGTTGAATTGTGGTGGTAGGATTGCACATTTGAGTTGTGGACTTTACAGCCATCTGTTGTGCCAGAGTGCATTATAGCCAAATGGTTCTGAACTAACGATGCCGGTCTTGAGAGGTGCAGTCGCATATGGAGAGGATGTTGTTATGTGAAATCCTTTGGTGCATGTTGTGTGAGCGCTACAACAAAGCACCACAGTGGTTTTAAATATTCATTATTGCTATAACTGCGGAAGCAGAACAAACAACAGAAGGTTTCAGGCCTAAACACAAGCACACTCATGTATTTATGTCATCCACTGATGACATAAATGATGCTTAGGCTATTCTTAAGGATAAATAGGTACATCTGTGTTTCCCACAGGCTGAGAACCCAACTAATGACTGCACACAAATTACTTTTAAGTCAGGCTCTACTTTCAACTGCATTTTCACAAAAATATTTTGGTATTTGAATAGGTTTCCAAAATATATACCATCAATCTTAGCCACTAAGTATGCTTACTCTGGTTTTCACACCTCAATAGGTCATTACAAATAGATTAATTTGTGCTTAAAAGATTCATTTTAAACTCTTGGCACAAGTTGGCAGTAATTACAGCTTCTGGTCTTTTTGGGGTTGCCTTTACTCGCTTTACAGACCTAAACTTTTCTCTGTCTTCCACATATTGTAGACGCTCATAAGCGCTGTCAGAATATGTGGGCATTCTTGGAAAAACTCAATATATATTTTCAGAAGGGTTCAAGTCTGGACTCTGGATATAACTCTGGCTCTCCTTGAGTGGCCTCTTCACTCTGTTATTGCTCTGACTATGTTGTTGTGCTGACAAGTGAGTCATCCCTCCTCTGAGATTTCATGTGCTCTCTATTTTATTTCTATATTGTAACATCATTTTTGGTTTCCTCAGTCAGGACATGTTTCACTTCAGTCTGATAAGAAACATCCTCCTAATGATGATGCATGATGCTCTGCTGACTGTTCACCAGTTGTTCACTGTGGCTATAATAGCACTTCAAATTCATGGCACCAGACCAAAGAGTCTTTTCCTTCATACTTTGAGTTTTTGAAGTACAGCTTAATAAGTTGCTTTAGTGACTTTTTGAGGATAATAACAAAAAAAGGGAAATGCATCTAAGATCAATCTGGTCATAACAATCTGAATGCACAATTTATGTAAATGAGGCATTACTGTATTTTGGTTTTGTTGCTAAAATGGGTTCTCACTGATTGATTTTCCTGGAACAAACTGTATAATTTGGTACTAATTATAGAAAAAACAGAGACACTGTGTTCAGTTGGATAGTTTCCATTAGTAAAGAAATGAGAAATTATTATTTACTTTGGTTTAAATAGAGCTATTTTAAGAAAGAAGTCTTTACCTAGAATAGCCAGCTTTGACAAACAACTCAATTAGCTCTATTAAAACAGAGCTAATTGACAGCAAGTGTCCAGTGGAGTGTGCTGCCCATATAGGCTGAGTCCTTGACAGTGGCCCAGGTTTGAATCAGACCCATGGGCCTTTGCTGCATGTCGTCCGCCCCCTCTCTCTCTCCCCTCTCCTGTCTTCAATCTATCCTGTCAGTTAAAATCCATAAAAATGAATAATGATTAAAAAAAAGTGTGACACAAGCGGAAATACTTAAAGTTACAAAAAAGGTACTTTTGTCTCTCAGTGCACCAGGTCGCTGCAGTGCTGCTGTGCACATATCAGAACAATCCTAATCCAACTCATTTAATAGGGTAGAGGGTATTTATTGAGATTAGGATTGGGAGCAAAGAAAACATGATTTGGACAGCTCTTAATAAAATGTTATCAAATTCAAGTTAAGTCAACTAAACAAGAGAATGTGGGAAATGTGCTTGGGTTTGAAACAACTATATTCAGTATGGCAGCAGGTTAAAGTGCACTAAACAAATAAAAATCCAATTCCACACCCAGCACCTTGACAGCGAGTTTCCTGTACCTTCATCACGGAGCTGTCAGTTTTATCTGGATGTTCCCATATCCCCGTAGCTCACAAACCCTGCCAAACTGCATGCTTCCACAGACACGATTATCACAGGTACAAGCTGACATAAGCCGGTGTTCCCTAACGTAGGAAATTAACATTTTGTTTTCTAAAATGTTTTCTAACATTTTGACTTGTTAATGGTTCAGATGAGGACATGACAATTTACTTCTGTTCACATCTAATTTAGTCGACAAAAATTTTAGAATGTGCACTTCATCATAAACCAAGCTTGAAATTAATTGTCAGAACTCAAAAGGAATCCTAGATGAAAAGACATGAATGTGACAGTGTGAACACTTTTTGACAGATTATTTTCTGGTAGGTTTTTCCTGTCGGTGTCAAGTACAGACGTAAGCCCAACATAATGCATGGTATGAAAGCACTCTCCTTGTGCTCAGTGAAATGGCAATAAGACAAAAACAAAACAAAGCAAAATGTTGAATACTGACAGGTTTTTAGAATTGCAGTGCAGTGATACTTAAAAAACCTTATTGCATTGCATTTCTGGCCACACGCCAGTGTTTGATTTCACAGCAGGTGTTTTGCCTTTTGACAGCTGGTGAAAATGGCTGCTTAGACATCATTGCTGGGCTTTGGTACAACATGCCTGAAAGTACTGAATAGGGAGAAATGCAATGTTCCTCCCTTAAGGGATTCTGTGTTACATCTAACCTTTTTTAGGGTTTCAGGAATTCTGTGATGGATCTTGTATTGGCAAATTTCTGTCTGTGAAATGCTAAAGAAAGCACAAATTAAAGCAACGTTTGTAAAATGTTCCTAAAATCTCCAGTTATGCTGTGTGCAGACATCAGTGACTCTTAATATTGTATTATTTACAGAGGAGAGACAAGTTACGTGACTGGACTGTGTGTACATTATTACAAACCTTTTCAGTACATGATCAGTAATTCCACACTGAATCCTGTAAAGTAAATATAAAAAAAATACTATTTCTCTGTTCTCAGGCACTTCAACATACCACCTACCTCCAGTCAAGGCTTCCACAGGCAGCAAGAAGAAGAACTCAAAGCATTGCCTCCTCTGTGGCAAGAAGACTGGCCTGGCCACCAGCTACGAGTGCAGGTACAACTGCCTCCAGCACTTCCACCTGCACTCACTCCCCCACTCGCTGCCTGGCTCTAAATCAAATCTCCCCCTATTTTTCATTCTTGTCCTTGAAGCAGTCGTGTTAGTAGAAAACGGTCTTTTCCTAGTTCATCATTTTGTCTCGCAGCCATCTCTCCAGTGCAAACGCATCTCTGTTCACGGCTTGTTCTGCCACGAGTTATTAGCATTATCAAAGTTTCTCTCTACAACATCAGTCTGGATCTCTTCCTCCTCTCGGGCCTCGTCCGGGGCACATCCTGAATCTGATGTAACAATTTGTAACGTAGAGCTCCCGACTGTGTTCAAAAGACTGATGTTTCTGTAATAAGATGAGTAATGCAATTTACTCAACATTAGTGCTCATAAATTAAATAAATTAGAGAATGTTAGTAATAGAAATAGTCTTGCGCATGAGGAGGCTTTCAGTCTGTGAAAACCTTGCTATATCTTTCATTCATTCAGCTGGATGATTGAGCAGATGTTTGCTGATGAAGAAAACAATGTTTTTATTTGGTGACTGTCTGGTCTGTCAGGAAACCCTCTATAACTATATAAAGTATTGTTTCTTGATCTTTGCATAAATACCAAAATAACTGTTTACCTTTAATCTTTCAGGTGTGGTCACAACTTCTGTGCCACTCACCGCTACGCAGAGACACATGACTGCACGTACGACTATAAGAGTGCCGGACGGAGATTTCTGCATGACACCAACCCTCTCGTTAGTGCTCCCAAGCTGCCTAAGATCTAGACCCGACAACACTCGCCTCTTCATAGAAGAAGAACAACCTGAAGAACTACAGGTCAAACCGACTGAAAAGAAGAGATTCTGCAAAATCACTTTGAGTAGAAACAAGGAACTAATTCACCACTGTGTGCTTTTTTTATCAGCCAGGTTTGCTTAAAATTTTAATAAAATAGTCTGTAAAGCCAAGTGTGAACAAACGAGTAGACTGAAATGGCAAAGAACTAATGATTTCTAATTGACAATGTGAAGATGTTTATCATTTTTCTCTGTTACCTTGTTCTTTTTCTATTGTATAAAAACAAAACAAAAAAATAACGTGCTTGTATGTAGGTCGTTTTTGCTAAATATATCTGCTGCATGTTTTAGTTTTGTCAGCCTTTTTCTTTTCTTTTTTAAAGATAGGACCGCTGAGGACTTTTCATTCGACAAGTCTTTGACAGATGCACTTTAGAACTATCATATTTATACATTTGACTTTCCTTATTGTGGGGGGAAGGATACTTAATTTTTTGTTTGTGTTACAAAGTGTTTAAATTGTCGTCATCCAGATTGTTATATTCTTCACCTCTAAATGTCTTTCTTACATGGGCACATACATACCGACATCACTAACATTGAAATATTTCTTAAAAGAGAACAGTACACCCAGTTATTGATGAAATACTTAATATTTATTATTAATAAATAGTACTTATTTAAAATTAAGGTTGGTTTTAATAGCAAGTATGCAATGTGTGTAGGTGTGAATGTCAGTTGTGATCTGTAATCCTATCAAGTAAACGGTATTAGGATTGGGGGAGGGGGTGTTTATGGTATTTATGTCTACAAGTAAGGTGGTTGCCATAAAAAAAATCTTTTGTAAGTCTTTTTTTATTGCTCAGCTGTTGCAAAATGTTAAATGCTGTTATAATATCTACAGGGGTTTGATCTAATAAAGCTTCTTTCCATACATACTGTACATCACTGGCTCAAGTGTTTTGATCCAATAGCTGTCTTATTTTATTTTCAATTGACCAACAGATTGCCCTGATGTAATTTTTTTACAGTGTTCTCGAGTCTTTCTGTTTCGGTTCCTTATATTTGCGCATTACATAATATACCTCTGCTAGCCTTTAAAGCAACACTATGTAACTTTTCCTGCTTCGGCCCCCCTACAGCACCCGTGTCAAACTCAAGGCTCATGGGCCAGATCCGGCCCCCAATATATCAGAATCAGAATCATCTTTATAATGTGGTTCACAATTAATATTGGCCCGCATAGTTTGTGTCATTTTTTTACAAAGTTTTTACTGCTTTTCTGGCATTTCTGTAGCGTTACTCAACATTTTTTTACGCTTTTGGCCTTTTCTTTGATGTTTTTGTCAACCAAACTGTAAGTGAGAAGACTATAGTAGACATGCAATAATACAGTCAAAGATATTTTATTTTTTTGATGACATAAAAGCAATAAACTACACGTCTGCCTGTTGACGTGATTCTAATTTTCCAGTGTGGCCCGTAGTGAAACTGAATTTGACACCGCAGCCCTACAGGTTGGAAGTGGAATTGTCCCATTGTGTCCCATTTGAACTACAGATCCGCTACCCGATCT
>NC_045749.1:12506016-12506090 GCF_008692095.1 Etheostoma spectabile | reverse complement strand
CATAGTGCGGTTATAGCCGGTAGAGAGCCGCAAAGCTGATGCAGGAGTGCCGTTCACCCTGTTACAAGTTGATG
>NC_045749.1:12503580-12506006 GCF_008692095.1 Etheostoma spectabile | reverse complement strand
ACGATTTTGGAAACATTATTTTAAGGTGCAAAAAGTTCTCTAGTGTTGCTTTAATAGTTCTCATTGCTGTGACGTAGATGAGAAATGGTGTTTCTCACAGACTAATTCTTGCAACTTGTTTCTTACCCACAAGTTGAAATTATTATTGCACCTGTTGAACATGTAGAACCTGTAGACCCCCCCATCTGCCAGGACTGTCCACAGGTAGATTGATCTAGATAGGCCTTGTGCAATGGTTCATTTGAAAGTGCAGTCTACATAGTTTTGTAAGGGAGACCACACACGCAACATACAAACTAATCCAGGAAAGTTGAGTGCATATAATGTTGCAATCCGTACATATGAGAACAGTTTTTTCTTTGCTGGTGAGTCACTGAGTAGAACGGTTCAAATGAGCAGTAGAAGTGTTGCTCATTAGACACTTTGCTCTCACTTTGGATGCTGTTCCTGTGCAACAGACGAATCCTGACCTATGTCACATCTCAGTGTTTTGTCTTTACTTTTTCTCTTCATGTTGTCTGGCTTTGATCCAAGATAATTGGGCTGTGCAGCATTTACAGCTGAAACACTGCTGTCTCATGGCAGATAAATGCACCTAAACATGGCAAGGGGCATCATTTTTTTTTTTTTAAAGTGAGTAAAAAAATACAATTAAAAATATAACACACCACGTCAAAGTAAAAAATAATAATAAAATACTCTATGGCACAGTCAATTGGTAGCAATTGCCACCACGTGCTAAAGCCTGGCCACTTCATTGGCTATCACACCCACCAATGCTTTCACGTTTGTTTAATACTTTGGTTTATAGCCAAATACCTGCAAAACTAATGACACTCCCATTCACCTCAGATGTACTTTGTTTTTAGTGCTAATTAGCTAAGTGTGGCATGCTAACATGCTAAACTACGATGGTGAACATAATAAATGTTGCATCTGCCAAACATCGGCATGTTGGCATTGCGAGCATGTTAGCATTTAGCTCAAAGCACCACTGTGCCTAAGTATCATCCACAGTCCTAGACTATGTATAATGTATATACGTGTTAAAGTTTACAGAGCCGCTAGCATGACTGTGAATTGTTTTCATTTGTCCTCAAGTTAATAGGGGCTTGTTTTAGATAATTCACCCAAATGTCGGCATCCTCTAACCTTCGCTAATTCAGGATTACATGAAAAAGACATTATGTATGATTCCTGATGGTGAACTTGGTGTGTATCTCTGTTGCATGAGTGACTGAAAGAGTGCGTGACCCACAATTGTGACTTTTTTTGCCTCTGGTGCTGCACCACACAGAAAAGCACTGAAGACACAAATGTCTGTGCTCCCCTAAACACTATTCTCATTTGGGCCACCCCTGTGAAAGTTGTTTAGGTCCACCACTGGGACTATTCAGCCTGTGAAAAGAGTTGCTTACAGTTGTCTGTGGCTCAGCAGGAGCCTTGTCGAGACTGACAATGCAAGTAACATCAAATGTGTCTTAGCTTGGTCTTAGAATCAACACCTTTTTAACAAAGCCTCCATTATAAAAAAGGACCTGGTGTTTGAAAGACGTGAGAGTGTACACGTGTTGGTGGGATCATCAAGAGAAGTGTAGGATCCAGTGCTTTTGGAGCCTAAAGACAGAGTATTTTGGCTTTTACTGTATTTAGTTGGGCCATTGTTTTCTAAATCTTGCGAGTCACCCAACTTTATGAAAGTGCAATACTAAAACAATCTTTTAAAATTGAATTATTTTTTATTCTCATAACACAGTGGGATATATACAGATTTTATTTCTCTTCTGTCTTCCAACTGTTCTTTTACAGTGTGTCACATAACAAGCCAAATTCCTCTTTTCTACTTTCTGTTTCAGTATTATTCAGCTTACCTCTTGCAACTCGGCCAAGTTCTGCAAGTCTATTTTTTACAGACCAAAAACAATGCCTTTTTCTTTATCTAACCATGGCTTTTAGAAGAAATCTATACTGACTTAAATTTGTAGTGCTGTGTTCAGAATCCGCAGTCATAAGTAACTACTAGATTGTTTCATGATTAAAGAAGAGCTAACTGCAGTTTGCATGCACTGGCATAAAGAGGAAATAAGTTGAAACTAAAACCATATGAATGTGACAAACATACAGAACCAGAATTTAAGGCATATATCTGATAATATGACACAGCATAGTCCTTTTTCAGGTCATGATATCATCAGTTATTAATAGTATTTACTACAAAGGTATTTGGAATCAAAAACACAATATAATACCATTCAACCTTGTGTGTTTATCTGTGCTTGTATGAAATGAGAGTGTCATGAGTAATGTGTACACAGGCCTGAAGGGATCAAAACGAAATCCAGCACTACCAGTCTGACAGGGGACTACCAGGTAAGAACACAGGAAGGACACACACCAAGAAAAACACTTTGAAAACAGAAGGCAAC
>NC_045749.1:12498201-12503570 GCF_008692095.1 Etheostoma spectabile | reverse complement strand
CCCCCCCCCCCCCCCCCCATGCTGTTTTTTTTCTTGCTTCTTCGCTGCACATTCAACACAACAAACCACATCCTAATCTTTCCATGCCACACAGCACGGCAGCCTGTAGCCTATCTCTCTGACGCAGAGGCACATGCATGACAACTTGGCAGACTCACTTCTGAGGTGTCCACTTTGTCCAGACAGAGCACAGAGGCTCCGTTGTCCCACCCCAAGGACTGAGTGGTGGACTGTGAATCAGTAATAAGCTCAAACACAATGACAGGTTTCAGAGATAGAGCCGAGGCTTTGAGTCAACAGAGGATACATTCCCTAGTTTAATAAGCCCCTCCTAACATACTGCATTGCTCTTTTGGTGTAGTTGCAGTACATAATGTGATATACTAGAGTCATAGAGCACACTGCAAGCCATTCATAATCTGAAATAATGACCATTGTTGCAAAATATATTGTTACATTCTGACTGAATTGGAGCTGGAGTTGTTTTCCATATGCTAATAAAAATCTACTATGTAATTTCCATCATCTACAATAAATGTCAATAATAATAAATAAAACAATTCCCCACTCGCCCCATCCTGGACGGTCCCCTTCCTTTAAGCTCAATCCTCTACCAGAGGCCTGGGAGCCTGAGCTGTTTCTAAGACTGCGCTCTTCTGGACAGGTGTTATTCCTGGAATTTGCTGGAGCTACTGTCCCTGTTTGGGGGTAACAGCACTGAATGCTCCAATTACCACTAGAGCCACTGTTGCCTTAACTTTCTACTTTTTTCTAGCTCCTCTCCAAGCCCTTGGTATTAAGCTTCTCGTGTTCTTTCTTCTTCATGTTGCTGTCGCCAGAGATTGCTACATCTATCACAACTACCTTTTTCTGCTGTTTGTTTACCACCACAATGTCTGGTTGGTTAACCATTACCATTTTATCAGTCTGGATCTGGAAGTCCCTCAGGATCTTAGCTCATTCTCTGCCACCTTTGGAGGTGCCTCCCACTTTGACCATACTCGACTCAGATGCTCCCGTGCATTATGCCAGCCACTTGGTTATAGCATTCAGGGTATGCCGTACCTGCTTGCATTTTACACCTCACTGATATGTGCTGGACTGTCTCAGGGGCATCTTTACACAACCTCCACCGGGGGTCCTGTCTGGTATGGTGGACCCCGGCCTCTATTCATCTTGTGCTCAGAGCTTGTTCTTGCTTTCTTGCCATGCAGGGGCTTGTCCTTCCATGTTGGTTCCTCCTCATCACTGGGTTTCTGTTTCCTGATGTATTTTCTTAGCAGGTCATACACTTGCAACATTACACCCCCCATTTGCACAATGAATTTATGCAGAAAATACACAAATTGCTGCAGAAAAATGTACCAGAATGCAGAAAATAAGTTTCACTTTAAAAATTTAAATGTTTCTCAAATGATCTGAAAGGAACTCCTGGGGGAAATAGCTTCCTCTTTTTGCTGAAAACAGCTGTTGGCGTCTGTACAGAGTGAGAGTGGTAACACTGAAGTAAAAACAGTTTGCACACGTTAATTTAATATAATTTGGGGAAATTCAGATCTGGATAGGCCTCACGTGATGCTCCGTCAACACATTACAAATGACATAGTCACGAGTAGGGATACTGGTAGGCCTATTACATTTTATCTAACGCTTTGTGATCGTCCTCATCATAGGCTGCTATTTCTACCCCTCAGTGAGCCCGCGTGCGCCGCCTGTCCATACGCGGAACTAAGACTCGGTAGTCAGTGACGCACCACTACACACAGCTGCTCAGCGGGGGCAATGAAATAAACAAAACGTCGTCATTCTGTGCCAAACACATCGGTGAGTGTCTTCTTTTTTCTGTAAGTTGGAATATGGAGCAACATTTGGTCCAATACATCTATGCGTCCGATCACACTGAGGCTCCTCTGTCTCCCCCGCGCCTCTCGCGTTATTAAATCCAACCGGAGGTGGCTGATGGTCGGTCGGACGGACGTGCGTCTGGACTGTGCTGGGATGTGACCGTGTGAGAATTTGCTTTTTTATTGCCAGCTGTTATTTAAGCCAAGAGTCGGTCCCGGGGCGACGGTCACCGTAGCCTGTTGTGATTAAGGTATGACGATTCAGTTTGATGTCAACGAGTGGTGCACTCTGCAGCAAAAATTATTAGTAACGCTTTGTGTCAGCTCAAATGTCTGCTGTTTTTAAATGAATACATTGCTTGGGTTTGTCCGTTCAACATTTGATTGGGAATCAAGGAAAGACGCAATGTTGACCGTGTCGAGCAAGCCTTTGTTAGTCGTCCCCAAGCCTTTGTAACGCCCAGTTTGATAAGATGGGGCACCGGTAATGAAAAGCTCACAGCTGATTCCTTTGTCTTACAGAGCATCTCACAGAGTATTTGCTACTGTATTCATACATTTAAGCCTTCTGTACACCTCAGATCAGAGGCGTCTGACCGGATGATGCCTTTTATAGCCAAGCGGACTGCACTACTTCCACAGGCAGCTGCCGAAAACATATGATTCATCAGCTTGACATCAACAACACAACGATTCTAGATTTAGTTTAAACTGTAAGATGTTACTTTGCCTGATAAGTAGTATAGTTCTTACCCTATTCTTCCATCATTAAATTGTTACAGTGGCTCTGGTATTACACTGTCTTCTCATTGGCTGCAGGATCAGCTTTTCTCACTTTGTTCCACCTTACACTCCAGTCCTGCTGTGTGCCATGATACCCACTGAATACTCCATGTGTGCATACTGCATTTAGAGCTTGTTTACAATCTTTAAAGCAAAGTGTGCGTGTGTATGTGTGTGTGTGTGTGTGTGTGTGTGTGTGTGTGTGTGTGGTATGTATTTTCCAGTGGGAGGGCAACATTTTCACTCATCTTCATTCCATGTAGTGGCATAATGTCAAAGATAGCTTCTCAAAAAAACACCTTCATCATGATGCTACTGTAAGGGTTAAAGAACAAAACCATAGACTAAATGGAAAGAACCAGCTGTGTCCTTGTGTTTTATATCACTATAGCCTTTGGTTAAGTTTTTGCTAGTGTTGTGAAATACTGAGTGCTTGTTGTAATAATTGTCCCGTTGGTATCTGTGGAGTGTGCATGCATAAACTTGCGGATAACCCAATGCGAATTCTCTCTGTTGTGCTGCTGTGTAACTAATCCTGCCTCCGCACATGGGATTACCGCAGAGACCGCAAGGATTGGCTTCTTTTCTGCACAAATGCTATTTTTAAGTTTCCGAGACTGTTGAGTGTTTGAACAATAGTGACAGACGTGCCCCTTTTGTAGGCAAGCAGTTGAAGCTCTAATCTTGGTTTCATACTTGAGTTGAACAAAAGAAATATCTTGACTCTGGAAAAAAAGAAATCGGGAACACTTCTAATCTACATTACCAGGAAAAAGCAAAAAAGAGAAGTCAGCCCTTTTAGTCATGAGCCATTTTCAACTTTTAAAGTTTTCATGTTGAGTGCACAGATTTTTTCTATTTTTTGTTATATTATATCAATGATATGAAATGTTTGATTTTGATCATAGGAGACCATAATAAGTAGGAAACTACATCAAGTGACTTTTAAAATGCTATGTTCAGGTGTTTGTTTTCCAAACGTTTAACTGAACTTGCACAAACTTATTTGCTGAAATCCTTTCATATGACCACAATTTACCCCTCTCCCTCTGGTTCCTTCTTCCTGGCATGGTCTTCCAGCATGACTTACTGACTTTGTGCCCTCTGACAGTAAAGGATTTTGCAGGTATCAACAAGCGTTCTGCGGTTGTGAGAAATCTCATCTATTCCAGATCCCGAGCTGTCATCAGACCCTGAAGTCGTCCCAAGCGGGCCAGACTGCAAGGAGAAATGAGAAAGTAAAGCCATGATTATGATTCCAAAAGGGAGAAAGAGGGGGACTGAGACTGTATCTGTTAAGCTGCTAAAACTGCAGCAGGAGCTTGCAGCAGTCTAAATGGACTGGGCCATTGTGTGCTTGCAAATTAACTCCTACTTTGTGTCTCCAGAGAGAGGTTCTGAGAAAAGTAATTGGAGGGTGGAAAGAATGCAATCAAAAGTATCTGAAGGCTCGGGTAGTAGCTTTCCGCCAATTAGCTGCCTTCATTGTTTGACACAATTGGTTGTGATGGGGAAATGTGCCTCACCCAGTATTTTACAATATGGAAGACAGGATGTGTTTGACAGACCCTTTTGTGCTATTATATAGAGATTCAATCCAATTCAGGTTTATCGCCCAAAAACATTTCAACTTGCAGAAGAGTTTTAGAAGTAAGTTTTTAGCTCTGATTCAACAACAGTAATCCACATCTTTATTTTGCCGAACTAATTTGTTCCAACAGCTGATGTCAGTCCTTACTAATCACATCAGCATGTTTCAGATGGCATAGAGCTGAAAAATAAATATTTAATTTTGTGTTGACACATTTTTCAAGCCTGACTTTTTGTTCTTGTTATTAAAGCTAATGGTAATACAGCTAATGATTATTTCCATCATTGATTGATCTATGAGTTTTTTTTTATGTGTCACATTGTTTGAAGCAAGTAGATTATCCTTCAACAAAACAGCGTAACTCTCTCTCTCTCTCTCTCTCTCTCTCTCTCTCGTGTGTCTGTGTGTGTGTCTGTGTGTGTCTGTCTGTCTGTCTGTCTGTCTGTCTGTCTGTCTCACACACACACGCATTTCTTAACCTTCCCAATCAACAACAACACTCTTTAGTCCCAATATATATTTGAATTTCAGTTATTAATGTCACCCTTTTTCAAAATGGCACTTGCAATGCTGTTCTGACCCACTCTGTATCTCTGTCAGCTGCTCACCCCTGTCTCCTCACTCTGGGGCTTGATCTGTTAAATAATGCTGATTGCATTTTGCAAAGAGACAGGAAATGGATCCAGCCAACAAAAATCAGTCTTCATACGTATTCTGATCCCTTTTACAGGAGACTGTGCATCTGCTATTCAGGAGGTGAGTTTTCCTGGTCTTTTGTGACTGCGCGGAAGTCATGATAGAATCAGTCATTACCTTTTTTTTACCAGACTTAGCAAGTTTTAATTTTTGTTAATTGTTCCTCAGCGAACTAATTAAAAGTCTATTAGTAATATTACAACCATATGGCAGCTGCAATTGTACCTTGGGCCTGAAGTTAACTTTTTTTGACCACCTGCCACAGTCACTTTTTGCCAGCCATTTTTTTGCCTCATAAAGGTGAAAAACAGGAATTGCTGTTTCTCTATGAGAACTATATCCTGTCCTATTCATCGTAGCGTGCTCGTGGACATTCCGTCGTCATCACGTGCTGTAGTAGGGGGGGCCCGCCTTGATTATCCTGCACGTAGGCATAATTTCCTATCCTGGGCTGG
>NC_045749.1:12496631-12498191 GCF_008692095.1 Etheostoma spectabile | reverse complement strand
CATACAGTTTGATAAAGTACTTATTGGACTTTAAGTTATCATTGCACCTACAATAATGAAGCAGTCCTCAATTTAGGTCATCCTGTACATCTCATCTTTGTTTTTTCCTGCATCCACCGTGTGCAATTGTGTGTGTTTATGCGTGCAGCACTCGCGGACTTGTGGGGGGAACGGAGCAGACTGCTGGGATTGTTGCGAGTAATGAAAATGCGATAGTGGTACCCAGCTGTCAATCAATGTCTTCCAGTGATGTGGCCCCCTATTTTGTCCGGGCCCGTAAGCAACTGCGTGCCCTGTTTACTGATAGTTACACATCTGAATCACTCAATTTTCATTGGCTAGATTGACAGTGTTACCCGCCATTTGCAAAATTGACCCGCGTTTGGCGTGTGGTCGAGTGTTCCACAAGGTTTCCAGTGACTCGTAGACTCTGTGCAGCTGTCCCATTCTGCTTTTGTTATCTGATCCTGGACTATAATTGTATGAACACATCCCCTGCTAGTCTTGTTGTATCAGCGTCTGGATAATCTAATAACACAATAAAGGTATGGTTCTGTGTTGTTTCTCTTTGCCTCACATGCGCTAACTCAATCCTGGTCTGCCTTGCTGCTGGACCCCACTGTGGCTGGTCTTCATCTGTAGGGAATATATTTGTATTGTATTGATCCAATCTAATGCCTTCCTCCTCTGTATGATGTCATACTCCCCTGTGAACTAAATCTTACTGGAGTAATACTAATGGCAGTAGTTTAAAAAAAAAAAAAAAAATATTGGTTAGAGGACAGTGTTTACATTACATTGATATTTCTTACAGATCGTAAGTAGCCTTCCTCACTCAGATTTATGTGTGTGCGGCTGTATATGTGTGTGTTGTGCAATGAAATGATAATGTACCGGCTGTAGAGGGGGAGTGCTCGACAGCTGCTATACATCAGCCAAGCAGAGGTGCTGGCTCAGCTCAATGGACTGTTGGATGGCACTGCTGCAGGTAGTGGGCTATGGTTGATGATGTCATTAGGGCTTTCACAGTCTCCCAAGGTTTCTGTCTGCTCATTGCAACAAATCAAGAAGATGGTGTGGAGAAAGAGACACACAACAGTACAATCCAAAAATTCCAAACATACTTCATTCATTGTTTTGTGCTCATCAGCTGCTCTGTTAAACTAGCTGGATTGGGATTGTCTTTGTGTTACAGGAGAACAAAGTGTCTTAGTAAGGTGTTAGAACTAATCCCCGTGTATTTCACATCACAACGTTCAGAACAAACTCCGCTTTCTGTACAGCGAGACCCAAATTTTTTTTTTCCAAACTATTAAAATTCCTGTAAATGTCTTTTGAAAACTAACCTTAACTTATGATGTGTTGTATGAATTGTTTTGGTGCTTGGAATGAATTTACCAAAGTCTTAGGTTATGACTAAAATAGTATATAAATGAACGTCTGAAATTAAATTCTATAATATTGCTTTTTGAGTGGGAGTTTTGTCAAACATTGCGCTTCGTTGTGTCTTTTGTCCTTAAAGAGTTCAACACCACCAACCATAATAGCACAGGACAACAC
>NC_045749.1:12468979-12496621 GCF_008692095.1 Etheostoma spectabile | reverse complement strand
CCACTCAACCGCTATTTCCCCATCCTGTCCTCTGGACGCAGGTTCCAAGGTTCCCCTTGGGGACTCTAAATTCAAAAGTGTATTTTCTACAGCATATCACATTCCATTATACAGTATTTCTAAAAGCCAGTCAGTTTTCAGTCATTTTCAGTACTTTTGTCGGAGTAAAAACTCTACTTGCAGAAATGCTTTTGATAGCTAATCCATCAGAGCAAACTTGCTTCCAGAAATCAATTTGTGTCAAAGCTGCAACGTAATCGAAACACACTGATTTCAAAAGTGCGACTGTCTTCTGGTGCGTTCATGTTATAGTGACTGCCTCACAAATACCTGTCCACGTTAACTGAATTTTGTTTTTTAAAAAGCGAATAGAGTTGATTAACTGTTGTCTTGGAGTAAAGAAAGTATGGTATGCTTAATGGATAATCTGTGACCTTTTATGTGTAAATGCATTTCTTTTTTTTAGCCACTGTCATTGTAGTGACTCGTCCAATATGCATCTCGTGAAAGTTTGTTCTAAACACATGGCATTGGCAGCAGTGATTTGATTGGACTAACTAGAGGAAAAACGGGTTAATTGACGGTGTAATGTCATTGAATTTTAAACACCAATTGTCATGCGATCTTTGGGAAGTGGCGTGCGACCTCTGGAACGTTTTTGCGCTTTTTCCTTGGAACATTGTCAATCCACCATTTTATATGTGTAATTTACTCAAGTGATGTAAACAGAACAGATAAAATCCACTGCTTTCTGCGGATTTCTGCGAGCCAACATGAAGATCATAACAGCAGAGTCCTTTCTGTCATTTCATTAGGAATTGAGTTTTTATTTCTAATGACTTTCTGTTCCCCATCGATTTGTTTCTGCTGGTTGTGTTTGCATTGCCAGAAGAGGTAGAAGGAAGTATTTTAGACTTGTATTCGTGACTTGAATCTCATTAATAAATTCATGTCAGAGATATTCTCCTCCTGTTATAGTAGCAAAAATAAATCTAGCTCTAAATCTCTACATTGCTTGAGAATATAGCACGGTTATTTGATCATTTTAATTTTTTTGCAGTTACAGTGTTTTAAATAAATTGACTTTTGTAGACATAATGTAATGTAGCCTAGTAGTTTTGAATACATTTTTAAACCAATAGATAAGTTTGTTTGAAAAATATGAATTTGGTTGAATGAATGCAAGTTGGTTTGTATATACAGTCGCTGAAGTTTGTGTGATCACAGCTGTGGAAACATTTAAATCTCTCAGGTAAACTGCTTTAATGATGGTCATAGGCAGAATTGACTTTTTCTTTACAACTTTAGCATAATATGTGCCGTCCAGTGGAGAGATTAGCTGCTCTGTCAGGTCTCGGGTTATGAGGCTGACATGACGCTACCTGATGCTGTATGTGACATTTTTAGGAGTTCACACAGGCAAATGTGGTGAGTGATGCTATGCAACAACCAGTCCTTTTAGCCTACTGCTTAAAAACGTTCTTTTGTTTGACCAACACATTGTATTTGCTTGAGTCAAACTTGTGTAACTTGTGCACATGGATGTATTTAGTTTTGAAACCATGTCTGAGTCTGATTATCTCCATTACAAAGAGATGTGGGGTGTATGTGGAGGATGTTGGGGCACTTTAGTCAAACCAACCTAACATCTTCATTTGTTCCATTACCTTGGACATGGATGCTGTGAGGCATATGATGTCTGTGAGGCAAAGGGGGAGGATGAGAGTCTAAATCAGCAATGTCTTGATGTCAAAGGTTGTATAATGAATAACTCACTCTGTGTGACTGTGCACCATGTCTCATCGTCCCAAACATCATCTCATCTGTTTTGGAAGTAGAGCTGAAATAAATAGCTTATACGTCAAGTGGCCAGTCAAGAGAATAATTATCTGCAGTTATTTTATTGATGTAATCATTTAATTTTCAAGCATAAATTCTGAACATTCTCCTGTTTTAGCTTCTCAGATGTGAGGATTTGATGCTTTTGTTACTTCTTTTCTAAGTCATATTGGCTGTGATAACAAATTGAATATCTTCTTGTTTCCAAGAAACAAGCATTTAAAATTTGTCACCATGGCCACTGAACAACAATTTTTGTACAATTGTCTGTCTAATACTACAAAGACAAAATTATTAAGCAGTTAATCGAGTACAGAGCAGATCAGTAGATTAATCAGATGATTATAGAACTTGCATCCTTAAATGGAAGTGAATGTCTTTTTGGTGTGGTGCCAAATTCATTTAAAACACAGAAAAAATTTCCCAAAATTACTTTGAGGACATATTTTTCTGTTTCCTGGATAGGGAAGAATAGAATTGACAGGAAATGATGGAAGCGAGAGGGGGAATAACGTGTAACAATTTCCTCAACCAGACTTGAATGACACGGTCAGTCTTGAAACCCTAGGCCACGGGGATGTAATGAAGTTGCTTTCTTACTATAAAAAGTGGTTAGATACCACTAGATGTAGGTGAGAAAATGTATTAATAACTTTTAATGTAATATGGGTGAACTGACCTTTTTTTTTTTTTTTACTTAAGACTGAATCTCTTCCAACAGTTTCAATATTAAATTTTTCTAAATTTAGTGTGTCTATAGTTGTGGGTGAATTTGCCATTAATCTTCAACTAAGTTGTGACATTTTTCCTTTATGCTTCTAAGTGGTGTGAGGTTTGTACTTGTGCGCTGGTGTCTGCGTTCTAGTGTATCTCTTTAAGAGAAAAGCATGTGTGTATGCTGGGGAGTGTGTGGTGAAGCACATGAGAGAGTGACAGGGATTAGCTTTGGAGCGAGTACAGACTCTGGAGGCATAGTGAGAGAAACAAAGAGTCTGCCCTGTGCCTTCCGACCACAGTGGGAAAGCTGTAGCAGGAAAAGTTAACCCTCTTCTGATGTTGTTTATGGAGAAGGAGAACCCAGAAATGAGTAGGGGGGAAATGCAACCATACCAAGCCACAGTCAAGCGGACCAATCACAGTTGTTGCGGTCTGTGTTACCGCAAAGTGTAGTTACATTTTTTGAGAAGTGCTCATCAGGGTGCGGCATAGGGTCCCTATCTTCACGTCAAACCTACAACGGGGATTTAACACAGAAGCATAAATCTTGCTTAAGCCTCCCTAGATTCATGATTAAGACTTGGTCAACTCATGTTGGCTAACAGCAGGTATGAGGAAATGTGGAAATCCTTTGTGACTGTAATACAGTAGGTTTGAAGTAACCAGTATGACTGGTATCGGAAAAGTTCCAACTGTATTAGTAACTTTGGCTGTGGCGAGAGAAATAGAACACTGTGACGAGTTTTGTTAAAGCCTGTACAGTGAGCATTTAGTCTTTTGCTTTATCCTGTTTATAGAGACTTGAAGAGCTGGGAGGTTAAAAATAGCTTCTTTGGCCTCATTGCAATACTAAATATGCAGTATGGACATCATTTATCTTGTTTTATGAATGTTGTTTTTTCACATACTGTAAAATCTAACGTTTTCCTGGGTATTTCATATGACCGACACCCCCTTCGGAGTAAAGCAATTCAGCTGCACAAGCAAAAATGTGAAAATTAAGGAAGCAAGTCCTAAAATTATTGCAAGACCATCAAAATGTTTAGCAGGTTTTCCAGCCTGGGAAAACCCTAATGAGCTTCCGGCAAATTTGAGATGTGCTCTGCAAGTCAGTCTGGCCAAGAGCCCATTCATGCCCGTTTCCAATTTTTCCAAATCGAGGCACCAATCACAACCGTTGAGGTGGACTTTACACGATGACGGTAGCACAGCGAGGGCCACGGAAGTGCAGCAACCCGCCGATGTTGCTGCTACGTCACCCGAATCGTTGGTCTGATTGGTTGAAGGACTATCCAATTGCGCCCAGAGGCGTTTGAGCGGTGTACTTTGGTGACCCTTTTGTAAATGTGCTGTGAATGAACCTTCCCCATACCCACTCTCAGTTAAAACTGAGAAGGGTCTGGTGTCAACCAGGCTACAGGTTTTCATGAAAGTAGAAATAGTTATGGGGGCTATGCCGGCCACTTTCATTTCACCGAAGTCATTATGTTCATAATAAAAGTAAAAAATCTTCTGAAAGTCTGTTGTTTTAGCACATGGACTTTACAGCAAGGTAGAAACAACATATAATAAAATACAAACTGTTCATTGTAGAGCTGCAATATTTAGTCAACCAGTTGTCAACTGCTTATGTAAAAAACAATTATTATAGAAAATATATAAAATAATATATTATTATTATTTTATAGACCAAATGATTAATCTATTCAAAACCGAGCCAGTGCACTGGAATGGAGCGCACGGCCAAATCAACAGAGAAGGGGCTCAGTGCAGTCTAGTCTTCAATGCTGCTGTAATGTGTCAGTAATGAAAGCCACTTGCTTTTACTTTTGATTACATTTTATTTTCTTGTGCCGGAGAGAGTTGTGAGAGAAGTGTTATCGGGGCTGCAAAAAAAGTTTGCAGGTGTGAGTTTTGCAGCAACCAGTGTTCACTGTTCAGTGCTCACTTTCCGTAACTCTATTTGGATATCAGCTTTGGCTAAAATCCCAACATGGAAATGTAAATCTGTGGGTTTAAGTTTGTACATCTGTACACCTGTGTATGTGTGTGCCTCATGATTGCATAAATGTCCTCTAAATACAATCTAATTGGAATTAGACTTTATAAGAACATCTTTTGAAAATGAGGTCCCAATGAGGTTAATCAAGTTTGCCTGCATACAGTTAGCATCTCTGGCTTCCTCTCTGCTGTGTTCTACTTCCCCTTCACAGGATTACATAATCTGTCTATTTAATCGTGTGTGTGTGTGTGTGTGTGTGTGTGTGTGTGTGTGTGTGTGTGTGTGTGGGTGTGTGTGGTGTGTGTGTGTGTGTGTGGTGTGTGTGTGTGTGTGTGTGTGTGTGTGTGTGTGTGTGTGTGTGTGTGTGTGTGTGTGTGTGTGTGGGTGTGTGTGTGTGGGTGTGTGTGTGTGTGTGTGTGTGTGTGTGTGTGTGTGTGTGTGTGTGGGTGTGTGTGTGTTGTGTGAACAATGGCAGGTGTATAATTTCAGTTCCTGTCTCTGCATTCTGGATTTTTTTTATGTGTTTTGGACTTTTCCCACATCTCTTTAGCTTTCCAAGATTATTATCTGCTCCTCCAGCAAATCCGTACGCATCCTTCTTTGCATTTTCTGTTCACACACACACACACACACACACACACACACACACACACACACACCTTGTCAAAACTCTAAGTAAGTCCTCTTTAAGTCTGCCACACACTGATATGTTTTTTTCTACTTTTTAAGTATTTACATTTATTTTCTTGTGAGGTTATCAGAGAGAGAATAACATTTCCCTTTGGATAAAAAAGGGACATTTTCCTATCCAAGAAAAACGGCAGACAGAAAGAAGACTACTTTCCCTCTTTGACTTACAACTGGTCTGGTGGCATTATGCCCATACTGTACAATCTTCTGTTTGCCATGTTGTGAACACCATATTTATCTGTAATTCTTAGGGATATAGGGTTCTCTAACATTTTATTGAATCTGAATTAAAATCCCTTGTAAAATCTATTCAGGTTCAGCTTTCAACATTTCTAAAAAACAAAAAGTTATGATTAACCAAAACTGATTTGTAATTACCTTTTGTTGGTCGTGAAGGCACAAACACTGCAGTTTTGTGTTCAAGACAATAAATAATAACCAAACTTTAAGTTTGGCGTTTGGGTAAGGTACTGAGGGAATTACTGTTGCTCAAATACAGGCTACAGCTGACATAATCTGCTGCTGGCACAGTTTGTCATTGTTGTAGAAAGGCCTGCGACTTGACATTTTGGGGAAATCGGTCTAGTTGCCATTTTGTCGAGAGTGCGATAAGGAGATTGCTACACTGTTATCAATAAGCTTTGTTTAGCAAAAAGGCTGGAAACAGCCTGGCTCTGTCGATAGGTCACAACATCTAGCACGTATTTAATGTTCACTAATTAACAAATATCTTGTTTACTTAATCTGTACTAAAAACGACAAGCCGGGTTTTTAATGGGAGTAACGTAAAATGTTTTTGGCAAGCAGTGTCAACCTGGTGTCTCTGCTGGAAGTCCTGGAAGTCACTGTCAAGTGGGGTGGACCAAATGCTTTACATGTGGTAATAATAAGTGCCCAAAAAGCAACCTGGCAATTTGCTGAAGGGTTGTGCCGCGGTAGAAGTGTCACTTAAATGGCCCATTTGCGTAACTCTAAGTTGTGTTCTTTAACCACCAAATGTGGCACAATTGGATTTTATATTTCACAATTATTGTTTCATATCAGATCGTTTAGTCTTGGGCAGTTCAGTGCTTGTGTGGAAGCGATAAGAGGCAGAGATGTCTCCAGTGTCTCAAAATGGACAAATCTGATCGGCAGTTACATGACTGGCCATTTCAAGGGGGCATTTCTCCAAAAGTTGAATCCATCTCAATTTAGCTTAGCTAAGGATTTCCCCTTGCGGCCCCCATCACCTCAGCCTTAATGCATTACCTTTTTCTAAATAACTGGGAAGACCTGCGTTTTTACCAGACCACCTGAGGGCTGCCTGATTGTGTGTGAACACAGCCTAAGTTGTCACAAAGTAGGATTTCTGTAAAACAAAATTCTAGCTACCAAGATGGAACTGTGGTGTCTTACATAAAAATGCATCACTACATTTTGGGTCTCAAGCTGGAGGAGTGGCTTAATAAAGTTATATACCTGCATGATGTTATGAAGGTATATATGTCTTGTGTCATGCTGAAACAGAAACTAACGAATGAAACTGCTCTTCTCTGGCCTTTTGGGAAATCAATGGGGAGCTGAAGGTTGAAGGAATTTCAATCTTTTCTTCATCTGTTTGGAATTTCAGTGATCAAGTCTCTTCCCAGCACTACCCTAATCTGGGGAATTCAACATGGATTCATTGAAATAATTGCTCCACATTGACCCCGAGCCACTTGTCACACTCTGTTGGGGACAGAGAGACAAGAAACTGATTTCTGTGGACTCAGGGCAGTATTACTGTGTTTATTCTGGCAACGGTACAGAAAATGAAACGTTTACTGACAATGAATCGCTTACTGTAAATACATAAATCCTCCTTCCTTTTTTTAAGTTTCACATGTTTGGTAATACTGTGTCATCCCTTTGGGTCTATTTTGCTTTGGTTGTCTTTCACATCTCCTTGGCAGCTGAGAGAGTGTAAAAGTTTAAAGTAAGTGTGTTAAATGTGTAGAAAGCATCAGCTCTTGCGTTTCCCCCCCGAGTCTGTTCAGAGCTCATTTAGCCAACCACACAATTAATCACATCCAAACTGGGACTGGTTAACATATTGTCAAATGGGACGGTTAACAAAGACATTATGAATGCAGTTAACTATAATATCATATGCTTTTGATTAATTCTGGACATAGGGTAAACAGGCAAGGAGACATTTCGGAGGCAGAGAAAAAGTCACTGTAATAGTCAAATCGCACTGGTACTGATTTATGATGCAGCTACATTTGAAATGACAATGAGATAAAAAAAACACATCATAATTTATTCCCAGTGAGTTATAAAAAAACTGTTCAAGTAATCACCAGCCTGTGTGTTATGTGTGTGCATATTGATGAAATTATACAATGTCAGGGACGGTTAAATAATCTACCAGTTTACAACAAATTTGACAGTTTCATGTCTTCATGAAGACATGAAAGGGGATAGAGAAGGGGAATGACATGCAGCAAAGAAACACAGGTTTGAGTTGAACCCGGGCTGGCTGTGCCAAGAAGTAAACCTCTATATGTGATTGCCCGCTCTACCCACTGAGCTATCTGGGTGCCCGATAGTTAAAGTGTGTGTGACTTGAAATCCAAAATATCGTTGTAATATCTCTTCAATCCCACGTTGTTTTTTTTATCATTAATCTTTTTTATTTGTGTGTGTAGGTCTCTTTCATAACCCACCAATCCTCGGGGGAAGCACCCCTTTAAATATAGTCTATAGTTGTAGTATAATAATGCTAGGATTGATTGGTACACAGCCGAGTTTTTCTGCCTGGTTGCGCATAAGAACCAGAGAATGGGCTCTCAGCCATATTGCAGGTCTGATCTGACAGCAGGTACACAGAGGGGCTTCTTGGCAAACTGAGTAACAGCAGAGCTCAGCTGAGCAGACCGTAGAGGAGACAGGACTGTCATTTACCTGGCGTAGGAGCAGAGGGGGGAAGAACTGGGGAAAAGGGCGGAATTGTATTTTTATTTTTTTTTAATAAATTGACTTCAGTGGCATAAGAGGAGCTCCTGTAGTATTTTGATGGGCTTGTCTCTCTGTAGACCTCCTGTTGTCAGGACTCTCCTCTACTGATGGATAAGTACCTCATTACAACCGAACTTACAAAAAAAAACCATATATCCATATAAAACCTCTTCACTCTTAGTTTAACAGTTTCTCATAACCAGTCAGTGGTGCATCTGTTTATTTAAAGCTGTTGTCTCCTAACACCTTAAACTGACCCCTGGGGCTGCTGCCATGGTTAACATCAAATTGGAACCACGTGAGGTCTGTGATTGGTTGGAGTGCTGTTGGATTTGTATCTATTAATATTGTTACAGTGAACTCTTTGACGTACAGCAAGCCCGGAGGGTACACACACTCTCTAAAGTGGTGACCTTCTGACAGCTTGATTCACAGATTTAGTTTAGCTTTATTAATCCTAAAGATATTCATGCTATAGCACGTACAGGTGTGTGTGTGTGTGTGTGTGTGTGTGTGTGTGTGTGTGTGTGTGTGTGTGTTGTGTGTGTGTGTGGTTTGGTGTGTGATTGTGGGGGTGGGTGCTGTGTGGGGGTGTGTGTGTGTGTGTGTGTGTGTGTGTGTGTGTGTGTGTGTGTGTGTGTGTGTGCCCCCCCCCTCCGGGCTTGCTGCCAGTCAAGGAGTTCACTGTAGGTTAGGTTTCACAAACAGGAAACACAATGCCAATTAAGAGTGGAGGGTTTTACTGCAGTTGTTGTTCTTTCAAAGCCCATTAATGACCTCTCTGGTGGTGCAGCAGCGGTTAGTGATGGATGTTGTTTCATCGGACTGCCGTAAAAAAACATTTGAGTGAACCAGAGGTCTGCAAATCTAGTGCACAAATACATGAGACAGACCTTCTTGATGTATTTTGTTTATCCCTCATATTTACTTTAAAATCTAGCTTGGGAAATGACACATGAATGCCCACTGTTAATGAATACAAACATTTGTGACTGAATACAGTAGGAGCTATAATGATATGATGATGCTCTCAGGCAGGTACCTTTGGCCCGGATTCACGCTAATTTACAGTAACTCATTAGCCACATGCAGAAACACTCACAATGTGACTGTGTGCTCTCCAGTGTTGTAGTAGGCCTACTCGAGATTGGTCTTGGTCAATTTTTTGAGGTCTCGGAATCGACTGCATTTACTCGGTCTTATCTCGGATTAAAAAGGACTTGGGCCAGTCAAGACCTGGCTGCAGGGATTTTGCTAAATTGCCTGTGCATTGTCTGAATTAGGCCTATGTGTAACTTAATGGAACTAATAACTTGACTCATATCTTATTTGAAATTTACCGTAAACCTCTTTCTACCTACCCCCATGCACTACCAAGGACGTGAATGCGGGAGACAAGAGAAGCTCTGGTTGTGTAACACAAATCTGGTATTGGTCTTGACTTGGTCTCAAAGTCGTGGTCTTGTTTTGATCTTGATACACTCTGCTCTTGGTGATGATTGGTCTTGGTCTTGGTCTTGGTTTAGGTGGTCTTGACCACAACACTAGTGCTCTCTGCGCATCAAAGTGTATTCTGCAGTCACACTGATGATACAGATAGAATTACCAAAAGGGAGAATATTCCTTTACTGGCTTTGTATTCAAATCCCCAAATCCACTTCACTTCACCGATGGAAGTAATGAATCAAGGCATGCAGATCAAAGAGTTGAATATTTATAGACTGGATGTAAACAGGCCATCCCCAGGTTTTTATTGCACATGTTTTTATTTACACATGCAACTACAGTAGAATCATAACATGCACAACAATTCTGTCCTCCACTTCGACATGTAGTATGTAGAATATTAGAACAATATAGAATTATTACAATATATTATATATTGTCAAATGTACTTATTTTTCCTTTGGGAGACTGCTGTGTAACTTGTTTTGTGTTTCACAACAAACAAACATGCTGTGGGTTTTTACCGTCATGTGAATAAGCAGTTAAAGACAAATGGCAATGTTGTCTTGAGTGAGACACACACACACACACACACACACACACACACACACACACACACACACACACACACACACACACACACACATTTTGGCATTGAGTTAACCTTGCTACTCTACATACTTTCTCCAAGTCTCTGAAGCCGTAAACCATTTACTAAATCTTTATACACCTCCCATAATTGGTATGAGATAGGTTTGGATAAGAAAAGCTTTAATCAAAAATATAACCAGATTAGATTAATTGATAATTCAAAGAAATGCTAATTAGATGCAGCCATAATGCATTTCCACTGACAGGGTTTTCATTAGTGTTCCTTTTCAGTTTGATTTATTGCTGGATATCTAAAGGCATCATCAAGTAAGAGCTGTTTTCAAGTCACGTTGTATGAAGTCATTCAGTCTTTTTAGTAGTCCAAATTGATTGATAAAATGTTTATCTTTGAGCAAACAAAGTTTTGACTAATGCTCTAAATGAACAATACTTATTCTATTTGTTTTAATTTAGTTTTTCCTGTGATGCAGTTTGTGATTTTCATTCACCCTTGACTGCATCCCAGATTCTTCCACCATGTAATCGACTAGTTTACAATTTAGGTGTGACGGAGAAATCTCTTTTAATGAGTGCTGAGGTGCACACATGATCAAATGATTCCCCCCCCCCCCTTTGGCACCAACCTGAGACTGCCACTGTTGCACAAGATGCTCATATGGCCGCTAACTTTGTTTGTTGTTAGATTGTATCAGCATAATCATCATCTTGATGAATACCGTACTTATCAGAGACAGTGCACTGATAAACTGAAGTGGCAGCTCTGATTGTGCTGGTATAGCTTGTTAGTGGACCTGTGTGGCATTCTCAATCTAAAGTCTCCACCCCCCCCCCCCCCCCCCACAACCCCCCCCCCCCCCCCCCCCCCGCCATCAACGCTGGTTTCTGATTACTGCCATTTCACTGACCTCCCATCTGTATGCTTGCTTTTTGGTTTCTTAATCCTGTCATTTTCATACTGTGGAGCTTGAGGGGTGCTTGGAAAAACCGGTCTGCGTGCAAACACACACATACACACACACACACACACTCCCCAGTGGTGAGAAGGAGCTAAAGCTTAATTGCTGTCAGTGGCAGTACAGATGGCTGCATTAACTGAAGTTAAGATGAATCTTATGTAAAACCTCTTGTGTAACTCCCCAGGACAGCCCCATACTGCCGCAGCTTTCATGACTCTTGTCTGTCTGATCTATCCAAGAACAACAGGGAACCACATGGACTGTCACTCTCCCTTTTGTGGAAATCATGGCCTTGAATCTTCAGGTTGTTGGAAACAAGAATTCTTGCACACACATATTCACCTCCTGTAGTGATTTATTACACACTTTGGCGATCACCTCTGTGATGATTTATTAAAGTCTCTGTACTTGTGCTATTCTGAGACTAACTTCTGTTGTCCTGTGGAAAACCACATGCATTTGGTTTTTTGAGAGTGGCCCAAAGTTTTCTTCCAGTGTACTGTAGGTCAGCACCAGGACACGTTCATGGACTTGCTTTTGTAGAGTTTCTAATGTGGTTAAAAAAAAAACTATAAAATAATTACCCAAAGTAACAACAAATTAATTTGTTCAAACTCATTTGCCTGTGTCATGTGGATTGTGAAAGTGTTTATAGTGACAAAAATGAATATCAAAATTAATAACTGCAAAAAAATGCATTCCTCCAAGCCACTCAAGTGCATTAGGATGGAGACAGCAGCAAAACCAAACCTGACAGCACATTATCTGTCGTCAAGTGCGGGTAACTGTGTGAGTCATGGGGGACGGGGGTGCCAAGGAAGCCGTTATGCAAACGTTGGCCACTGTCATGCCTCAGAGGAGGCCACAGACACTCGCAGCGCTCTTGAGCAGTGCCCCCGAATGTCCATATATTCAGACTTTTATTCCATATATTCAGACTTTTATTTAATTTTAATTTTCTTAAGTGCGTGCGTGCGTATGTATGTGTACATACATAGTATAATCTTATTTGAATGTGATTTTTATTATCTCGTAGCTAATCTGTCCGTTCTCTGTGCCTCCTCTTTAGGGCAGCGCGGGCAAGGTGTCACAGTTCAGACCATCATGCCCTTTGCTCTGGCAACAGGACAGCAAGTGTGTGTTTAAGCGCCCCTGGTTGGCTCTGCTGGGATGAACATGCCACTGCACCAAATCTCTGTCATCCCCCGTGATGTCACTTCATCGCGGGTGTCAGGCAGTGGGAAAGCTAAGGACAAGGACAAGCAGGTATGTGAAGGGTTAAAAGGCTGGGGACAAAGTAAAGGGACAGTTTTCATCCCATAAAGTGTACTTTTGATCTTATAGAGATCTACAATAGCAAGGGGAGATTCTGCAAGCTATTCTTATATCCCACACATTATTTAGTTAAGGGATATTTCACCGTTGGAAAGATGAATGAATCTTTAAATTGGATCACTTATGTAGTAGAAATATCTAGGCAGAGAAAAGCCAGAAAACGTGTTTTTGGCTTATGTTGATTCATAAAGACACCAAATCCCAGCATGCACTCGCTGCTCTACAAGTCCACTCCAAAGTCACGCCTACCGTTTACGGACATAGACTGACAGACAGTGAGGCGTTCAACTCAAGTGTGTTTTATTGTCATTTCAACCATACACACAAAACGTTTCACCGTGGCTCAAGTGATGTTACACTTATAAAATATATAAAAATGACTTGCAAAACAGGCTACATGTAGTGCACACACATTATAGGCTCAGTAAAGTCCAGCTAATGCATTGGTTTTGCAGTTGAATAGTGGGTAGAATACAGGATTTGGCACCTTTGCTGCATTTTGTAAATCGTTTCTACTTCAAATTTACAAAACTACTCAGTAAAAACACTAACGAGAGCACTTTTATTTTAGCATCTCTGCTGCTTTAAAAGTTTTATTTTACACACTCAGGATAGTCACACACAAAAACCTGGGATTTGGAAACCAGACCTGCCACATCTGAAAAGTTTCATTTGAGCCAATCACAGTTTTCTGATTTGAGGAGGATTTGACTTTTCTCAGAATTCAAAGAGAACTCTCAGAAATGTTTAAACCTTTCACATCTGAATGTCATTATGAGTTATCAGGATATTTGTAATGTCTGAGATTGTTATCACTTTTGATTTGTCAATAATAACAAAGGTCAGGTGCAAGATCATCTGTTCAGTCTCACAAGCAGCTCATCAACCTTTACTTTCTTTCCCCCCTCTCGGTCTCTGTACTCCCGCAGCATCAAACTCTGAAGTGCACTCAGAGTGCAGTTGCTTTTTTGAGCTCATGAACAAAGCGAGGTGCTAAGACAATATGTTCGTGGCCTGCCCTTTTTTCACCGCCCCATCAGCTCACAATAGATCCTGGGCGCTAAGTGTAACAGCACAGGTGTTCTTAAGAGGTTTCTTCATGTTTCATATGGTGCTGTGTTTCAGCCTCCTGTGCTGGAGAAGTGATAGTACACACAAACTGTAAACTGCCGCTGACATATGTGTTTTTACTTTAAATACACACACACACACACACACACACACACACACACACACACACACACACACACACACACTTGAACCATTTATTCATGTCCACGTGAAGAAAATACACACATGCACACACCTCACCAGTGATTAATGTGCGAGCTTAATCTGTGTTCACAATGAAGCTCATAAGCATGCCTTGTCATTGCAAAGGTGAAATAAAGGTGTGCGTTTGGGTTGCTGAAATACCTTTTTGTACAATGCATGGTTAACAGGATTAAGGGGTTTTAACTTTGAGAGCAGTTGTAGCAAGGTTAACTTAATCTGCTAATAAAAGTGAAACCATAAGCTGTATAATGTCTGGGGGGCATTTGGTCTCCCTGTTGCCATGTTAGCTTAGTGTAAAGATCCACCCCGGCATCTCCCTGCTCAGAATCACTTTCCCTCTATTTGTGTCTCCTGCTGGCTGAGCCTCCTTTTTCCCACTGAGGAAAAAGTGGATAACGCAGAGACTCCTGTCCTCAGCAGAGTAGAAAGTGAAGGAAAAGAGGAGAGAGTATTTTTGTGTGTGTGTGTGTGTGTGTGTGTGTGTGTGTGTGTGTGTGTGTGTGTGTGTGTGTGTGTGTGTGTGTGTGTGTGTGTGTGTGTTGTGTGTGTGTGTTTGTGTGTGTGTGTTGTGTGTGTGGTGTGTTGTGTGTTTGTGTGGTGTGTGTGTGTGTGGGTGTGTGTGTGTTGTTGTGTGTGTGTGTGGTGGTGTGTGTGTGGTGTGGGGGTTGTGTGTTGTGTGGTGGTGGTGTGTGTGGTGTGTTGTGTTCACAGAGCACAAGTCGCTAGGGTCTTGCCTCTTAGACAACACAACTGGTCTTTTAGCGCTCAAGAAAAAAACAGAACTTTCCTCTATTTAGAATTCTGAGTTAGTCAGCTGCTCCTTCAGAGAGCAACACATCTTTAACTGTTGCTGGCCCCTCACTAGCCTCTCTCCTACAACGCCACTCAAGTTCATTTGTCTTCTTCAAACTCCTCTTTGGGTATGTGCTAGTGGGCAGTATGGATCCTCCACTTTGAACTTGTGTATAGATAGATAAATTGAGGTTCAAGAAATACTTTTAAAGCAGCTTCAAAAGATTTGGAGAGAGAGTTTTATTTAGTGGGGAAAAAATAAAAAATTCTCTTACAGTTCCCAGCTTTGGCAAATAATACGGTCAGATTTATTTGAGTCTGGGGTTTTTGATAAGGCGAGCAGTGAATAGATTATGCATGAGTTGACAATAAGTAAGCTCTAGCAGATGGGGAAGGAGAGAGTCTTGTGGTGTATCTGGGAAATGCATACTGAGCTGCCATGTTTGTTGATTATCTAACATCTTTAACCCCGTCGGCAAAGTCATTTGCTGGTGTCTTTTACTGTAAATATAGTTAATGACATGAGCAGCATGTGATTAGTGTACATCCAGCAGAGTTAAGAATCATAGCAAGGTTTTAGTGGAAACAGATGTAGCTTTTATTTTCACACAACACATGTATTCACACCAACATGCATGGCCTCGCTTACAAGGGTATTATAGGGTATTATATTTAGCAGTATATCTCTGTAATACTTGATACACGCCTTTCTGATGCTGCATGTCTTTTTTTATGAAAGCATAGACAGCCCTGGAAGCTTTGTCCTTCAAGAAGCGTGTGTCTGAGTCCAAGGACAGTCAAGACTCCTCGTCTCTCCTCTGATGTTTGGTGGTTTGATAATAGCTGCCGCTGTAGAGCTCCTGGGCACTGATTTTGGGCTCCACAAAGCCCGGCTCCCTCAAACACTGACCACCATAGCAAAATCTTTGAACACAGCCTCCAGGCCGAACAGGGACTGTTTAACGTTGCTTTCTTTGCTGATTTAACAAAGCACTTCTAGTATAGTGACATTACTTGTTCACTTTAAACAGAGTTCTTGCACTTTTTGTGTAGTTGAAGCATTTTGGCTGAGATAGTCGTGTCGCCTGCTGGTTTCCACCCAGTACGACTTAATCCGTAAAATATTTTTACAAAAAATACTGTTTCACAAAATGTGTTTTGAAAAAAATATTTAAAATGCCTCTCTCAGCCTTGAGGCAGAGAAACATTTTGTGGTTCTACAGTAAACTGTCCAAATCAGTTCCCGCCACATTGCTGTGCTGAGGGGCATGCAAATGGAAATGCCATGATAGTCACACAGAAAGCCTTGGGGCTGGGTAAACTAGGCATGACATTCTGAATTATCAGGAAAAGAGTGTTTACATGTGTGAAAGGAGTACATAAGGTGGTCACTTCTAGTCTGAAGCAAAGAATGTGATCTTTTTATTTTGCAGACTTTAAAGGTGCAAGTACAAAGGATCCTGTCATCTTTGTGTTTTCCCTGCTCCATGTATGGTACATAGACAATTTATCCAGTTTTCCCAGTTAATATTTATGTTACACAAATGTGGACATGTGTGCACATAATTTCTCTTTTTCTTTCTCACACACATACACAAGCATACAACCTTTACGTTTATGCTGGTGTAGATGTTCTGAGGCCACACAGGTTCCCCGGCCTGTCTACAAAGCAGAAGCTGGAGAGCGATGATAACACTTAGGCAGAATGGGATTCTCTCTAGTCTGGCAGATGTTTTCATAAAGGTCTGAATGTTGTGTGTGTCAGCAAACTAACCTACTTTGCATATGCCACTCATGGAATTCTGAAATTTACAAACTTGGCAAACACCCTTTCTTTATCTGCTTATACAATAAATACGAAGTCATTACTGACTGAAAAGTGTAGAAAGTTAAAGAGTAAATGTTTTTCTGTTATGCTTAACTATAGCAAATAACTATATTAGCGTTTAAGAGATCTTTTATCTTTGTTTTTTATCTTTTTGATTTATATTTTAGTCTAACTTTATTTCAAAAACATAGTAAAAATGCCTATTTATGATCCCAACAATGACAGAAACCGTGAAAAGCAACACATTCTTACATTTCAGAAACTGAAACCACTAAATGATTGCCATTTTTGCGTGATAAATAACTTAAATGCCTAACTAGTTAAAGTTATTTAATGCACAACAAAGAAGCAGTCATTGGCAATAAAAATATAAGTCTCTAGGCCCCCCCATCAATGCTAATTAGATTATTTTTGGGGGCCTTTTCCCCCTTTAGTCAGAGTAACCGTGTAGAGACAGAAAGGTGGGAGAGAGATGGGGGATGACACACAGCAAAGGGCCGCAGGTCTGATTCGAACCAGGGTTATAACAATATATATATAACAATATAATACCTACTATAAATTATTTGCAATTTAAGAAAATGACTGTAAATAGGAATGCAAATGCATAATGAGAACTGATGAGTTCAAAATGTTTATAGTCCGGTGGGATTTAGCTGTCCCTGAGCCCAGTGGTGCGGGACCCGATGCTGTGGGACCGTCTGGCAGAACAGTTTGTATGATGGTGATTTGAGTTTCTGATAATCCTGTTGGCCTTCTTACTGCACTGCTGGGTATGGAGGTCCTCTATGGAGGGCAGCTCTGTCCTGGTGATGTGCTGGGCAGTTTTCACCACCCTCTGAAATGCCTTACGTTTGAGGGCGGGGCAACTTCCATACCAGGCGTTAATGCAGCCAGTTAGGATTATTTTGATGGTTTACCTGTAGAAGATGCAGAGTGTCCAGGGAATCCTTGTTTACCCTTCTCAGCCTGCGGAGGAAGAGGAGCTGCTGTCTTGCAGTCTAGGTGAGGGTGTCTGTGTGGTATTGGATTAATCAACTCATTATTTCACCACTAACTTGCAGGATTCGCTGCCCACACTTTATTTACTGCAGCCCATTAACCTGCTGCTGTTATTTTTCTGCCTCTTGCCTCTCTCTATCTCACTATCTGAGCCTCTCTTAGTGAAAACACACATGTGAGGATGTGCAGGTACACACAAACACACCTACATGCCAGCAGCTGGTGTTGTTTGTCAGCCCGTCTTTTCCCAGAGGACCCAGCTGCGCAAAGCCACTTGAGGTTGAAGTGCTTAAAAACATAATTAAATGTGGAAGGGCCGACACGACGGCCGGGCCTTTTGATTGCCTTGACAGTTGTAAGGAAGGACAATGCTTCACCTTTTTTTTGTTAGCCATTGTGATGACTCCACGGGTTATTTTACTTTTTTTGGTAGCTGTGTCACTCTGTGCGATATTAAGTTTTATATATGCGATTACCTGCTCTATGTTCTAGTAGACATGGCATAATGTTGTATGTTAGTCGCAGGTGAGTTTGATTTGTCTTCAGCGTGAGGGGGCACTGTGTGTATTTCAGCTCTTGGTTTCAGAAGAGCAGCTTTTAGTAGAGTGCGAGGCATTCAGAGGAGATGGTGTCTTCTAATTAACCCCGGCCCCATCGCCCTGCACCCACGTGTAGATACACTTTCACAGCTCAATATTAACACTTTGTTAAATGAGAAGACTGCTTTCAGATGTTCTTTTAGTTAAAGCACATTTTCAAATGATTGCATAATTTTCATGTTTTGTAGGCTGCTGTATAACCTAATCCAACAGATGTATAGCTATTATCCTGCTAATTCACAGAAATGTGTTGAGCCTGTCACACACTGCAGGAACAGAAAGTACACCTGAACTCAAAAAAACCTTCCAGCTGTGAAAGCCCCCACTTTTGCCAAAATGAATTTAAAAGAACTAATTTATTTTTGCCATGGTGCATTTCTCAGATTTTGAATGTCTTATTTATAGGAGCGACTGTAGTTATAGTGCACAGAGACACAAGTGAAGAGCCTGCAGAGACAGAAATGTAGAGAGGCAGAGATAGACAAGTTATTTCCAGGAAAGAGCATGCAGCTGCCTCAGTCTTTGCTATGCTTCCACCCAGAGTGCTATTTCACACTTCTGTTCACTGTAAGTTGTCTCTGCAGGGTGACTTAGGACGCTGTTTAATTTCCAGTGACTTGCTGACCTGACTCCTATGACTTGCCCTAAACATTCAGCCACTGCCAGCCAGATCAATGGTGGAGGCTCTTTTGGCTTTACCACAGCAGCTGTGTTCATCTTTCTGAGAAGACACTGCCGATGTTTCCCTCGTTGCAGCCTGTCTTCTCGTTCTGTGGAGTCTGACGCACAATGGCTGCCTGATGTATGCTATTCATATGCAGCCGTACACCCTGGCTGTATAATGAGTCTGATATGACTCATGGTTTTGCCATCCATTGTGGTGGCCAGGATTTGGTGAACGCACAGGCACATAATAAGTCCCTTGTGCATTCAGTGAAAGATGGTGGGCAGTCAGACACTTTCCAATAAGATATAAAGAGTTTCCCAATTGTCGATCATTTTGCGGAGAAGGAAGTTTAGGCACAAATACGCACTAGATTCTCTTAACATTGAGACTGCCTCAAACTTTTGTCCAATCACAGTCTCCTTTAAATGTCTCTCCCATATGTTCTCCTCCTTTCTCTTCTCCCACCACCTCCTCTTTTGCGTTCTCCTCCTCCATTCTGGAAGGATGCAGTGGAAGATTAGCAGTTGATCTTCTCCACCTATGGATTCACTCATGTGACCACACTGTGAACTTCTCCTTTTTGCTGTCTTGCTGTCTGGGGAAGCAGGTGTTGACTTAACTCAGACGTTTAAACTTCTGTATAAAATGCTATGACTGTTCATTTAGTCATTTAGTCACCTGACCTGTGTATGTGGAAGAACATTTTAGCTTAGCACTCAGAAGAATGCCTCTAGATATGGCAATGTTGGTCTGTCGTTCCTAGTGACTTTGGTGATCCACTGACTTTATATCTAGCGCCATCATCAGGTCAAAATTTGAATATTTGACCAATACTTTCTTTTAGGCCTGAATACCTGCAAAGCTATTCCTATCAGCCTCAGCTGTACTTTGTGTTCACTGTGATTCAGCAAATTGTCGCATGCTAGCACGCTGAACTAGAGATGGTGAACATGGTAAATATTATACCTGCTCGAGACATTAGCATTATGCCTATCCTTACAGAACCATCAGTGTGGCTGGTTAAAGAATAAATCTGGTTCAGAGTTTTATCCATCATTCCAATTGGTTATGATAGAAATATGCTCACTAAAGTTACTCTTAAGTTCCGGGAACAAGGCAACATCTACAACAAAGTGTGACGGGGCAAAAGACTAGTGGTCAGATCATCAGACAGGTTGGCAATGTTTGATACAGATCTTTATAGCACAAAATGGTTTGAATTCACGACCATAGCAAGTAGGGCAGCATGTCAAAGTGGAAGCAGATTTACCATACACTTTTGTTTTCTCCAACAAGTAAGTTTGGCCTACCTGCCCGCAGTCTGACTTGTTTCTGGTGTTGTAAACATGTTTTTCTCAAGATGGAACAAAATAGAACAGATTTACTCCAGTTGTTTACACTGTAGCCAGTAAGCCAAAGAATGGAGACTATAATGGGCATATCCCGACTCCGCCTGAGAGACTGGAATACAGCCTGATTTAGACCTATTTGAACTTCAAGATATCTGTTAAACTTAGCCCGATGTAATTCCCATCCTTTGAGTAAATTACCACATTGCAGCATATCCGTGTAGGCTTCCACATGGGCGTCACAGATGTGACATTGTTATACTCGACTTGTGTCAACAGGACACATTTTCAAAAGTTAAGGTGCAGCTAAAGTCTGGAACTGTTTTAAAATGGAATCTGAAGGCAAGGCAAGGCAGCTTTATTTGTATAGCACATTTCAGCAACAGGGCAATTCAAAGTGCTTTACACGAAATCAGTTAAACAGATAAAACACAAGTACAAACAGTTAAAAATCATAAACATTAAAAATTAATAAAACACATGAACAGACAGTTAAAAACAAAATAGAAACCTTAGGACACATAAAACACAAAAATAAAAGTTACAGTGCAGCATAAGAAATTTAAAGAAAGGCAGCATCAAAAAGGAAGGTCTTCAGCCTTGATTAAAAGAACTGAGAGTAGCAGCGGATCTACAGGTTTCGGGAGTTTGTTCCGATATGAGGATCATAGAAACTGAAAGCTGCTTCACCCTGTTTAGTCTGACTCTGGGACAGAAAGTAGACCTGTCCCAGATGACCGAGAGGTCTGGGGGTCATAGTGTAGTAGCAGATCAGAAAGTATTTTGGACCTAACCGTTAAGGGATTTTATAAACGAGTACTTTGAAATCAATTCTTTGAGACACAGAGAGCCAGTTAAAGACTTCAGAACTGGAGTGATGTGACCAGTCTCTTGGTCTTAGTGAGGACTCGAGCAGCAGCGTTCTGAATCAGCTGCAGCTGTCTGATTGATTTTTTAGGGAGACCTGTAAAGACCCGTTACAGTAGTCAAGTCTACTGAAGATGAAAGCATGACCAGTTTTTCCAAGTCCTGTTTACACATAAGTCCTTTAACCCTTGATTATTCTTAAGTGATAGTAGGCTGACTTTGTTATTGTCTTAATGTGGCTGTTAAAATTCAGGTCTGATCATGACTACACCCAGATTTCTGGCTTTGTCTGTTGTTTTTAAAATTATTGAAAGCAGTCTGTTGGGCACTTGTAATATTTGTGTAACCAGTGTTTAGAGCGGTGGAGTTAAGAGTTTCAACAATACCACTATAATAAATTGCCTAAAAATAAAACATCAAGTTTTATACGCCACTAAGACAGAAAAACTGCTGTATTGTTTTACCTTCTGACATGACAGGCAAGAAAACAATACGGAGGGTAATAAATATTTTGCCAACGATTCCGGATGTTCTGCACTTTTGGTTTTTATATTAGTGACTATATGTTATTTTAATTGGTTTGTGTTGTTTTAGAGAAATTAAACCATCAAAGCTTTAAAAGCTCCACAACATTTTTTTACTTTTGAAGAATATCTTCATAGGCGTAGTTGTTTTCACTCCCTTTTAAGTGTTCACGGTACAGCTAAAATATGTACAGTATATCACATGAGAATATGGGATTGGAAGGTAACATTAAATGATCTTGATCAGGGCTGGGAACATTCCTTGCTATAATTGCCTGCATGTGCATTTTATGTAAATTAATGTTGATACGCAATTTACAACTTTAGTTAGTTGTGAAAAATGTCACTACAAAAAAAATTCTCAGGGATATTGTTGTCCACCTGTGCTGTGCTATTCTTAATCTGTGTCAACTAGAAATGTTTAAGTTTTATAACCGTGTGAGATCATTTTTTTTTAATTTTTATGGGAGAGCTACTAAAGAGCCAAATGAAGCATTCATCCCTTTCAAAAATTTTGAAATCTTCTCTGATTTAAATGAGTGATGGATCCATTACATTTGTTTCACAATCAAAGAACATTTAACTAAAGGACAAGGCTGCTACTTTTCCCCTAGTATGCTTTACAGGAGGGGGGAAATCTCTACTTGTTATGTTGAAAAGAAAGAAGAGACAGCATTCACAATGAGCTCCTATAGGCAGAGTAGAATAGCAGATGTTTGTTGCTTAGAAATGTCTGTAGCTTGAAGCCCAGAGCACCTTTTGAAATCTAACGATCTGTCTTCAGCAGGTGTACAGCAAGTGTCTCAACAAAGATTCATCTTATGAGGCTTGTTTGGAGAAAAGAAATCTACTGTCTTAGACCAGTGCTTTACTTTCAGACATGTTTAGACATATTGGTTTCTATGTAAATTAATTACTATTGCAGATTTAATGTTTGTTTGAGACAAATGTGGCCTGGGAAGTGAATATAGTATTTTGCCATTATTGCACTGCTGGACCAGTTCAAGACAAGAGTGAACGATAAAGATAATAGGCAGCTAGAGTCATGATGCCATGTATCACGGGTCATAAGCCACTCTTGAACCCATGAAATTGTGTTCGCAGTTCTTATCTTATCACTTCTCACTCAGCCTCTGGATGGCACAGCTGCATGAATGCACTAGTAGCTGGTGTCTTGATGAGGCTTTCAATAAGCTCTGCAGAGTGCAGAGGACTGCAGCCCGACTTTGACATTCATCGCCGTCTACCATGAGGAGGAATTGAGTAATGGTGAGAGAATTAAAATTTAAAGTGAAAATGAGCACAATCACACTCTTGTTGTAAACAACTTGAAAGGGAGTGAGAGAGGAGCATATGGTTGCCGTAGCAATGGAAGCAATGGAGCAAAGGCAAGACTGAATAAGAGTACTATTGGCAGGACCGAAACAAAACGGGCAGACTGTGGAGAAGCAGCCTGCTGTTCACCCAAACATGCCTCAGCTTTGCTTCTGTCAGAGCTGTCAAACAGTTTGTGCCAGGAGCGCTGTGGTTTTTTATTTTGCCACATCAAAACAATGAGTATTCAGGTAGTGGTCCCTCCGAGGACCAATGCCATCCGCCATCTACACCAATGTCCTGATATCAAGCCTTTTGCAATGGTCACCTGACTCACAAAAATGTCTTCTCTGTGAAATCGAGGTGAAGCCTATTTGTGAGAGCGTGAGCTATGGATTTTTGCTGTCAGTTCTACGTCATTTTGATTGATGTGTTTATTTGAACCCACAGCCCCTTACACACATGCCTAAGGAGGTTGGTAGCTACTCCATCATGCATTGCCTTAGGTCATGCTGCCAGGTGTGACAGAAATCAGACTATGTCTTTTGAACGCGTACATACACAAATACTTCTTTTTTTTTCACTTGTAGGGCTGTGGCCACCCTGAAGCTTACCTCCCAAGGACTTTGTGAAGCTGCTACCTAAACCAGCATTGTTTTTAACTTTTTAACTCCCTCTCTTAACCATTCACAGACACACTGACACAAATTGACTAATTGTTTTTTTGGCACACACACACACACACACACACACACACACACACACACACACACACACACACAGAGCGAGAGAAAAGCACACACAATGCTTAAATTAGCACTAATGTCCGGGAATGCTTTGCACACACTTGCACATGCGCCCATTGTTTGTTTCAGCGTTTCTACCAAACAACTTGAGGCCAGGGTTGCAGTTGCTCAGCTTCTTGGAAATAAAGTATCGGGGCAAAAACATTTTTGGATGTTTATGAGAGAACACTTTGTCTCTTAACTCTGACATTGTCGAGAAATTATTAATCTGTTAAAGCAGCACATGTTGAGCAATATCTTCATAGCACATAGACATAGACCAGTCTTAATTTAAATCTTATGTTAGGGTGATTCAGCGGAGATGACTGTCTGTATTTAAGCCGGAACTCTCCACGAAATGTGCAACTCTGAGTAAGGGAAAAAGATTTTTCTCTTGGATAGGGAGAAAACTGTTGAGCGTGGTCGCAGCATGTAAATGTATGTTGCACATAAAAACAAAGCCAGCCACATGATTGAAAGCTGAAACCGCTACGCTATGATAGACAAAGATAATATGACGATACAGAATTAAGTGAGGACAATGGTGCATTACTGGCACCGCAGTCAACAGGAGCAACGCATCAGATCCTTATCCACCAAAGTACTCTGACTGAATACAAAACATATAGAGCACTGTTGGTCTCCCAGGGAGTTGGATTACTCCGCTCAACACACTCTAACTGCAGAAAAGGAGCACTAAGTATGAATGAGAAGAATGTTAAAGACTGCTTCCATAAAAATGTTAATGTTATGTGACTCTTTACCTGAGGGCATTTGATATTTTTATTAGCTGATTGATGTCTTTTCTCCCTGCCATCTTTCACAAATCCTAAAAAGACGCTGTTGTCTCTGAAATGTTCAGTACAAGCATGCTTATCTAAGTGCAATGAATGTGTAATCACCACTTAGTAAATTTACTGACATGTAAATCATGCATTTTGGGTTTTTGAGCTCGGAGCAGAGCAGTCCACAGTCAGTTTTAAGTTTTAGCATGAAAAGTAACTCCTTTGTTTATTGAAAGCCACTTCACTCATTTAACACTGTTGACTGAGGGCTGAGATATAAAGCAAGCAGTTCATGGGGCTCAGTACTTGTTGAACTTGTTGTAAGGCCTCTAGTGTCATGAAAGCGTAAGGGTTGAAACAAGTGGTGGAGAAATGCTGTAAAAGCCGAAAGATGTCATCAGGAAAGTATCACCATCTGCTCCCTCTTTGAGAGCTGATTTCAGTCTCTTTTCATGTGGAAGTGCGGCTCTTTGCGATGATGTATTCATTTAAGCTGTCTGCACACAGACGGAGAGCTGACCAGACAAATATTGACAGGGTGGATTGAGATTGTAGCAGTGATTGGAAGGAGGTTTGAGCAAATAGAGTCGGTGGAAAATGAAGATGTAACATAGAGAAAATGTAGAGGAGGATGAGGAATCGCAGAATATGTTTGCGGCAGCAGTGGGAGATGGAAATGAAGAAACAGGAAAGGTTGGAGTGTGGAACAGCTTAGAGCGATGGGAATTTAACTTCATGCTTATCACTTCATAAAATAAAAAGTTAGCCTCACTCCTTTGACCCCAAAGAATGTTGTATTGTTTTGAAGTTGAGTTGAGGGTATGTGCAGGACCAATAGGGGTCAGCAGGGAGCAGTAGAGCAAACTGTATCTGAGCTTAGAGTGTTGTAGCTTTATGTTTGACTTTATTAAACAAGAATATATAACAAACAAATACAGACGTTCGTATAGGCAACTTCTAGTCTTATTGCATTCCTACAGCCTTAACACAAGACCAGACTTGTTGTTTTATGATGCATCAAAACACTCACTTGTTTAATCTCTCTTCTTGTTTTTGGTAAAACTAGCTTGCAACCAGCCTCCAAACCAGTACGATGTCTGTTTGATTATTGTCTATGGTGCAGCCTCAAGAGAGATTTTGTCCTAAATGTGACCTGAATCTTATTCAAACTTTGTGAACTTGAATCTAACTTGTCTTTTTTTTTAATGTGTTAATTACAAGCAATAACGACACTCAAATTCAAAATATTTTATCTCCCTGGTTCCCCCTTCTGAACTTGTGAGCATTTTTATGCATTCAAAATGCAAATGTACCTTTCAGTAAATTGCACGCGCGAGGCATGTAAGATGAACAGCCTTTAAATGCAAATTGCTGCTGTTGCTCTGGACCATATTTATCTGGGAGCCAAATGAGGCCGGATAGGAATAGGTGGGTGGGGGACAGATTTATTGTTCCATCTTTCAACCTTCATCGTCAGTACACGGAGGTGGGAGAGGAAGAGGGTGTGTAAATTCAAGGTTACTTGCCTCAGCTAGCTGTAGTCTAAAGGAGTGAATAGTGTTATAGCCCGCTGGTACACAGAACATCAAAGCATCTTGCGCTAAAAACAAGCTGAGTCGGAAAGAAAGGTCTGAAGAGTTTGTGTTTACTGTAGCCTTTTGTACATCAGCAAAACGACACACCTCTTAGGATGCTGTCCTCTGATTGTAGCTCTTAGAGAAATTATTTATACTTCCTATTTGTGTAGTTCGCTTTTGTGTAAATACATGCATGCTGTGTTTCTATTCAGCTAGATCAGAGGTAAAGCAGTTTCAACATTATATCACTACACACTTATTAAACAGGGTCTAATAACTAAGACTCTTCACTTAGGTTATTTTTACCTGTTGTTTGCTGTGGGTAAAGGCACAGATGGAAGGTTTAGATGTGGGAGAGGTAGCTTTGTAACCCTAGGTGTGTTTGTGTGCCAACAGCTCCCCCTCTCAGGGTTTGAATACTGATGGGAAGCTGCTCACAACCCCAAAATCCTGATCAGGTCTCGGAAGGACAGGAAGGGTGCTGCTCTGGTTGAAGAGGATATTATTGCATTCTGAGTGTGTGACTGTAAAATTCCGTAATCTGTAAATTTGCAATGCAGACTTCTCCAAATGTCAAGGGTCAGAAATGGGGCGCCATCTGTTTAACAACAGGTGATGGTTGATGATGTCATAGCTAGTGGACAAGGGCCTAAATTGAGTGAGGTGGGTACTGAGGAGGGGGGATGCAATAGTATTTTTTATTCATGTACTGTACATACCGTATATACTGAGGTCATTCCTGCAGCGATGCACATTTCTAGCAAAAGTTCAGCACAGATGATGGATCTAAAGAGAGTTTTCGAAGAGATGGCTGGATGGAGTATGCTAATCCTTTTCACACAGCCTTTGAAAAATCCTCTGTTCTCCTTTCCTGCAAAGTCTGAAAAAGTCTGGGAATATAAACACCAGAACCCTAAAAAACTGTTATTCCTACCTTCTTATCTAAGAAAGACATGATACCAATCCTCATTACCTCCATCAGACTGCTGATGTTTAAAGGAGACAGAGCTAAAGCAGGATTAAGCCTGATCATTGATTTTACTTCAAAGAATGCATATAACTACTGTAATTACTTCTCTGCCAGTAAGAAGAACTTAGCAACCCGTGTACATTTGTGGTCATTCAGTTTGAAATTTGACTATCTGTGCTGGTGTTAAAGCCCTTTCTGTCCATCCGTGGTTCGAGACAAAGTGTCTGATGCCGGAGACAACAGGTCAGCCAGGTCGAGAGTTGAAAAGCACAATGAGCTCTGCCCTCGTGGCTATACGCCACTGTCTGCATCTTAATAGCTTTTGATGACTCATCACATTAAATGCTCACATGCACACAGTAGTGGTTTGATTATGTGAGAGAGATTCTCGTCATACCTTAGGAGCACTCTGTTGCAACTTGAGAAGCATTTAGGATTCATTGATCCATCCTGCTGAGAGTGTTGCTCAGGATCTACGTCTGTCACCAGCTTCTGCTGTCATCCACTGCTCCTCATAAAGCCTAATGCACTGGTGAAATACTTATCTAATTCAGAAGGTTATCACTGGCCCTAGGTGCTGATGTTGAGATTGATATGACGTTAATTCAGTCAACACAGTGAATGTCGAAGGTGCTATTTTTTATATATAAAAAACGCTGATAAACCCAGAGGCTGGCAGATGTGTGTGTGTGTGTGTGTGTGTGTGTGTGTGTGTGTGTGTGTGTGTGT
>NC_045749.1:12467624-12468969 GCF_008692095.1 Etheostoma spectabile | reverse complement strand
GTGTGTGTGTGTGTGTGTGTGTGTGTGTGTGTGTGTGTGTGTGTGTGTTAGTGCATATTAGATAACCAACCTGAGCCAGCACCTCAACTCTCTGTAAGGAAATCATTAAGGAGCCCGAGATCAGTCTTTCATTGATTGACCATCAGTTTGTGGTGCTTTATACCCTCTATATTTGCTGCAGGATAAATGTGTGTGGGTAAAGAGAAAGAGATCTTACTTCATTACTACCACTGAGTAGCCCTTGAGCAAAGCCCTAATCCCCAACTGCATCAATGGAACTGCTGAACAGTCTGGTCTGACAGACCAGACTGTGGTTGTACTGGTTCCAGATGTCAATTTGTAACAGTGAGAATGTGAAAAGTCCCTGGGTGAGTTAAGGAGAAAAGGATATAATTACATGAAGTAGTAATGTGATCCAAATCTGCTGGCACTTTTGAGTGTTGTAGCAGCTTATTAAATAATTATTCTGAACAGTTGGTGAAAATATACTAGAGTATTGTAGAGTACTCTGGGTCTAACTTCCTCACACTGTGGACCTTTTGAATGAGACTCTTCAGTAAATATTGTCTTTTTGAGATATTACAGTTCAGTCAAATGCAGTCTCTACTATTGCACCACTGTATTGTACTACAGCTGCTGCTCTGATAGGACACTGTCACTTACCCTGTCTATCACCATATTAAGAACAGTGTGTTCTGCTCGATGACATGACAGTGAGTCACTCATTAGTGATACAGAGCTTCTTCTGATCTGTGCTGATGTCTTCAGCCGAGAAAACACTAGCAGACTGTGAAAGGACTCTGCATTACGTCTGATATTTGCAGATTGCGCTCTGAGAAGAACACTGTGCTCATATTTTCCTCAGAGTAGACTGATTGGGCTCCAGTCATATTAAACTAAACATGCCTGACATAAAAGTGGCAGATCAGATGTGTGTGTGGCAAAACCAGAAAGTGGGAGATTCAAACCCCTAGTCCTTGAACATTACAAAATACTGTAACTTATGCCGACTTGAACATAAAAAAAACGTCAGACAAAAGTATACCAAAGCATGTACGAGACCATCTATTTCCAACCCTTTTTAAACTTTTGAAACATTTATTTTAACGCAGAACAATTGATGTCAACTGTTTTTTATCGTGGCCAGATATTGATGTCATGTTGGTCTCTCCACCTACCACATGCCCTTTCACCTCTAACTTCCCATTACATCCAGTATTTCCGGTATTCCTATGCTGAAATAAAAACTTGGATTGAGGTAAATGGATTAAATACTGTACAACTTTATTAGGAATTTAGAATATGCATCATGTGAGCACAATCTATCTAGTTTGTTTTTCATGCA